>NC_045439.1:57526668-57597930 GCF_002776525.5 Piliocolobus tephrosceles | reverse complement strand
AAAAAAAAAAAAAAAAAAAAAAAAAAAGTTGGAGAATTGGGCAGAGTATTTCCCAAACAACATCTCCTAATGACTTGGTTCCATTTTGGGCCACAAGTGCATTTGTCATTAAATGTGTACATGATTGTCTGAGGAAAGTATTTGGTTTAATGAATTGTGCATAATTCCACTGTTTGCACTTGTGAAATTTAAGTAAAAGGGGTTAACATACTAAAAATTAGTTATGTGTCCCAGTTCCTGGGAAGTAGAAAAAATAAGTTGTGTGGTAATAAAGTAAGTTATGATTTATAATTGTTTTAGGTATCTGTTGCTTCAACAGTTGGTATATTAAGAAAAGTAATCGGCCGGGCGCGGTGGCTCAAGCCTGTAATCCCAGCACTTTGGGAGGCTGAGACGGGCGGATCACGAGGTCAGGAGATCGAGACCATCCTGGCTAACACTGTGAAACCCCGTCTCTACTAAAAAATACAAAAAACTAGCCAGGCGAGGTGGCGGGCGCCTGTAGTCCCAGCTACTCGGGAGACTGAGGCAGGAGAATGGCGTGAACCCGGGAGGCGGAGCTTGCAGTGAGCTGAGATCTGGCCACTGCACTCCAGCCCGGGCGACAGAGCGAGACTCCGTCTCAAAAAAAAAAAGAAAAGTAATCAAGGCCAGGTGTGGTGGCTCACGCCTGTAATCCCAGCACTTTGGGAGGCCAAGATGAGAGGATTGCTTGAGCCCAAGAGTTCAAGACCAGCCTGGATGATACAGTGAAACCCCATCTCTGAAGAAAAAAAACACAAAAAACAAATTAGCTAGGTGTGGTGGCATGTGCCTATAGTCCCAGCTACTCAGGAGGCTGAGGTGGAAGGATTGCTTGAGCCCGGGAGACAGAGGATGGAGGAAGCGGAGATTGTGCCACTGCACTCCAGCCTGGGTGACAGAGCCAGATCCTGTCTCAAAAAAAAAAAAAAAAAAAAGAAAAGGAATCAAAGTACTCTAAAAGTCAAAGCAATGACTATGTAAAAATCCCTAATTTACCCTCTAAAATTGGGAACGTTTTTTGAGAGTTCTCATACTCTGGAAATATTCAACTTTGTAAAACTATAAAATTAGTATTTGTTTTGTTTTTTTTTTTGTTTTTTGAGATGGAGTCTCAGTCTGTCATCAGACTGGAGTGCAGTGGCGTGATCTTGGCTCACTGCAACCTCTGCCTCCTGGGTTCAAGCGATCCTCCTGCCTCAGCCTCCTAAGTAGCTGGGACTACAGGAGAAAATTATTGTTTGTTAATAATGTGATATTGGAAATAGACGTGAGCTATCAGACCACTTCCAAAAGAGCATTAGATGCTCTACTCCTTTGTGAAATAATTTGTATATATGATGACTGAATATATTATGTTGTTTTCTTGATGTTTATTTTTGTTTAGTTGGTTGGTTTTTTATTTTTTATTTTTTTGAATCGGAGGCTCACTCTATTGCCCAGGCTGGAGTGCATGGAGAAATAATTTGTGTATCTAATCACTGAATATGTTTTTTTTTTCATGTTTGCTTTTGTTTGGTTGTTTTTTTGTTTGTTCGTTTGTTTTTTTTTTGAGTTGGAGTCTCGCTCTGTCGCCCAGGCTGGGGTGCAGTGGTGTGATCTTGGCTCACTACAACCTCCACCTCCTGGGTTCAAGCGGTTCTCCTGCCTCAGCCTTCTAAGTAGCTAGGATTACAGGCACGTGCCAATACGCTCAGCTAATTTATTTTTACTTTTAGTAGAGATGGGGTTTCACCATGTTGGTCAGGCTGGTCTTGAACAGATCCTTGTGATCTGCCCACTTCAGCCTCCCAAAGTGCTGGGATTACAGGCTTGAGCCACTGTGCTCAGCCTCATGTTTGCTTTTGTTATTCACAAGTTTTTGAGCAGAAAACTGGGTACAGAACACCACATGAGGCATTTTTAAGAAACCATAAAATTAGATTCCCCAAGTTCCCATGGTGTGCTTGTAATGGCCAACAACCACTCTCCAGAGTGTGAGGATGCCCTAATTTATAGCATTTCCTGATTTCCAAGGTGTAAATACTCCTACCCTGGCCAATTTCAAGCTTCCAACATGATGTCACTGCACGTGGAGTTGGATGCAGATATGCACACTCAGCTTCTGCTAGCCAGTAAGCCGATTCCAGCACACCACTGTGACAATTTCTTACCTCAAGGACCTTGTAATCTTAGGTAGCTAGTCAAACAGCTAAAGTAGCATACAGAGCAGTTCATCTTCAAATGTAAGTGAGGCGAGTATAAAATGAGCACATAAACATTAAAGGGTGCTGAATAGAGATGGTAACAGAACCAGTTTTGGGTAGGTATTTGGAATACTTCCTGGGTATTTGGAGCCTGTTTTTAAGGCCCAGTAAGAATGGCTTATTATTCTAAGCATAAGAAACAGAGTGAACAAAAGCCTAGAGATAGATAATAAGCTTTTCTCATAGGGGAAGCAAGGAAATGAATTTAGCTAAGTAGAGGGCTCATTTAGGAAGAAGCCAAGAATTTAGATTTGTGGGAAAAAGAAACAGTGGTGGATCACAAATATTAGGCTAGGAAAAACAGCCATTGGTAGCACAGATACTTCCTCATCAGGAAATTTCCATGGTTAGAAACAATATTTGAAAAATATTTGTTATTAGCCATGTGTAGCTGGGGGAGATGAGAGACTGAAAAACTAGGAACGTATTATGCTGTTCTGTACTCAAGAGTGAAGAGTAGTGTGACAATGGAAATGTGAAGGAGTGCCAAACTGGATTTGTTGGGTGATGGGGAGCATAGAGTAGTAAAAAAAGAGGCAAAAATTATAAGAACAGTAACATGGCAGATAGTAATAAGAAAACTGGGAAAGTGCCTGTTTCAGCAATAAGGTGATCAGTTCCTTTTTAATTTATTTCACTGTAGGAATAATATGTATGAGAGAAAAAGATCATAAAAATATTGAAGGATATAATAGAGTTATTAAGTCATCTCTGGCTGCATGTGGTGGCTCATGCCTATAATCCCAGCACTTCGGGAGACCGAGGCAGGAGGATTACCTGATCCCAGGAGTTCAAAACTAGCCTCATCTCTTTAAAAAAACAAAAACAAAAAACAGAGAGCGTCATCTCCTTAATGGTGTGATTTAATGAACTCTAGAGGAATCTTAATAACCCCTTTTAGGATATTCCAAAGGTTCAAGTTCAATCATGTCTCTTTTAAATAAATTACATTTTAGAGTATGAAATTTAGAATTGATTTATGTATAATATACAGTTTCTTCCATGACAGTGTTTCACTCTGTTTATAATTTTCAATCACAGGTTATGGCACACAGCCTGTTTGGGAAAAGAAAATGAAATAATGGTATTTGGTGGGAGCAAAGATGACTTACTTGCCTTGGATACAGTAAGAAAATTTTATATCTAAATATGTCCTCTGAGTAGTTGTGTTATTCAGCCTAAATGGCTATTCAGCAAGAATGTTGATATTCTAACATTGCAAAATATGAAGGGCATGAAATGTTACTCTGTGGTTTAAATGATCTTCAGGATGACTGGCTTTTTTTTTTTTTTTTTTTTTTTGAGATGGAGTCTTGCTCTGTCACCCAGGCTGGAGTGCAGTGGCACGATCTCGGCTCACTGCAAGCTTCGCCTCCCAGGTTCATGCCATTCCCCTGCCTCAGCCTCCTGAGAAGCTGGGACTACGGGCGCCCGCCAGCATGCCTAGCTAATTTTTTGTATTTTCGGTAGAGACGGGGTTTCACCGTGTTAGCCAGGATGGTCTCAATCTCCTGACCTCATGATCCACCCGCCTCGGCCTCCCAAAGTGCTGGCATTGCAGGTGTGAGCCACCGCGCCCAGCAAGAATGACTGGCTTTTATGAAGCCTTTCTAGATATTTTGGATTTACAAATCAAAATAGGTCTATTAGTTTGATTAGCCAAATTATTAAGAAGACCTTTTAAAGGATGACTCCTGTTTCTCTTTTCTCTTACATGGGTTTCTCTAATATTATTGATTAAAATATTTGTGTGTAGGCCAGGTGTAGTTGCCTACACCTCTAATCCCAGCACTTTGGGAGGCCAAGGCAGGCAAATCACTTGAGGCCAGGAGTTCGAGACCAGCCTGGTCAACATAGCAAAAACCCATCTCTACTAAAAATACAAAAATGACCCAGGTGCGGAGATGTGTGCCTGTAGTCCCAGCTACTCGGGAGGCTGAGGCACGAGAATCGCTTGAACCCAGGAGGTGGAGGTTGCAGCAAACCAAGATCATGCCATTGCACTCCAGTCTGGGTGACAGAGCGAGACCTTGTCTCAAAGAAATATATATTTGTATCTAATATTTGATACATAAAAAGAATATTAATCATATAGATTCTAAGTATAATAAATACCCATGAATTTTGTTAGCTAATTTTAGAGTTAGAACATCATCAGTACTGTTGAAGCCACTTGATTATTCCTTCTGAATCTTACCTACTAGCTTCTCCCCTCAAGAGGAAACTACTTTGTTGAAATATTTCAAGTATATTCTTTTTTATTTTTTTGAGACAGGGTTTCACTGTTACCCAGGCTGGAGTGCAGTGGCATGATCTCGGTTCGCTGCAACATCTACCTCCTGGGTTCAAGCGATTCACCTGCCTCAGCCTCCCAAGTAGCTAGGATTACAGGTGTGTGCCACCACGCCTGGCTAATTTTTTGTATTTTTAGTAGAGATGAGGTTTCACCATGTTGGTCAGGCTGGTCTTGAACTCGTAACCTCAAGTGATCCACTCACCTCAGCCTCCCAAAGTGCAGGGATTACAGGCATCAGCACCGTGCCTGGCCTATTCTCTTTTTTGCTGTGTATCTTTTACCACTGCTTTACTCAGCTGTTTTACATTTACGTTTAAAGCATTTCAATTTTAAAATTTGATAAAACTAAGGTCAAAGGTATAAATGAGTAGCATTTCACTCCTAGCACCCTGGGAAATTCCGAGCAGGGCGGCCATATTTATATACTATATACAATGGGACAGGAGTTCAAGAACGATTTGTCTGGTTTTGTGTAGTGCACTCAAAAATAGAGCATTCTGAGGCATCAGGGATGGGGTACTGCGAGCCAGAGACTAACCCAGAGAGCAATAGCTCCCTTTTCATCTCTTGAGGCGCAGTTATCTCCAGAGCTTCTCCTATGGAGTGGCAAACTCCAAAATAGGATGGCTTCTCTCCAGGGAATTTGCTTTACTTTGTAGTTATGAAGCCCCTAACTTAAATGTTTTGTATATTGAAAGTTTTAGAGCTTTCTTTGGCTGAGAATTCAGTGCTTCACTAAAAGATTACAACTTTGCATTTATTAAAAAAGCAAATTTTGTGGTTTGTCTTCTCTTTCTTGGCACTAGAAATCTTCATTTAGGATGCAAAGTTTATCAAGAAAATAGGAATTCTGATTAAAAGTATGATCATAAATTATGAAATTCAAAAGACCTATTTGAAAGGATTAGATAAATTTTCTGTGACTTTTCTACCACATTAACTTTTAGATGAGAGAGTCATTATTCAAATAATCTTGAGATCTTGACTTTCAAATTAAGAATTCCCGGGGGGGGCGGGGACTGGGCGTGGTGGCTCACGCCTGTAATCCCAGCACTTTGGGAAGCCGAGGTGGGCGGATCACCCTGAGGTCAGGAGTTCGAGACTAGCCTGGCCAACATGGCAAAACCCCATCTCTACTAAAAATTACAAAAATTAGCCAGAGTGTGGTGGTGTGCACCTGTAATCCCAGCTACTCAGGAGGCTGAGGCAGGAGAATCACTTGAACCTGAGAGGCAGAGGTTGCAGTGAGCCGAGATCGCACTACTGTACGCTAGCCTGGGCAATAGAGTGAGACTCCGAACTAAAAAAAAAAAAAAAAAAAAAGGATTCTGGGGAATCCTGAGACCACCTGGAAAAGAAGGACAAAGTAAAGAGGAAATTTTAACATATGAGTTATTTGAAAGAAAAAGTTCAGCTTAAAAACAAAAAAAGCGCCAGGCATGGTGGCTCACACCTGTAATCCCAGCACTTTGGAAGGCTGAGGCCAGTAGATTGCTTGAACTCAAGGCAACCTGGTGAAACCCTGTCTGTACAACAGCTGGACATGGTAGCCTGTTCCTGTGGTCCCAGCTACTTGCGGGGCTGAGGTTGGAGGATGGCTTGAGCCAAGAAGACAGAGGTTGCAGTGAGCTCTGATTGTGCCACTGCACTCCAGCCTGGGAAAGAGAGCCAGACCCTGTCTTCAAAAAAAAAGGTTTTGAAAACACTACTGGGCTGGGTGTGGTGGCTCACGCCTGTAATCACAACAGTTTGGGAGGCCGAGGCAAGTGGATCGCCTGAGGTCAGGAGTTTGAAACCAGCCTGGCCAATATGGCAAAACCTTGTCTCTACTAAAAATACAAAAAAAAATTAGCCAGCCATGGTGGTGGGCACCTGTAATCCCAGCTACTCAGGAGGCTGAAGCAAGAGAATCGCTTGAACCTGGGAGTTGGAGGTTGCAGTGAGCAGAGATTGTACCACTGTACTACAGTCTGGGCGACAGAGTGGGACTCCATCTCAAAAAAAAAAAAAAGGAAAACCACTACTGTTATTTTTTAACTCACTTCTTGGTGAAGAATGTATTTCTTCTTTTCAAATTTGTAATTATGTAGGCTATTGGTTAGTTAAAAATGTGGTCACTGAAAATTGGAAACCACAAACTCAAAGTTTGTAGGTAGCAGGTATATGTATGTACGTGTGTGTTTATGTGTGTGCATGAATTTATGTGTCAACAGCTAGAAAGATTTATTTGCTGCCTTATACAATCTTTTACATTTATAAAATTAAAAAACATTCACTTACTAACTCATTGTTATTTTTATCAAAAACTCAATAATGCCTTTTTTATGTTGATTAGGGTCACTGTAATGATTTATTGATCTTTCAAACACAGCCTTATTCACTACTCAGGTAAGCAAATTTAATATTTTCTATATATTTGCTATGAATATATGATAATTTCTTTCTCATTTTTGGGAAGAGTTGAAATAGTTTTCAGGTCGTTTATGACATGAATTCAAGAATATGTTCACATCTTCCTAAGAGTATAATCAAATTTATAATGGCGAACTATACACCAATGTGAGTTTTAAAAATTAAAATATACTGGCTTGGTGTGATGGCTCACACCTATAATCCGAGTGCTCTGAGAGGCCAAAGCAAGAGGATCACTTGAGGTCAGGAGTTCAAGACCAGCGTGGGTAACATCATGAAACCCACATCTCTACACAAAAAAAAAAGTAGCTGGCATGGTTGCTCACGTGTGTAGTCCTGGCTACTGGGGAGGCTGAAGTGGGAGGATGGCTTGAGCCCGGGAGTTTGAGGCTGCCGTGAGCTATGATCATGTTTCCTGCACTCCAGCCTGGAAATAGACTGAAAGCCTGTCTCAAAAATAAATAAATAAATAAATATTTATTACACACACATATATACATACATGTATGTATACATATTTTGTGTATGTGTGTGTATATGTATACATACAATACAGTCACTGTTTTCTTTGTAAACTTGTCTTTAGTTTATATGGTAATATTAAACATACTATATTTCCTTAATTCTAAGCCTGACATTTTTCACTTTAACTTTTTGGAAATTAGAACTGCCTAATAATATATATCATATATATGTTATATACAGTCATTCCTTAGTATTTGTGGGAATCGGTTCCAGGAAAACCCCCACTTAGATACCAAAATTCATGCATGCTCAAGTCTCTTATATAGGGTGATGTAATATTTGCATATAAACCTATGCCCATCCTACTATATACTTTAAATAATCTCTACTTTACTCATAATTCCTAACACAATTTAAATACTATGAAAGTAATTGTTACACTGTATTGTTTGGGGAATAATTACAAGAAAAAAAATGTCTGTACATGTTCAGTACAGATACAACCTTCATAAGCCTAACTACATTTTCAGTCTGCAGTTGGTTGAATCCACAGAGGAGGAACTTACAGATACAGGGGGCTGACTGTATATATACACATACACAGACATTTAATATCGAGATCATAAAGAATGAAAAGGGTTCTCCACACAGATGCTAAAACCAGTCATGAAAAGGGACTGTAGTGAGCCAGGGCCAGATCTTCAGTGACTGGGGGAAAATGAGCCAGAGGGTAGTGGATGGCAACACCTGCATGTGAAATGATATAACCTGGAAGCAGTGGTGAGGAGTGAGACTACAGACACTGGATCCTTGATTGTGAAAATGGAGACGAGGGAAAATGTGTACTATTTTCTCAAGAAAGCTGCACACACAACAATTTTCTTAGATTTCAGAAAGTCAGAGGAAGCAGGGGTGCTTATAGAACATACAACTGGTGTTCCAAAAAGCAGAAAACCCAGGTTTGGGAGGGAAGATAAGCAGTAATGCGGTAGATGAAGAAATGTAGAAATGATAGAAAGTGGCTTATATTGTCTAGTAGATTTGTGGGATCATGTTCATCATACCTTTGGATATAAAAGAATATTATAAGAAATTAAAAGAAAGAGCTATATTATTCTGATTGTAAAAAGATGTATTTACCAAGAAAATTCATACAATATGAAAAGTATATGGTAAAAAAATCACCTATGAACCATCGTAGGGGACATACATATACACATGTATTAGTAAAATTATAAAAATTGTACGTATATATATGTGTGTGTGTGTGTATATGTATATATATATACTGAGAGAGAGTTTTTTTTTTTTTGCGTTTTTTTTCTTTTGAGACGGAGTCTCATTCTGTTGCCAAGGCTGGAGTGCAGTGGTGCAATCTTGGCTCTCTGCAGCCTCCGCCTCCCGGGTTCAAGCAATTCTTCTGCCTCAGCCTCCCAAGTAACTGGAATTACAGGCACGCACCACCACACCCGGCTGATTTTTGTATTTTTAGTAGGGACGGGGTTTCACCGTATTGGCCAGGCTGGTCTCGAACTCCTGACCTCATGATCTGCCCGCCTCGGCCTCCCAAAGTGCTGGGATTACAGGCATGAGCCACACCGCCCAGCAGAGAGAGATTTTATATGTAAATCATTTATATAATGATCAATGTATAACTATATAAACATGATTTTAATGATTTTATCAAATGATTAAAGTGGACTTAATCATGCTAAGAGGTCATTGGAAACCTCAGCAAGAGCAGTACACATATATGTATATGTGAGTGTGTATAAAGGATCAAATTATGCAGGCTGTTTTGTAATATCTTTCATGTAAATAATCATTCAGTGTAATCTATACTTGTTAGTAATGGCTATATAGGTTCTATCTCGTGGAAATACAATTTATTGGCTAGGTGCAATGGCTCAAGCCTGTAATCCCAGCACTTTGGGAGGTCGAGGCAGGTGGATCGCCCAAGGGCAGGAGTTTGAAGTTCGAGACTAGCCTGGCCAAGGTGGTGAAACCCCATCTCCACTAAAAATACAAAAAAATTAGCTGGGTGTGGTGGCATGCGCCTGTAGTCCCAGCTACTCAGGAGGATGAGGTGGGAGAATTGCTTGAACCTGGGAAGCGGAGGCTGCAGTGAGCCGAGATCACATTACTGCACTCCAGCCTGGACAACAGAGTGAGACTCCATCCCCCCCAAAAAAACCATTTATTAACTAGTCTATTAATAGATATTTAGGAAATCTGCAATTTGGGGCTATTATAAAAATTAGGCATGAGGCCGGGCACAGTGACTCATGCCTGTAATCCCAACACTTTGGGAGGCCAAGGTGGGCGGATCACTTGAGGTAAGAGTTCAAGACCAGCCTGGCCAACATGGCGAAACCCCATTTCTATTAAAAATACAAAAATTAGCCGGGCGTGGTATGGCGCACACCTGTAATAACAGCTACTCAGGAGGCTGAGGCAGGAGTATCGCTTGAACCCAGGAGTGAGAGGTTGCAGTAAGCCAAGATCAGGCCACTGCACTCCAGCCTAGGTAACAGAGAAAGACTCCATCTCAGGGAAAAAAAAAAAAAAATTCGTCATGAAATATTCTTATATATTCCTATGGAAGGCTGACATATCACCTGTTGTATTGTGATGATTCCTGCTTGGCTCCCACTGCCAGAGACAAACTGCAGATTCCTTCGAGTGGTACTCAGGGCCTCCATTTATCTATCTCACTTCTGGCCATGCCCCACTCTAATGCTCTGCCTTCCAGCTGTATTTAGACAACAGAAGTGCAGTTTCTGTAATCTTATTTCTCATCTCTAGGGCTTTGCCAATGTGGTTCTTCTAGCTGGAATACCTTTGTTTCTTTAATTTGTTGAGAACCTGAAGGTCTCAGCTTGGACCTCCCATCGGGAGAGTTTCCCTGGGCTTGCTAAGGTTGTCTTAGTTATTCTTTTCCTCTGATTCCCACAGAACCCTGTACCTGTACTTCGACCTCCCAGGACATTTTAACTCACTTCTTGTTTAGAGTTGTTCCAGAGCGGAGGGAAAAAGCTTCATAAGAGTATGGAAGAACATCTAAATCTCTAAGAGTCTAAGTGCTTGTAAAAATGACAACTAAACCACAGCAGAATCAAATGAGTCTGTTAAAAAAATTTTTTAACACTTATTTTTTGAATTAAAGTTTATTAATTGAAACAGGTGCTTTTTTGATAGTTCTTAAGTTTCTTTTGGTTTTAAAGTACAAAATCCTCTTCAAAATAGCATAAGATTTAAAAGGGCATGGTACTTGGAAGGATACTGCCCTCTAGTCTAATGGAATCAAAGGGGAAAAGAAATGAACACCCAGGCCCCCAGAAGAGTAGAAACCCAAGTGGTCTCTTGGCACTTTCTGTATTGCTCCATTCCTGTCTTTCAACCTGCTCTCTCTGGGTCAGATAAGTCAAGTATGTAACCCCCGTGCAGTTGTTTATGGAGGAAACATGGAGCAGATATAAAAATAGATGTTAGATGTTTCATCTTGAGGTGACAGAAGCAAAGGGCAGTTCTGAGAGAAGGGTATGTGGTTATTGGGCTGACTGAAAGGATAACATAAACAGGAGCTGCTGTAGACTCATCTGGTTTGAAATTAAGTCTGAATCATTTTTACTTAAAGAACATTATGCATGGTAAGCCGTATATTCTGTTTCCGTTGGATTTTGGTCAGATTTAGTCTCTATGCTATAAAAATACATGATTATTGTGGTGCTCTGGGGAAAAAAATCCTATCATGTTCCAAACAAGACAAATGAATGCATTGCCATGTAAAATTTTTATGATGATTTTAAATTTTAGGAATACTTAACTATAATAAAGGATAAATGTTTGAGGGAATGGATACCCCATTTTCCATGTCATGATTATTATGCATTGCATGTCTGTGTCAAAACATCTCATGTACTGCATAAATACATACACCTACTATGTACTGACAAAAATTAAAACTGAAAAAAGATGGAAGTCCAGTACTACAACGTTAAAAAAGAAAGAATTCTTAACTATAAATCTTTTATATTATAACCTCAGGTTCAAGACTAATAATTCTGTTATGTTTTATTTACAGGTCATGCCTTGACTGCATTGGTAAAAATTCTATCATGTTAGAAAGTCAGATATCTTTATTACCTCCTAAACTTCTGCAACAAGTACTCAAAAAAATAACATTTTGGGCTGCAGCTAATCACCGAGAAGAACAAAGAGTCCAAAAAGAAGAAACAGAAAATAAGTATCAGTGGATCAGTAGCAATTAAATTGTTATATACTCTACATATTTAGTATGTCTTCACATTTTAATCAGACTGTACATTTACACTCCCAAATTGCAGGCTCTATTTAAAGGATAAAATTTGGAATACAAATACTCTGTTAAGTGACTATATGCCATGGGATATATGGAAAAAAGATGTTAATGCAGATTAATTTATATTTGTAAACAAATTTCCTTATAAGCAACAGTAATTATTCTTTCTGAAAGTAAGTACAGTTATAACAGATTTTAACTCAAATGTGTATTCTTTACTGGAAAGATTACATACATTTGAGAATAAGAAATTACTCTCAAGAACTTCAGAAATCCCCAACATAATTTCATAAATATATAAATACATGTATGTATGCGAAAACACTACATATACACTTTCAGAAAGAATAAACTTTCTCAAGTCATTTTAAAGTTACCTAAGGTTCTCCTTGAATAACTAATACAGTGGGCCAAAAATTATAAAACAGGCAAACACCAGAATGGTATTAAATATTGAACTCCTGCCCTTTTCGACACTTACCTAGTAAAGTATTCTTAGGCATCATCATAACTTTTCCTCACCTTTATTCGAATAGAAGAATAAATGTCTTCAATTGTCTCTCCATTACCCCTAAGTTATTAGTTTGTCTAGTTTATGTATAAAGACCATGCTTTAAAGTACATAAAGTGGAGGTTTATTTATCATACAGGCTTTGAAACATTGAGAGGCAGTATTTTTATTAACATTTTAAGACATATTAAAATACATTTTGCCTTAGAAGACTGCTTCTAAAGTAATTTTTGTAAGTAATGAGATGGGATGGTAATCTAGTAATTTGACTTTATAGAAACCCCTCAATTTGGCCCACACCATTCCACAGAGTTATGCTCAAGACGGACACTGAAAAAATCTCATACCTTCCGTTTTATTTTCAGCATTACCATCTATACAGAAATAGAACACTGTATCTTTATATTCCTAAAAATGGTACTTTTGGCATAATTAAGAAATTTTTCTTCATATTATCACAATCATGCCCTTCCATTGAATTACTAATTACAATTAATTACTAAAAAGCTTGGTATATAAAATTATTCTCCACAATATTACCATGCAAGTTATCTCTGAAATTTAAAATGTTAAAGAAAAATATTTCTATATTGAAATATATATAATTTATAAATGAAAATTATAGTAGTTTGTAGTATTTCATTGAATTTTAGAGAGATATTTCATATATATTTACTGTATTTTGGATGTGTAAAGCTTCTATTTATGTATTGAAATATTTTTTTACATTTTATTTATTGTACGAAGTATATATAATTACTGTTTTCGTTTTTGTCAGTGTAAAGCAGTCATTAGAATTGATTGTACAAAAAATATTTCATTGTCAGTTTTCATTTTTCTATTTTTAGGCTGAATAACAGATTTAGAAAATGAATCTCACAAGTAATTCACATCTTAGAAGTAATTACCTTATTATGCTACGATGCTGATGAACTTTAGCATCAGTCTTTTATATTTAAGGCAAAAATATATCAAAATCTGATTAGATACTGATAGATGACATTGAGCAGAAGGAACACCGTTTTAAAATGGCTTCTGGATTATGTGAATGCCTTCGCCCGCCTCTTAGAAGAGCACCTCTATTTTTAAATGGTGTATTTGGAATATTAAAAGTTGGATTAGCCCCCTCAAAATACACACTCTGATGGGCTTTAAGAGAATGAAAATCTGGCCAGGTGCAGTGGCTAACGGCTGTAATCCCAGCACTCTGGGAGGCTGAGGCAGGAGGCTTGCTTGAGGCCAGAAATTCAAGACCAACCTGTCGTTAAAAAAACAAAAAACAAAAACTCAGTATATTACAGTTGTCAGAAGGGATTCTTTTAAGGTTATTACTATTTTTAGTGTGATATAATAACACATCAAAATTAGTGTACTTTTTTCCAAATAGTATTTTTGCAAAAATACCTTTAGAAATATTTTTTAGAGGCTGGGCATGGTGGCTCATGTCTGTAATTCCAGCACGTGGTGGACAGATCACTTGAGGCCAGGAGTTCGAGACCAGCCTGGCCAACATGGCAAAACCCTTTCTCTACCAAAAATACAAAAATTAGCTGGGTGTAGTGGTATGCACCTATAGCGCATATATATATATCTCATATATATATATGCATATCCATCATATATATGAGAGATATGTGTATACTTTGGAACTTTGTACCGTCAGTTGACACACACACTGATGTTTTCACCAATGTGGGTTTTTTTTGTTTGTTTTTTTTTGAGACAGAGTCTTACTCTGTCACCCAGGCTGGAATGCAGTGGTGCGGTCTCAGCTCACTGCAACCTCCGCCTCCCAGGTTCAAGCAATTCTCGTGCCTCAGTCCCCCAAGTAGCTAGGATTACAGGTGCATGCCACCACGCCCAGCACTAATTTTTGTATTTTTAGCAGAGACGGGGTTTTGCCGTGTTGGCCAGGCTGGTCTCAAACTCCTAACCTCAAGTGATCCGCCCACCTTGGCCTTCCAAAGTGCTGGGATTACAGGCATGAGCCACCATGCCCAGCCACCAGTGTGTTATTTAAACATGTATGTGAGAGAAATAAAGTCACTGTGATAGAATAATTGTCAGGGTAGTGCATACTACTGATGAATTAAAATTTAGATTTCAGAATTTCTGGGAGGAAAAGAAGCAATTTTAAGGAGCAGATGGTCCCCATACCCACGTTTTTTGGTGCCTCTTTCCATTGTATTAATTTAATTCTTTTGGAATTTCCACTTTGATGAAGTTACCATACAGTCCAGCATATAGGCACAGCATGATTTTTTCAAATCATTCAATGTCTGTTGTTTACATTATGGCTCATTCTTGGTGTCGTATATTCTATGGGTTTTGACATGTATATAAGGACATGTATTCACCAGTGTAATATCATACAAAATAGTTTCACTGCTCTAAGAAATCCTCTGTGCTCTGCCTGTTCATTCCTCCCTCTTCTCTAACCCCAGGAAACCACTGACCTTTTTACTGTTTACATAGTTCTGTCTTTTCCAGAGTGTCATATAGTCATACTGGCTTCTTCACTTAGCAGTATGCATTTAAGTTTCTTCCATTTATCTTCAAAGCTTGATAGCTCATTTCTTTTTAGAGTTGAATAATATTCCATTGTCTGAATTACCACAGTTTATCCATTCATCTACTGAAAACCATCTTGGTTGCTTCCAAGTTTTGGCAATTAGGAATAAAGCTGCTATAAACATCTGTGTGCAAGGTTTTGTATAGACATAAGTTTTCAGTTCATTTGGATCAATACCAAGGATCAAGATGGTTGAATCATATGGTAAGAATATATTTAGTCTATTAAGAAACCACCAGGCTGCCTTCCAAAGTTTCTATACTCGATGAATGAGAGTTCCTGTTGCTTCACATCCTTGCCGGCATTTGGTATTGTCAGTGTTTTGGGTTTCTTTGTTCTTTGTTCTACTAGATATGTAGTGATATCATATTGTTTTAATTTGCAATTTCCTAATGACATAGGATGTTGACATTTTTCATATGCTACTTGCCATCTATATATCTTCTTTGGCGAGGTGTCTGTTCAGGTCTTTTGCCCATTTTTCAATCAGGTTATTCATTTTCTTATTGTTGCGTTTTAGGAATTCTTTGTATATTATAGATAACAGCCCTTTATCAGCAGTGACTTGCAAAATTTTCTCCCAGTCTGTGGCTTCACTTCCAATTCTCTTAACATTGTCTTTCGCAGAGCAAGTCCATCTCATCAGTTCTTTATTTCATGGACTGTGCTTTGGTGGTGTATCTGAAGTCATCACCAAACCCAAGATTATCTAGGTTTTCTCTTCTACAAATGTTACAGTTTTATGTTTTACATTTAGGTCAGTGGCCCATTTTGAGTTAATTTTTTTTTTAAGGATGTAAAGTGTTTGTCTAGATTCATATTTTTGCATGTCACTGTCCAGTTGTTCCAGCACCATTTGTTGAAAAGACTATCTTTGCTTCATTAATATTGCCTTTGTTCCTTTGTCAAAGATCAGTTTACTATATTCATGTGGATCTATTCCTGAGATCTCCATTCTGCTGCATTTGCTTATTCTTTTGCCAGTACTACGCTGTCTTTAATACTGTCACTTTGTGGCAAGTCTTGAAGTTGGGTAGTGGCAGTCCTCTGATGATGTTGTCTTTCAATATTTTAGATCTTTTGCATTTCCATATTAATTTTAGAATCAGTTTGTCAATATGTACAAAATAACTTGCTGGAATTGTTATTGGGATTGCATTGAATCTGTAGATCAAGTGAGGAAGTACTGATATTTATTTATTTATTTATTTATTTATTTATTTATTTAGAGATGGAGTCTCGCTCTGTCACCCAGGCTGGAGTGCAATGATGCAATCTTGGCTCACTGCAACTTCTGACTGCTGGTTTCAAGCGATTCTCCTGCCTCAGCCTCCTGAGAAACTGGGATCACAGGCGCACAACACCACACCCGGCTAATTTTTGTATTTTAGTAGAGACGGGGTTTACATGTTCATCAGGCTGGTCTCGAACTCCTGACCTCTTGATCTGCCCGCCTCGGCCTCCCAAAGTGCTGGGATTACAGGCATGAGCTACTGCACCCAGCCAGAAGTGATAACAGTAAATCTCCTGTCCATGAATATGGAATGTATCTCCAATTATTTAGATATTCTTTGAAGATTTTCATCCAAGTTTTGTGCATATTTTGTTAGACTTATACCTATGTATTTCATTTTGGGTGTTGCTAACATAATGCTAATGTGTTTTTAATTTCAAATTCCACTTATTGCTGGTATAGGAAAATGATTGGCTCTTATATATTAATTCTGTATCCTGAAACCTTGCTATAATTACTTGTTAGCTCCAGGAGGGATTTTCTGGTCAGATTTTCTACATAGATGGTCATGTCATCTGCTAACAAAGACAGTTTTATTTCTTCCATCCCAATCTGTATAAAATTTCCTTTTCTTATCTTATTGCATTAACTAAGACTTCCAATATGATGTTGAAAAGCAGTGGTGAGAGAGGACATCCTTACTTTGTTCCTGATCTTAAGGAAAAGCTTTGAGTTTCTCACCATTATATCTGATGTTAGCATAGGTATTTTGTAGATGTTCTTTATTAAGTTGAGGAGATTCCTGTCTATTCCTAGTTTGCTGAGAGTTCTTATCATGAATGGGTGTTGGATTTTGTCCAGTACTTTTCCTGTATCTATTGATATGCTCATGTGATTGATTATGTAAATTGATTTTCTTTTTTTGTTGTTGTTGAGACCCAGTCTCACTCTGTTGCCCAGGCTGGAGTGCAGTGATGCGATCTTGGCTCACTGCAACCTCCACCTCCCAGGTTCAAGTGATTCTCCTGCCTCAGCCTCCCAAGTAGCTGGGATTACAGGCTCGTGCCACCACGCTGGGCTAATTTTTGTACTTTTTAATAGCGACAGGAGTTCACTACATTGGCCAGGCTGGTCTTGAACTCCAGAGCTCAAGTGATCCGCCCACCTTGGCCTCCCAAAGTGCTGGGATTACAGGCGTGAGCCACCGCACCTGGCCATTAATTGATTTTCAAATGTTAAACCAGCCTTGCATATCTGGGATAAATCCTACTCAGTTGTGGTATATAATTCTTTTTGCACAGGATTTGCTAATACAGATGTTCCTAAACTTTTGTTGGTGTTAAGTCCCAATAAACTCCTTGTAAATTGAAAATATAAATCAAAAAATGCATAGTACACCTAACCTACCAAACATCATAGCTTAGCCTAGCCTACCTTAAACACGTTCAGAATACTGGCCAGGCATGGTGGATCACATCCATAATCCCAGCACTTTGGGAAGCCAAGATTTGCAGATCATAGTCAGGACATCGAGACCATCGTGGCCAACATGGTGAAAACCTGTCTCTATTAAAATACAAAAAAATTAGCCAGGTGTGGTGGCGTGCAACTGTAGTCCCAGCTACTCGAGAGACTGAGGCAGGGCAATCACTTGAACCCGGGAGATGGAGGTTGCAATGAGCCAAGATTGGGCCACTGCACTCCAGCCTGGTGACAGAGCAAGACTCCGTCTCAAAAAAAAAAAAAAAAAAATGCTGAGAATACTTATATTAGCCTATTGTTGGGCAAAATAATCTAAGACAAAGCCTATTTTATAATAAATTGTTGAATATATTGAATACAGTATAGTACAGTATTCGTTGTTTACCCTCATCATCGCATGGCTGATTGGGAGCTGCAGGTTACCACAGCTGCCCAGCATAAGCAAGTATGATATTGCATATAACTAGCCCAGGAAAAGATCAAAAATCAAAATTTGAAGTACTATTTCTACTTAATGGTTATTACAGTCACACCATCATAAAGTCAAAAATCTTTAAGTAGAACCATAGTGAGTTAGGGACTGTTTGTATTTTGTTGAGAATTTTTGCATCTATATTTATGAGTGATATTAGTCTGTAGCTTTCTTACACTGTCTTTGCCTGGCTTTGATATTAGGGTAATGCTGGCCTCATATAATTAATTAAGAAATATTTTCTCAGGCCAGGCACAGTGGCTCATGCCAGTAATCCCAGCACTTTGGGAGGCCAAGATGGGTGGATCACTTGAGGTCAGGAGTTCGAGACTAGCCTGGCCAACATGGTGAAGCCCTGTCTCTACAAAAAATACAAAAAATTAGCCAGGTGTGGTGGTGGACGCCTGTAATCCCAGCTACTCAGGAGGCTGAAGCATGAGAATTGCTTGAACCCAGGAGGCAGAGGTTGCAGTGAGCCAGGATCACATCATTGCGCTCCAGCCTGGGAGATGAGCGAAACTACATCTCAAAAAAAAAGCAAAAAAAAAGAAGTAAGAATTGTTTTCTCTAACTCTAATCTTCTGAAAGAGATTGTAGAGAATTGGCATGTTAAAGTCTCCAGCTATTATTGTATTGGGGTCTGTCTCTCTCTTTAGCTCTACTAATATTTACCTTAAACATCTGGGTGCTCCAGTGTTGAGTGCATAGATATTTAATTGTTGGCCGGGCGTGGTGGCTCATGCCTGTAATCCCAGCACTTTGGGAAGCTGAGGCAGGTGGATCACCTGAGGTCAGGAGTTTGAGACCCTCCTGGCCAACATGGTGAAACCCCGTCTCTAGTAAACATACAAAAATTAGCTGGGCATGGTAGCACATGCCTGTAGTCCCAGCTATTTGGAAGGCTGAGGCAGGAGAATCACTTGAACCCGGGAGGCAGAGGTTGCAGTGAGCCGAGATGGTGCCACTGCACTCCAGCCTGGCAACAGAGCAAGACTCCATCTCAATAAAACAAAATAGTTATATCCTCTTGCTGAATTGACCCCTTTATCATTTATATAATGACTTTGTCCCTTACAGTTTTTGTCGTGAAATTTATTTTGTCTGAATAAGCATAGCTTCTCCTGCTCTTTTGTTTGTTTGTTTCCATTGGCATGGAACATCTTTTTCTATCCCTTTATTTTCAGACTGTGTCTTTATAGGTGAAGTGCATTTCTTCCAGGCAACAGATCACTGAGTCTTGTCTTTTTTTTTTTAATTCATTCAGCCACTATATGTCTTTTGATTGGAGACTTTAGTCCATTTACATACACTCAATGTTATTATTGATAAGTCAGGACTCACTCCTGCCATTTTGTTATTTGTTCTCCAGTTCTTTTGTGGTTTTCTCTTCTTTCTTTCTTGTCTTCCTTTTAGTAAAGATGATTTTCTCTGGTGGTATGATTGAATTTCTTGCTTTTTATTTTTTGTGTTTCCGTTATATGTTTTTTGATTTGAGGTTACTGTGAAGCTTGCAGATACTGTCTTAAAACCTATGATTTTAAGCTGATAGCTACTTAACACTGCTTGCATAAACAAACTAACAAGCAAAAGGAAAACTAATAAAACCTCTACATTTTAACTTCATTCCCCAGCTTTTTAACTTTTTATCTCATCTATTTATTATTGTCCTATATATGTCTTGAAAATTTGTTGTAGTGATTATTTTTGACTAGTTCATTTTTGTCTTTCTACTTAAGAGTAGTTTGCACACCACAGTTACAGTGTTATAATAGTCTGTGTTTCTCTGTGTATTTACTATTACCAGTGAGTTTAGTACTTTCAGGTGATTTCTTATTGCTCACTGACATCCTTTTCTTTCTGAATTGAAGTACTCCCTTTAGCATTTCTTGTAGGACAGGTCTGGTACAGATGAAATCCCTCAGCTCTTGTTTGTCTGGAAAAGTCTTTATTTCTTCTTCATGTTTGATGGATATTTTCACTGGACATACTATTCTAGGGCAAAAGTTTTTTTTTCCTTCAGAATTTAATTTTTTAATTTTTTTATTATACTTTAAGTTCTGGGGTACATGTGCAGGATTGTTACATAGGTATACACGTGCCATGGTGGTTTGCTGCACCCATCAACCCATCATCTACATTAGGTATTTCTAATGCTGTCCTCCCCCAGCCCCCCACTCCCCAACAGGCCCTGGTGTGTGATGTTCCCCTCCCTGTGTCCATGTGTTCTCATTGTTCAACTCCCACTTATGAGTGAGAACATGGTGGTGTTTGGTTTTCTGTCCTTGTGTTAGTTTGCTGAGAATGATGGTTTCCAGTCTCATCCATGTCCCTGCAAAGGACGTGAACTCATCTTTTTTTATGGCTGCATAGTATTCCATGGTGTATATGTGCCACATTTTCTTTATTCAGTCTATCATTGATGGGTATTTGGGTTGTTTCCAAGTCTTTGCTATTGTGAATAGTGCCGCAATAAACATACGTGTGCATGTGTCTTTATAGTAGAATGATTTATAATCCTTTGGGTATATACCCAGTAATGGAATTGCTGGGTCAAATGGTATTTCTAGTTCTAGATCCTTGAGGAATTGCCACATTTGTCTTCCACAATGGTTGACTTAATTTACACTCCCACCAACAGTGTAAACATGTCTCTATTCCTCCACATCCTCTCCAGCATCTGTTGTTTCCTGACTTTTTAATGATCGCCATTCTAACTGGTGTGAAATGGTATCTCATTTGTGATTTTGATTTGCATTTCTCTAATGATCAGTGATGATGAGCTTTTTTTCATATGTTTGTTGGCCACATAAATGTCTTCTTTTCAGAAATGTCTGTTCATATTCTTGGCCCACTTTTTGATGGGGTAGTTTGTTTTCTTCTTGTAAATTTGTTTAAGTTCTTTGTAGATTCTGGATATTAGCCCTTTGTCAGATGGATAGGTTGCAAAAATTTTCTCCCATTCTACAGGTTGCCTGTTCACTGTGATGACAGTTTGCTTTGCTGTGCAGAAGCTCTTTAGTTTAAGTAGATCCCATTTGTCAGTTTTGGCTTTTGTTGCCATTGCTTTTGGTGTTTTAGTCATGAAGTCTTTGCCTATGCCTATGTCCTGAATTGCCTCGGTTTTCTTCTAGGGTTTTTATGGTTTTAGGTCTTACATTTAAGTCTTTAATCCACCTTGAGTTAGTTTTTGTATAATAAGTAAGGAAGGGGTCCAGTTTCAGTTTTCTGCATATGGCTAGCCAGTTTTCCCAACACCATTTATTAAATAGGGCATCCTTTCCTCATTGCTTGTTTTTGTCAGGTTTGTCAAAGATCAGATGGTTGTAGATGTGTGGTGTTATTTCTGAAGCCTCTATTCTGTTCCATTGGTCTATATATCTGTTTTGGTTCCAGTACCATGCTGTTTTGGTTACTATAGACTTAGAGTATATTTTAAAGTCAGGTAGCATGATGCTTCCAGCTTTGTTCTTTTTGCTTAGGATAGTCTTGGCTATATGGGCTCTTTTTTGGTTCCATATGAAACTTCAAGTAGTTTTTTCTAATTCTGTGAAGAAAGTCAATAATAGCTTGATGGGGACAGCATTGAACCTATAAATTACTTTGGGCAGTATGGCCATTTTCACAATATTAATTCTTCCTATCCATGAGCATGGAATGTTTTTCCATTTATTTGTGTCCTCAATTATTTCCTTGGGCAGTGGTTTGTAGTTCTCCTTGAAGAGGTCCTTCACATCCCTTGTAAGCTGTATTCCTAGGTATTTTATTCTCTTTGTAGCAGTTGTGAATGGGAATTCACTCATAATTTGGCCCTCTGTTTGTCTCTTACTGGTGCCTAGGAATGCTTGTGATTTTTGCACATTGATTTTGTATCCTGAGACTTTGCTGAAGTTGCTTATTGGCTTAAGGAGGTTTTGGACTGAGACGATAGGGTTTTCTTTCTTTACTTTTCTTTTCTTTTTTTTTTTTTGAGACAGAGTTTTTGCTCTTGTTGCCCAGGCTGGAGTGCAATGGCGCAATCTCGACCAACTGCAACCTCCACCTCCTGGGTTCAAGCGATTCTCCTGCTTCAGCCTCCCAAGTAGCTGGGATTACAGGAATGCGCCTCCATGTCCAGCTAATTTTGTATTTTTAGTAGAGATGGGGTGTCTCCATGTTGGTCAGGCTGGTCTTGAACTCCCGACCTCCGGTGATCCACCTGCCTCGGCCTCCCGAAGTGCTGGGATTACAGGCGTGAGCCACTGCACCTGGCTGATGATGGGGTTTTCTAAATATACAATCATGTCATCTGCAAACAGAGACAATTTGACTTCCTCTTTTCCTATTTGAATGCCCTTTCTTTCTTTCTTTTGCCTGATTGCCCTGGCCAGAACTTCCAATACTGTGTTCAATAGAAGTATTGAGAGAGGACATCCTTGTCTTGTGCCAGTTTTCAAAGGGAATATTTCCAGTTTTTGTCCATTCAGTATGATATTGGCTGTGGGTTTGTCATAAATAGCTCTTATTATTTTGAGATACGTTCCATCAATACCTAATTTATTGAGATTTTTTACCTTGAAGGGGTGTTGAATTTTATCAAAGGTCTTTTCTGCATCTGAGATAATCATGTGTTTTTTGTCATTGGTTCTGTTTATATGCTGGATTACGTGTATTGATTTGCATATGTTGAACCAGCCTTGCATCCCATGGATGAAGCCAACTTAGTCATGGTGGATAAGCTTTTAGATGTGCTGCTGGATTCGGTTTGTCAGTATTTTATTGAGGATTTTTGCATCGATATTCATCAGGGATATTGGCCTGAAATTTTTTTGTTGTTGTTGTGTCTCTGCCAGGTTTTGGTATCAAGGTGATGCTGGCCTCATAAAATGAGTTAGGGAGGATTCCCTCTTTTTGTATTGATTGGAATAGTTTCAGAAGGAATGGTACCAGCTCCTCCTTGTACCTCTAGTAGAATTCAGCTGTGAATCCATCTTGTGCTGGACTTTTTTTTGGTTGGTAGGCTGTTAATTGCAACCTCAATTTTAGAACTTGCTGTTGGTCTATTCAGGGATTTGACTTCTTCCTGGTTTAGTCTTGGGAGAGTGTATGTGTCCAGAAATGTATCCATTTCTTCTAGGTTTTCTAGTTTATTGGCATAGAGGTGTTTATAGTATTCTCTGATGGTAGTTTGTATTTCTGTGGGATCAGTGGTGATATCCCCTTTATCATTTTTTATTGCATCTATTTGATTCTTCTCTCTTTTCTTCTTTATTCATCTGGCTAGCAGTCTATCTGTTTTGTTGATCTTTTCAAAAAACCAACTCCTGGATTTATTGATTTTTTGTGTGTTTTTGTGTCTCTGTCTCCTTGAGTTCTGCTCTGATCTTAGTTATTTCTTCTCTTCTGCTAGGTTCTGAATTTGTTTGCCCTTGCTTCTTTAGTTCTTCTAATTGTGATGTTAGAGTGTCAATTTTACATCTTTCCTCCTTTCTTTTGTGGGCATTTAGTGCTATAAATTTCCGTCTAAACACTGCTTTAAATGTGTTTCAGAGATTCTGGTATGTTGTGTCTTTGTTCTCATTAGTTTCAAAGAACATCTTTATTTCTCCCTTCATTTCACTATTTACCCAGTAGTTATTCAGGAGCAGGTTGTTCAGTTTCCATGTAGTTGTGCGGTTGTGAGTTTTTTTTTTTTTTTTGTTTCTTTGTTTTTTGTTTGTTTTTGAGACAAAGTCTCACTCTGTCGCCTCAGCTGGAGTGCAGTGGCACGATCTCAGCTCACTACAGCCTCCACCTCCCAGGTTCAAGTGATTCTTCTGCCTCAGCCTCCCAAATAACTGGGATTACAGGTGCCCACCACCACGCCCAGCCAATTTTGTATTTTTAGTAGAGATGGGGTTTCACCATGTTGGCCAGGATGGTCTCAAACTCCTAACCTCATGATCCACCCGTCTCGGCCTCCCAGTGTGCTGGGATTACAGGCATGAGCCACTGCACCCAGCCTTGAGTGAGTTTCTTAATCCTGAGTTCTAATTGGATTGCACTGTGGTCTGAAAGACCATTATGATTTCCATTCTTTTGCATTTGCTGAGGAGTGTTTTACTTTCAGTTATGTGGTCAATTTTAGAATAAGTGTGATGTGGTGCTGAGAAGAATGTATATTCTGTTGATTGGGGCTGGAGAGTTCTGTGGATGTCTGTTAGGTTTGCGTGGTCCAGAACTGAGTTCAAGTCCTGAATATTCATGTTAATTTTCTGTCTCATTGATCTGTCTGATATTGACAGTGTGGTGTTAATGTCTCCCACTATTATTTTGTGGGTGCCTAAGTCTCTTTGTAAGTCTCTAATAACTTGCTTTATGATCTGGTTCCTCCTGTATTGGGTGCATATATATTTAGGATAGTTGGCTCTTCTTGTTGAATTGATCCCTTTACCATTATGTAATGCCCTTCTTTGTCTCTTTCGATGTTTGTTGGTTTAAAGTCTGTTTTATCAGAAACTAGGATTGCAACCCCTGGTTTTTTTGCTTTCCATTTGCTTGGTAAATATTCCTCCATCCCTTTATTTTGAGCCTATGTGCGTCTTTGCATGTGAGATGGGTCTCCTGAATACAGCACACTGATGGGTCTTGACTGTATTCAATTTGCCAGTCTGTGTCTTTTCATTGGGGCATTTATCCCATTTACATTTAAGGTTAATATTGTCATGTGTGAATTTGATCCTATCATTATGATGCTAGCTGGTTATTTTGCCCTTTAGTTGATACAGTTTCTTCATAGCATCAATGGCCTTTACAGTTTGGTATGTTTTTGCAGTGGCTAGTACCAGTTGTTTCTTTCCATGTTTAGTGCTTCCTTTAGGAGGTCTTGTAAGGCAGGCCTGGTGGTGACAAAATTCTCAGCATTTGCTTGTCTGTAAAGGATTTTGTTTCTCCTTTGCTTATTAAGCTTAGTTTTGCTGGATATGAAATTCTGGGTTGAAAATTCTTTACTTTAAGAATGTCAAATATTGGCCCCCACTCTCTTCTGTCTTGTAGGGTTTCTGCAGAGAGATCCGCTGTTAGTCTGATGGGCTTCACTTTGTCGGTAACCCGACCTTTCTCTCTGGCTGCCCTTAACATTTTTTCCTTCATTTCAACTTTGGTGAATCTGACAATTATGTGTCTTGGAGTTGCTCTTCTCAAGGAGTATCTTTGTGGCGTTCCCTGTATTTCCTGAATTTGAATGTTGGCCTGCCTTGCTAGGTTGGGGAAGTTCTCCTGGATAATAGCCTGAAGATTGATTTCCAGCTTGGTTCCATTCTCCCTGTCACTTTCAGGTACATCAATCGAACATAGATTTGGTGTTTTCACATAGTCCCATATTTCTTGGAGGCTTTGTTCATTCCTTTTCATTCTTTTTTCTCTAATCTTGTCTTGATGCTTTATTTCATTAAGTTGATCTTCAGTCTCTGATATCCTTTCTTCTGCTTGATTGATTTTGCTATTGATACTTGTATATGCTTCATGAAGTTCTTGTGCTGTGTTTTTCAGCTCCGTCAGGTCGTTTACGTTCTTCTCTAAACTGGTTATTCTAGTTAGCAATTCATCTAACCCTTTTTCAAGGTTCTTAGCTTCCTTGCATTGGGTTACAACATGCTCCTTTAGCTCGGAGGAGTTTGTTATTACTCACCTTCTGAAGCCTACTTGTGTCAACTTGTCAAACTCATTCTCCATCCAGCTTTGTTCCCTTTCTGGCGAGGAGTTATGATCCTCTGGAGGAGAAGAGGCGTTCTGGTTTTTGGAATTTTCAGCCTTTATGCGCTGGTTTCTCCCCATCTTCGTGGATTTATCTACCTTTGGTCTTTGATGTTGGGGACCTTCGGATGGGGTCTCTGAGTGGACACCCTTTTTGTTGATATTGATGCTATTCCTTTCTGTTTGTTAGTTTTCCTTCTGACAGTCACGCCCCTCTGCTTCAGGTCTGCTGAAGTCTACTGGAGGTCCACTCCAGATGCTGTTTGCCTGGGTATCACCAGCAGGTATATTGCAGAACAGTAAAGATTGCTGCCTATTCCTTCCTCTGGAACCCGCCATATGCCAGCCAGAGCTCTCCTGTATGAGGTGTCTGTCGGCCCCTACTGGAGGTGTCTCCCAGTCAGGAGACACGGGGGTCAGGAACTCACTTGAGGAGGCAGTCTGTCCCCTAGCAGAGCTCAAATGCTGTGCTGGGAGATCTACTGCTCTCTTCAGAGCCATCAGGCAAGGACCTTTAAGTCTGCTGAAGCTGTGTCCACAGCCGCCCTTTCCCCCAGGTGCTCTGTCTCAGGGAGAGGGTTTTTTTGTTTTTTGTTTTTTGAGATGGAGTCTCACTCTGTCGCCCAGGCTGGAGTGCAGTGGCACCATCTCGGCTCACTACAATCTCCATGTCCCGGGTTCAACCAGTTCTTCGGCCTCAGCCTCCCAAGTAGCTGGGATTACAGGTGCCCACCACCATGCCCAGGTAATTTTTGTATTTTTTTAGTAGTGACGGGGTTTCACCATGTCAATCAGCTGGTCTCGAACTCCTGACCTCAAGTGATCCGCCCACCTCGGCCTCCCAAAGTCCTGGGATTATAGGTATGAGACAGTGCGTCAGGCCGACTTAAGTGAAGAAAATCTGGCCTCACACAGATACATAGTTAGAAAAGAGAGTTCCTTAAGGAGCCCCAGAAAAGATCTCCAGGTACCCACAGGGCTTGGAACTATACTTTGATACACTGAGAAACTGCTTATAATACAACTAATTAATGTGTTTCAGAGACTCTTTTTGTTGTTACTGTTCTAAGTAGGATAAAAGTATGGTTTGAAACATAAATAGTAAGTAAATCAAAGTGGATATTATAGTATTTTATTAAATGGCATGTATATATGAAATATAGGCTGAGCGTGGTGGCTCACGCCTGTAATCCCAGCATGTTGGGAGGCCGAGGTGGGTGGATCACGAGGTCAGGAGACTGAGACCCATCCTGGCCAACATGTTGAAACCCCATCTCTCTTAAAAATACAAAAATTAGCCAGGCAAGGTGGCGTGCGCCTGTGGTCTCAGCTACTCGGGAGGCTGAGGCAGGAGAATCACTTATAAACCTGGTGGGGGCAGAAGTTAGAGTGAGCCAAGATCATGCCACTGCACTCCAGCCTGGGTGACACAGCGAGACTCCACCTAAAATAAATTAATAAATAAATACACACACACATATTCAACATATATCTTTGACTCTAGGTAAAGATGTATTGATTTATGCATCCAGAAATGTTTATGGTACTAGATTTAGTCCCTTAGAAGCTGTGGCCCCTATGGTTCTAAGGATAGAATGTAGTGGGCAGAAACTTAGGGGATGTTAGTGATTATTATTATATTTAAAATGCCACAGGAGTGAAGCAATGATCTGATTCAAAGAGGGACTCTTTTATAAGGATTTTGAATGTATGATATTAGAAAATATTCCTCAGTCTATTCCTGATAATGGTAATCTCTTCCATTACCATGGTAACCCACTCATACCTGTGACAAATATTTTCTGAGTGCCTCTGTTGGGGAAACAGAATTAAAAACAAAATATTTTCCCAACCCAGAAAGCCTCTCCACAAAGGTAGTAGAGAAAGCGCTTTCATTTGTTGAATAAGCATTAAACCAGAATGTGATGTCTGTCACAGGCAATCTGCTAAGAGATTGCAAGGACAAAGAAATCTCACCTTTTCATATAGCCAAGCAGATACAAAGCATTACATATACGGTCTCAAACAATAACTAGTCTTCCAGTAAGAGGACTTAACAGTACCACTTGTCACACACAGTTCATCCTAGATTCACCTGATAAGGTGACTGTGTTAGCTGATTAGCTGTATTCAGAGGAAAAGCAAACTTCTCATATCTTTGACAGAAGGTGGTTTTGCAACATGCAGCAAGAGGCCACTGAAGTTAAGCTCATACTTCAAGCTTAGAATCTAACAGGGGAAACTAACAATAGACAAGTAATTAATTACATGATGGTTTTAATAAGTGGTATAGAGAAGTACCAAGGATGCTAACAGCATCTAATAGGGAACCTAAAAGTAGACTGGGGCATCCAGAAAGGTTTCCCCAAGGAAGTTCCAACTGAATTGAGAGGTGAAGAATAAGTCATGGCCGAGTGCAGTGACCCACACCTGTAATTCCAGCACTTTGGGAGGCCGAGGTGGGAGGATCACTTGAGGTCAGGAGTTCGAGACCAGCCGGGCCAACATGGCGAAACCTCATCTCCACTAAAAATACAAAAATTAGCCGGGAGTGGTGGCGGACACCTGTAATCCCAGCTACTTGGGAGGTTGAGGCAGGAGAATCACTCGAACCCGTGAGGCAGAGGTTGCAGTGAGCCGAAATTGTGCCACTGCACTCCAGCCTGAGCAACAGAGTGAGACTCCGTCTTAAAAAAAAAAAAAAGAGAGATAAACTTCCAAGAAGAAGGAACAGCAAGTGTGAAGGCCCTGAGCTAAAAGAGCTAGGTGTATTCGAAGAACTGATAGAAGGTGATAGAAGGGTAGGCCGGTGCGGTGGCTCACGCCTGTAATCCCAGCACTTTGGGAGGCCGAGGTGGGCAAATCACCTGAGGTCATGAGTTGGAGACCATGCTGGCCAACACGGTGAAACCCTGTCTCTACTAAAAAATACAAAAATGAGCTGGGTGTGGTGGCAGGCGCCTTAGTCCCAGCTACTTGGGAGGCAGAGGCAGGAGAATCATTTGGACCCGGGAGGCGGAGGTTGCAGTGAGCGAGATCGAGCCATTGCACTCAAGCCTGGGGGACAAGAGCGAGACTTCTCTCAAATACAAAAACAAACAAACAAAAAGGTGAGATAGAAGGGTAATGTAGCTGTAGCTGGAAGGAGGACACAGCCAGGAATTGAAGCTGGAAAGGCAAGCTGGGGCTGGACCATGCTGGGTCTTCTTGCACAGCACTGTGATGTGAATAATAATAATAATTATTATTATTATTATTATTATTGAGACGGAGTTTCGTTCTTGTTGCCCAGTCTGGAGTGCAATGGTGCCCTCTCGGTTCACTGTAACCTCCGCCTCCGGGCTTCAAGAGTTTCTCCTGCCTCAGCCTCCCAAGTAACTGGGATTACAGGCACCGGCCACCCCGCCTGCGTAATTTTTTTGTATTTTTAGTAGAGAAGGGGTTTCGCCATGTTGGCCAGACTGGTCTCGAACTCCTGACCTCAGGTGATCCGCCTGCCTCGGCCTCCCGAAATGTTGGGATTACAGGCGTGAGCCACCGCGCCCAGCCGAGATTTGAATTTTGGATTCTACTAAGGACGACGGGAGCCAGCACAAGGTTTTCAAGTGACTTGATCAGATTCACAAGGTTGGTTCACAACGAACTTCGATAATCTCAAAGTCTAGTGACCATAATTGCACTGGGAGAAGGCACTGCTGCAAGAATTCTGTGAGCCAGACAGATGAGGGCACCAACCAGGGTGGATGGCAGATAAGGTATTAACAGCCTCAAGGTGATTTGCTTCCTTGTTGAAGGCTTTAATTAATCCTCTTAAGTAACTTTCAAGTTCTTGAGTTCAAGTAAACACACTGGTCCACTAGTGGATGAGTGTCAGGCTATAATCATTTTAATAATTAAAAAAAAAAAAAAAGGCGGCCGGGCGCGGTGGCTCAAGCCTGTAATCCCAGCACTTTGGGAGGCCCAGACGGGCGGATCACGAGGTCAGGAGATCGAGACCATCCTGGCTAACATGGTGAAACCCCGTCTTTACCAAAAATACAAAAAACTAGCCGGGCGACCTGGTGGGCGCCTGTAGTCCCAGCTACTCGGGAGGCTGAGGCAGGAGAATGGCGTGAACCCGGGAGGCGGAGCTTGCAGTGAGCTGAGATCCGGCCACTGCACTCCAGCCTGGGCTGCAGAGCGAGACTCCGTCTCAAAAAAAAAAAAAAAAAAAAAAAGGCTTTCATTGTTCAAAGTATTTCTTTTCTATGGAGTGCTCCCAACCAGAAGATGAGGGAAATGGAGATAATAAAGCACGCCCCTCCTACCAAACACGATAAATTCTAGAGGCACTGTGAGATCAGGAATTTAAGGTGTATTTTTGTCCCACCCTGTTTTACAGGTGAGGTATCAAGTACGGTAACTCGTAATTTTCTTTTGGCCCAATTGAAAGGTATCATATAAAACAAAAGAGAGCTGTGTGTGCGTGAAAAGGATCCGCCTTCCTCTCTGAAGAAAAGGGTGGTTACGGCTTCGGAAACGCTTTTCAAGCCAACTCTGCTGCCCGGCTGGCGGCGGCGGCGGCGGCAACGACAGATTCCTGCAGAGGCGGCGCCGGCGGGGCGGCGGGAGCTCGGGAGAGGCCGCAGGGGATCGGGCGGGGCCCCGCGTGAGAGCTGAGCGCCTGCCCTCGCGCCCGCAGGACAGCAGGGCCTGCATCGACTCTAAGGCGAGACCAGAAACTTGCTAGTGGAGCAATTCTGGTACCCCTGCCAGGGCTGTGAACCCTCTGAGATCATCCCTCAATCAAACGAAATTCTCGGGAAGAAAAAAAAAATTTGCAGCAATCCGGCTAAAATTCAGCAGCTTTCAGGGACCGATTCAGGGCATTATCCCTGTGGTTCCCTCGGCTAAAGGAGACTCGAAGCGCGACTGGAAGTCGCCGGACCCCACAGAGCTGCGGTGCCCAGGCCGTAAGCTGTGGCGCGGGCGGAGGCGGCGGCGGCGGGAGGACTCGGCGCTGGGGGCGCTGAGCAGCAGCCTCGCTTCCGGAGCTCGGCGGGCGGTGTCAGCGGAACGGGCGGCTTCCGGTCGCGGCGTAAACAAGGCCGTGGGCTGCAGGAGGCGGGGCGGACGGGCTGCAAGAGGGAGCCGGCCCGACGCGGATCTCTTCCCCGCCGTGCTCCGGGTCCCGGGCCCACGCCGCCGCCGCCTGGCTCCGCTCGCGGCCCCGCTGTCTGCAGGCGTGCCCCGGCGGCGGCGGAGAGCCGTCCTCGGCCGAGGAGGCTGGTAAACGTGAGCGCAGGCGGCAAAGAGGCCTTAACGCCGTCCCTTTCGCCGCCGCCTTTTCCTTGCCGCGCGCCACTGTGCATTTCTCTCCTTTTCCTTTGTTTCTTTGGCCCCTCGCGGGTGTGGGCATTCCTGGTGAGCAAAAGTGCAGCCTCAAGATGGCTGATGGCAACGAGGATATGCGGGCGGACGACTTGCCGGGGCCAGCCTTCGAGAGCTATGAGTCCATGGAGCTCGCCTGCCCTGCCGAGCGCAGCGGCCACGTAGCCGTCAGCGACGGGCGCCACATGTTCGTCTGGGGCGGCTACAAGGTCAGTGAGTGGCCGGGCCGCGGCAGACGTCGCTCGGCTGTGACTTGGGTCTGGGTTCGCGGCCAGGCAGGGAGGCCAGAGCGGCCCTCCAAGGGCGCTCCCCGCCTCCGTCGCGCGCCCCACCTCAGACTCTGCCCGTTGGTTGGTTTTTTTTGCGCGCGGGAATCTTCCTTCCCTCGAGCCCCCCAGCCCGTCTCGAACCTCCAGGGCTGCTGTCACGTCAACCTGGTGCTCACAAAGCCAACTCACTCCCACCCCCGTTGTTGCCATTGGAGCGTTATTCCGGGGAAGGCCCTGTTAATGTTGCTTGGGTGGTGCATTCGGAAGGGTTGGGGTGTGTAAGGTGACGGTGTGTGATACCACTCAGACCCGTTATCAGGACGGCCTACGAGGACTTTACCCTCTGGAGCTGGGAACCGCTGCCCACTTAACGGGGAGTCCGAGGTGTAGGAAAACAGGAATTCCAAAAGGTTACAGGAATCATCTTATTCAGCCTTCCCGCCTGTGCAAATGGCCATCATACTATTGTTTGAACCTCTCAGGACTATTTTCCTTCTGGCTTCAGTGGGGTTGAAGTTTTTCAGCAAACACCCATATTAAAGATAATGGAAAAGCTCCACCAGTAACCAAAAAATCCCCAGCATCAAATGAACACAGAGTGCAGCTCTTTGACTCTCCAATCCCCTGGTTATAAACAACGTGATTAGTTAGCAGTTTAAAGCCAGTTGCCCTTGTTTACCCTGCTTCCTCGGAAATCTAGAATTTTATTTCCTGGGATGGCTCTGATCCAGTCCTACCTCAAAATTCCTCTTTGGTCTTGAAAATGTTGTCCGCCCTCCCTATGCCCGTGCCTTGTGATTGCTTTTAGCTTATGGTACAGTTGACTTGATCATAGTTGACCATTTTTGAGACAGCTTTCAAAGATAGCTGTCCTGATACTTTAATTTGGTTTAACTGCAGAAGTAATTTTTTGCCAATCCTAATTAATCTGCAGTGTTTTTCCCAGTCTCCAATGAATGTGGTTAGAAAATAGAAAGGGGGCTGGGCGCGGTGGCTCACGCCTGTAATCCTAGCACTTTGGGAGGCCAAGGTAGGTGGATCACCTGAAGTCAGGAGCTGGAGACCAGTCGCGCCAACATGGTGAAACTCCGTCTCTACTAAAAATACAAAAAAAATTAGCGGGCGTGGTGACGGGCGCCTTAATCCCGGCTACTTGGGAGGCAGAGGCAGGAGAATCACTTACTTGAACCCGGGAAGCGGAGGTTGCAGTGAGCTGAGACGGCGCCATTGCACTCCAGCCTGGGCAACAAGAAGGAAACTGTCTCAAAAATACTTTAGAAAGGGGTAGGGAATTGCAAGAAGGGGGCCAAGCATGTAGTCACCCTTATAAAAATGTAAATTAATTCCCCTGGAGAAACCTGTCAATTACACTTCTGTCTAAGCTACCTAATTCATAATTGTATTTTTAAAATGACAGCATGAAAGAATGAGACTTTGGGAGTGGGGCAGGGGAGGATTCTCAATGTGCAGTATTTCTTGTGGTGGATTTAAAAAGGCCTGGATGATTGGGACTGATTCAGGGAGAAGCAGCACAATCACTGAATTGGATGGTTCTGAAACAGACTGCCCTCCCCATTTATGGCTGGTGGCTGGAACCCTGAGGGTAGGCACAGAAGCCCTTGGAGACTGTTTCAAAGGCAATAAACTTTGGCTTCCTACGTAGTAGGCAGTTTTCCTCCCCAAGACAGGCTGGTCACGTCTGGGTCAGCCCACTTCCAGCCTTTCCCTTCATCACTGGTGGGGTGGAAAAAGAAGTGTTTACGTGGTCAACTGTTCTGTTTCTGTATGTTTAATATTCAAGCTTGCTGGACTTTGACACCCATTTTTGGCTAGCCGCAGTCATTTACTGTATCAACATTGTTCCGAAAGTGGCTAGGGAGGGTCAAAGGCTGGGAATGTCAGGCAGTTGTTAAAGTTCAGGGAAAGGATAGAATCCTGGCGCCACCATTACTTCATAAATAATCTTGGGCAAATTACTTAAACTCTAAACTCATTTTCTCATAAAATCAGCTATTTTTTAGGGTTGTTGTAAGGATTACATAAAGTAATCCATGGATAGCTTTCAGCTCTGGCATATGGTACGCTCAGTCTGTGTTAGGAATTAATACCTAAAGGGAAATGGAGCAGAACAAAGAACTTAAAATTCTGCATGAGGATTTAATATTTTGCATATTTGCAGTTCTGCCCTGTCTGTTGCTGCTTAGCGAATGAATAGGTGAAAGGAAGGCGTGCCTAGAAAACCACGCATCATGTTAGTGTGGATCAGTGTGGATCAGGCACTTTCAGTAACAGCCTGCTGACGATGGCACAGGTAGTCTCCTGAAGTCTTCCAGCTGAAATTTGGCGCATGGTTCTGTTCAGGATAAAGCTGCCTTAGAGAGTTCCCAGAGATCTCTTGGCTGGGCACAATGGCTCACAGCCTGTAATCCCAGCACTTTGGGAGGCTGAGGTGGGTGGATTGCTAGAGGTCGGGAGTTTGAGACCAGCCTGGCCAACATGGTGAAACCCTGTCTCTACTAAAAATACAAAAATTAGCCAGGCGTGATGGCGAGCTACTATCTGTAGTCGCAGCTACTCAGGAGGCTGAGGCATGAGAATTGCTTGAACCCAGGAGGTGGACGTTGCAGTGAGCCAGCAGAGATCGCGCCACTGCACTCCATCCTGAGTGATAGAGACTTGGATTCAAAAAAAAAGAAAGGTCTCAGAGATCTCTTCTTGCCCTATTGCAACTGCTGTATCAAAATTCTGAATTAAGAGCTATCTATATTGAGCTTTACCTTGAGTGTGTGGCATGGGTTGGGGGGGATTGTGTACTATAATACCTATGTAACTTTTCATCAAATTAGTATCTCAAGATCGATGTAAAAAATATAGTAGTGCCTCTTTAAAATATCAGTTTTTATATTTATTTATTTTTATTCTTAGAGTAATCAAGTCAGAGGATTATATGACTTTTATCTGCCTAGAGAAGAACTATGGATCTACAACATGGAGACTGGAAGATGGTAAATGTGGATATTATAAGGGGGACTAAAAAATTCAGATAAGGGCTGGGCACGGTGGCTGGCTCACACCTATAATCCCAGCACTTTAGGAGGCTGACGCGGGCGGATCACTTGAGGTCAGGAGTTCAACACCAGCCTGGGCAACATGGTGAAACCCCATCTCTACTAAAAATACAAAAATTAGCCAGGCGTGGTGGCGTGCACATGTAATTGGAGCTACTTGGGAGGCTGAGGTGGGAGAATCGCTTGAACCCGGGAGGCAGAGGTGGCAGTAAGCCGAGATCGTACCACTGCACTCCAGCCTGGGTGACAGAGCAAAACTGTCTCCAAAAACAAACAAACAAAAAAATCAGATGTGGCTGCAAAGAAAAAATTGTAAAACCCATTTTAAGCTATTTATATATTCTAAAAACACTGTTCTGCTACTTTAGCTTAGCTGCTAAGCTTAATTTAGCACCTGTTCTATAGTTACTAGATACTTCTGATAACTTAGAATAAATTTCTATCCCAAGTATCATAGTAATATTTAAAATAGATGTAGAGGCTTCAGATCTAGAATGGAAAGATAATGTTCCATTTTTTTTCAAGATACTAAGTCTTCTATCTTGAATAAGGAAAGGATTTTAAATGGTGGTTAGATTTTAGATTGTATAGAATTTTATCTGCTAAAAATAAAGGTGGTATTCTATTTTAATGAGCTCTCAAAATTTGCATGCAAATCTTTTTTTTTCTTTTTTTTTTTTGAAACAGAGTTTGCCTCTTTCCCCCGGGTTGGGGTGGAGTGGCCAGATCACCGCTCTCTACACGCTCCGCCTCCCGGGTTTCCGCCATTCTCCGGCCTAGCCTCCCGAGGTGGTGGGACTACAGGGACCTGCCACCTCGCCCGGCTAGTTTTTTGTAATTTTTAGTAGAGACGGGGTTTTACCGTGTTAACCAGGATGGTCTCGATCTCCTGACCTCGTGATCCGCCCGTCTTGGCCTCCCAAAGTGCTAGGATTACAGGCGTGAGCCACCGCGCCAGGGGCAAATCTTTTTAAAAATAGTGTGGTTCTGTTTAAAAACCAAAATGACCTCCAGTTTGCCCTTTTTGTAAACTGGAGATAATCTGAAATGATCTTTTGCCAGTTTCATAATAGTAGTAGTCAAGAGCATGTCCCTGGTAGAATTTAGGTGTTTCTCAAAATGCTGGGTTAGCCATGGTTGGGGATTTACAAAGTAGTTTTCCCCATGGTGTCTTTGTGAGACCTTTGTGCTTTAAATATTTTACTTACTGTAGATCTCAAAATTACCATAGTAGTCCCACTTAAGAGGCTGGATGCTGTGGCTCATGCCCGTAATCCCAGCACTTTGGGAGGCTGAGGCAGGCAGATCACCTTAGGTCAGAAGTTGAAGACCAGCCTTGCCAACATGGTGAAACCCCGTCTCTACAAAAATTAGCCAGGCATGATGGCAGGTGCCTGTAATCCCAGGTACTAGGGAGGCTGAGGCAGGAGAATCACTTGAACCCGGGAGGCAGAGGCTGCAGTGAACCAAGATCACACCATTGTACTCCAGCCTGGGTGATACAGTGAGACTCCATCTCAAAAAACAAACAAAAAAGTTTAAGAGTTACAAACTAGGCTGGGCGCGGTGGCTCACGCCTGTAATCCCAGCACTTTGGGAGGCCGAGGCAGGTGGATCACGAGGTCAGGAGATCAAGACCATCCTGGCGAACACTGTGAAACCCCGTCTCTACTAAAAATACGAAAAAATTAGCTGGGCATGGTGGCGGGCGCCTGTAGTCCCAGCTACTCGGGAGGCTGAGGCAGGAGAATGACATGAACCCAGGGGGTGGAACTTGCAGTGAGCAGAGATAGTGCCACTGCACTCCAGCCTGGGCGACAAAAAGACTCCATCTCAAAAAGAAAGAAAGTTACAAACTAAAAATGTCATGAGTATTTCTGTATATAACAAATTGTTTTTAATATGAAGCTGTTTCTTAATCCTTTTCTAGAGAATTGGGAATTTATAATTCTCTTAAAAGCGGAATGCTACATGTTTTAAAAAATAATTTTTAAGGCCAAGTGTGGTGGCTCACACCTGTAATCCTAGCACTTTGGGAGGCTGAAGTGGGAGGATCACTTGAGCCCAGGATTTCAAGACCAGCATGAGCAACACAGTGAGACCCTGTTTCTATTTAAAATTAATAACTTTTTTTTTTTTTTGAGACAGTCTCGCTCTGTCGCCCAGGCTGGAGTGCAGTGGCGCAATCTCGGCTCACTGCAAGCTTCGCCTCCTGGGTTCACACCATTCTCCTGCCTCAGCCTCCCTAGTAGCTGGGACTACAGGCACGTGCCACAATGCCCGGCTAATTTTTTGTATTTTTAGTAGAGATGGGGTTTCACCGTGTTAACCAGGATAGTCTCGATTTCTTGACCTTGTGATCCACCTGCTGCGGGCTCCCAAAGTGCTGCGATTACAGGCGTGAGCCACCGTGCCCAGCCAAAAATAGTAACTTTAAAAAGTGAGCCTTCTAAAACTTTAAGTTTAGCAAAGATAAATATTATTATATCTGACAGTTTTAGCAGAAGACCTTGAGTATACTGTTAGAATTTTAAATATTAGATTCCTTAGGTTGATTCAGATCAATTTTTAGATTCAGAATGAGTTAATACATACAAAGCACTCAGGAATGCCTGGCACATGGCACTACTTGTTTGTAGTGTTACATAAAGGACTGAATCTGATGCATATGAACAGCAAAAAGGTGACTGAAGAAAAAACACTGAATTAATCTATCAGGACTGGGAATGTTGAGGTTTTCCTTCTGGGCTCCTGGCCCACTCAAAAACAAAACAACTTATGGCCATGTAAATAAATAGCAAACAGTTTAGTCTGAGAAACATAAAATGGTATGCTCCTAGAATAATAAAATATGACTTAGGCTTTCAGAATCTCTCATTATGCCTGTACAATGGGGCCAGCTGGCACTGTCTGTGGAATAGGTAAAGAGGGGAAAACACATTCCTTGAACTAAGTTTAGACCTAGAAGAGACCCTAGAGGCACTCACTGTCTACTCTGCCTTCTCGTTTTATTCCTTTATTGTGAGGATATAAGTAGAAGAAAAATAGACTTCTGCATTTTTTCCCTTTAACTTACATACATTTAATTTATTCCCCCTTAGGAAAAAAATCAACACTGAAGGTGATGTTCCTCCTTCTATGTCAGGAAGCTGTGCTGTGTGTGTAGACAGGGTGCTGTACTTGTTTGGAGGACACCATTCAAGAGGCAATACCAATAAGGTTAGTGTTTCTAAGGATTATGGCTGGAGGCATTTTTTTTCTTACTATCTTTCAAACAACTGCAAATTTCTAAGGCTAGCCCAAGACTTATTTGTGTCCCAGTTAAAAATGATTTGTACTTGATTATGATATGAATGTGAATTTTAGTATTTTGTTTGCCAATCTATATTTACCTAGGCATTATGTAAAATCAACTTTTGCTGGTAACTTGCGTGCAGTAACTTCCTGAGTGGTTTTTATTTGTGCTTTTTGCAGCTACTTGTTCTCTTAGAACCCTTAAATGTTAGATGAACATTAGTAATAAAATTGCAGACAAAGACAAGATGTAATGGAGGGAAGGGTAAAAATGAGCAGGCCAACCAGTCAGAAAGCCATAAGGATAAATTAAAACTGACAAAACTACGTGTTAACATTCCTATAAAGTGGTGCCAAAGATTCTGCTGTTCAGACTTTGCCATATTTTGTTCCAAGTAGGAAAAAGACATCACTTCTTCTCTTTCAGACCAATAAGAGACAGATTAAGTCAATCAGAAAAGATACATATACCATGTATTAGTGCTTATTGAGTTGCCAAATAAATGAATCGATAGGAGTCTACTAAGTTGGCAACTTAGTAAGCACTTTATATGCTGAGCACTTGGCTGGACACTGGAGACAGAAGAATGATACAGTTCTCACCTCTTGGAACTCATTCTAGAAGGGACACATATAGTAAGTAAATCACTGCAGTAGCATCTGCTAGAGAGATACACAGCACCTGGCATATAGAAAATAACTCAGTAAGTATTGTTGAATCTGAAAAAGTCTTTGACATTGTGTTTGGTGGGATGAGGGAACAGAACAAGGAAAGTCTTGACCGAAGAGATGATGCTTGAACTGAATAATAAAACTGGAAGGAGTAGCCAAGATAAAGAGATATAAGCAAATGTCTTTTTTTGGGGTGGGGCGGGGTGGGGACAGAGTCTCGCTTTGTCACCCAGGCTGGAGTGCAGTGGGACAGTCTTGGCTCACTGCAACCTCCGCCTCCCAGGTTCAAGTGATTCTTATACCTCAGCCTCCTGAGTAGCTGGGATTACGGGCATGCATCACCACACCCGGCTAATTTTTTTGTATTGTTAGTAGAAACAGGGTTTCACCATGCTGGCCAGGCTGGTATTGAACTCCTGACCTCAGGTGATCCACCTGCTTCGACCTCCCAAAGTGCTGGGATTACAGACGTGAGCCACCACGCCCGGCAGCAAATATCTTAATTATCGAAATTCCAAATGGATGGAACATGTGGCTGAGATGGTTTCAAACTATGTTCCTAGAAACTTTAGGGATTTGAGATGCTTTGGGACACCTGTGGGAGGAGCATATGGTGTTAGGCTCCAAGCTGCCCCTTCCTCCTCCGTTTTAACATGCGTAGCTCCACTTTTGTTTGTATACATTGGGCTTTTGCTTTGTATTCTGCTTGAAGAAAGAGTTCTATGCCTGAAAGATTCTGTGAGGCACATCTATAGGCTATCATTGAGCCATATATATTTCAGAGCCAAGGGGGAGAACAATAACTGACACAACTTAAAAGCTTGGGACAAGCTGTGATTTTATGGACAAGGTTTTATGGACAAGGAGACAAGCTGTGGTTTTATGGAGGTAGTTACAGAAACAGTGGCAGTATGTCGAGTGGCTAGGGTTGTGTGTTTTAAGTTTGACTCAGTGGAAGCTTGAGTGTCTCAGAGAAGAAATACATATATTGTGGTCAGATATATTCAGTTGCCTGGATATGAACCCTTTAAAGGAAAGATCCTTAATTAATTTAAGTTAATTAATTTAAGCTAATTAATTTAAGTATTGATCCTTAATCTCTTTAATCTTAAAGATTAACTCAATTAACTCTTTAATCTTAGAGAGGCACCAAATACATATTTGTTAAATTGAATTTAAAGGTAAAATTACTAAACCTAATTTTTTTGGGTAATACCATTCTGATACCCATAAATTAAATAACTACAATTCAGAGTCCCTATATCAGGGTCAGGTGTGGTGGCTTATGCTTACAATCCAGCACTTTGGGAGGCCCAAGTGGGCACATCACTTGAGGCCAGGAGTTTGAGACCAGCCTGGCCAACATGACAAAAACCTGTCTCTACTAAAAATACAAAAATTAGCTGGGCATGTTGGTGCATGCCTGTAATCCTAGCTACAGGAGGCAGAAATTGCAGTGAGCCGAGATCATGCCACTGCACTCCAGCCTGGGTGACAGAGCGAGATTCTGTCCCCACCAAAAAATAAAATAACAAAATAAATATGGCTATCAGCACAATTTTGCAATTGCAAAAATATGGAACCAGCCCAATACCCACCAATCAACAAGTGGATTAAGAAAAAGTAGTGCATACATATACCAGGGACTACTACTCTGCCATAAAAAGGAACAAAATAATGGCATTTGCAGCAACCTAGATGGAAATGGAGACCGTTATTCTAAGTAACTCAGGAATGGAAAACCAAACACCGTATGTTCTCACTCATAAGTGGGAGCTAAGCTATGAGGATGCAAAGGCATAAGAATGATACAATGGACTTTGGAGACTCAGAGGGAAAAGGTGATAGGTGGGTGAGGGATAAAAGACTACACATTGGGTACAGTGTACACTGCTTGGGTGATGAGTGCACCAAAATCTCAGAAATCACCACGAAAGAACTTATCCACGTAACCAAACATCACCTGTTCCCCAAAAACCTATTGAGATAAAAAATAAAAAAATAAAAATGGGAAAATAAAATATATGGCTGTCTTAGCCAGGTATGGTGGTCCATGCCTGTAGTCCATCTACTTGGGAAGCTAAGGTGGGAAGATAACTAAGCCCAGGAGTTTAGATTATAGTAATCTATGATTGTGCCACTGCACTCCAGCCTGGGCAAGAGAGACCCTGTCTCTTAAAAAAAAAAAATAAAGTGCGGCTATGAAAAAAAATTAGTTGAGCTAACTGTGTGCTTAGTGACTTAGGAGATTAGTATTCAGTCCCAGAGTCCTAATCTGGACTCTGAGCAGTCTGGCAGCCAGTCTGCAGTCACAATTCCAGTAGAACTGAATTAGATGGTACTCTTATCATAAATCATAGTAAAATTAAATGCTAAACTTGAATTTCTTTCATATAACCAAATCTAACGGAAACCATTGCTTCTGACAGTTCTACATGCTGGATTCAAGGTCTACAGACAGAGTGTTACAATGGGAAAGAATTGATTGCCAAGGAATTCCTCCATCATCAAAGGACAAACTTGGTGTCTGGGTATATAAAAACAAGTGAGTTGGCGGCATTACAGGTTTGGGTTTTTAATGTGTAAAGTGGTTTACCATTCAAGTATCCTTAACCAGTAACCATTTGCACAGAACATACCTCATAGGGCCCATATGAAGATTAACTGAGTAAATACATGAAAGCATTTAACACAGCACTTAAGATAAATTGCTTGTATCCTATCCTATGGGTATTTGAATTTTTAGGGTCTTGGTTTTTCATCAAACAGGTTAATATTTTTTGGAGGGTATGGATATTTGCCTGAAGATAAAGTATTGGGAACTTTTGAATTTGATGAAACATCTTTTTGGGTAAGTGAAGTTCTGTATTTGCATATGGCCTCCTTAGTATATTGAAATAATACATTTTATGTTTGCTAATAAGTTTTGTGCACTTTTCTTTGGTAATCAGGCAGGCCATCTAATTTTATAAATATCATTTGTAAAATAACTCAGATTCTTATTTTCTGTAGAATTCAAGTCATCCAAGAGGATGGAATGATCATGTACATATTTTAGATACTGAAACATTTACCTGGAGCCAGCCTGTAACTACTGTGAGTTACTAAAGAATAATGAATTGTTAAGGATACTCAAGAGGCAACAGGGAGGGTTGGGGTGCGGAGAGGGGTGTACCAGAGTTGGAAGATACTGTGAAAGTGACAGTTCATTCTTGTTTTCTGGGGATAAGATCCTTAACTTTAATAATTTCCAAGGAATCTAGAACACAGAAGTTTAATGAATGTATGAAATGACTAACCCAGCATCTATTATTTAATACTTTTTTTTTTTTTTTGAGACAGTTTTACACTGTCGCCTGGGCTGGAGTGCAGTGGCGGGATCTCCGCTCACTGCAATGTCCTCCTCCCAGGTTCAAGCGATTCTCCTGCCTCAGCTTCCCGAGTACCTGGGATTACAGGCGCCCGCCACCAGGCCCAGCTAATTTTTTTTTTTTTTGAGACGGAGTCTCGCTCTGTTGCCCAGGCTGGAGTGCAGTGGCGCGATCTCCACTCACTGCAAGCTCCGCCGCCTTCCGGGTTAACGCCATTCTCCTGCCTCAGCCTCCCGAGTAGCTGGGACTACAGGCGCCTGCCACCACGCCCAGCTAATTTTTTTGTATTTTCAGTAGAGACGGGGTTTCACCGTATTCCCCAGGATGGTCTCAAACTCCTGACCTGGTGATCCGCCCGCCTCAGCCTCCCAAAGTGCTGGGATTACAGGCGTGAACCACCGTGCCCAACCTATCTAATACATTTTACATGGTAGAAGTGTTTGATTTTTTTTCAGATTTTGGATATTTGTATTATATACTTAACAGCTATCTCTAATCCAAAGATCCAAAATGCTCCAATGAGCATTTCCTTTATCATGTTGGCACTCAAATTTTCAGATTTTGGAGCATTTCAGATTTTGGATTTTCTGATTACAGACACTCAACCTGTAATTAAATAACTCTGCACTAGATAGGAACTTGTATTACTTAAATAATAGATTTCTTTTCCCTCTGACACAGACATTATATTTCTTTTCCCTCTGACACAGATATTATATAATATGCCAGCCTTTATTTTAAAAGAGAAAAAATAAAGCAGCCTATTATGTTAGCTACCCATTCAGTAGCACATCTCAAAAACAGAAAATTAAAATGCCAAGTTTTGGTAGTCAGCTTGTAGTACTGCTGTTGTCTGTAAGTCTACACTCCAACTTTTAAAAGCTCAAGTGCCTTACATATTCTATTCCCATATCCAGAGTAGACTCTGGTATCTTCCCTCTGTTTATAAAAAGTTCACTTATGTACTGACTTGCTTATGTGACTCTAATAGGGTAAAGCACCTTCACCTCGTGCTGCCCATGCCTGTGCAACTGTTGGAAATAGAGGCTTTGTGTTTGGAGGCAGATATCGAGTAAGTATTTAAACAACTTCAATGACTTGCTTTTGAATTCTTCAAAATGATAACTTAATTATCCTTTTCTAGGATGCTAGAATGAATGATCTTCACTATCTTAATCTGGATACATGGGAGTGGAATGAACTGTAGGTATCACTTTAGATAAGTTTTTCCAAAATTCAGATTGTTTTTACCCTATATTCCCTACTATTGATATATAATGTCCTTGCTTAACTTTTCTGTAACTGTGAAATTAAATAAACATAATTACTAGGTCTTTAAGGAATGAATTTTAGTTTTCTGTTTCCAGTTCCCGTAACTGTGTGCCTAGTACATAGCATGTGCTCAGTGTTTGTTGAACAGAAAAGGTCTGAAGTCGATTCTATCTTCAAAGAAAATATTTCAGTATAAAGCATGTAGTTTATACCAAGAAACCTTTTTAAACTTAAGGTCTCTTTTTCCATAACATGTACATATAAATTTTAAAAGAAAACTTAAAAATACAGTAGCTGCTTCTGAATGCAGATATTGTAACTTAGCTGTTATTTTCAGAATTCCACAAGGCATATGCCCAGTTGGCCGATCTTGGCACTCACTAACGCCAGTTTCTTCAGATCATCTTTTTCTCTTTGGAGGATTTACCACTGATAAACAGCCACTAAGTAAGTCCTTGAATGATAACGAAATCATCATATATCATCTGTATATAATAGCTGAAAATGAGTCTACTAGAGACTTACGAGAGGGCTTACAGGGTTGGTTGGAAGGTGTGAAATTAACTTTGATCCTGTAACATAGCTATAATTGTACTATATGGCATACTTCTGCTCAATAAAGAACCTGGAGCACTTAAGAGCCCTGCTGAAGGGCTATAACATGCAAAGAGCTTACTTGGTTAACTGCAGGGGAAAAAAAAAAAAAAAAAAGAAAATATACTCTCTGTATCTACTCACGATCTGATTTATTACCTTTCTTGCCAAAACTGTGCCCTTTAAATGTCAATGTCATATTGGTAGACTAATATACTTCATAGCTCTTTTTTCTTTGCTTTAATCAGGTGATGCCTGGACTTACTGCATCAGTAAAAATGAATGGATACAATTTAATCATCCATATACTGAAAAACCAAGGTATTTAAAGGCAGTTCTTATACTGAATATACATAAGATGTAAGAATTGAGGTTTTGGCTGCATTATATCCAGCATTCTTATTTATAAAAATCTTAGCATTCACTAAGGTTTGAAATACTTCTTAATGAAAAGAAAACCAATGTTATCCTAGTATTAAATGCTCTCCTTTCCATCATCTGTGTATGAAGAATAGGGCTGGAATTTTATTTTTGCTTCTTCCTTCCATTATAAAATTGACACATAGTTTAAATATACAATCAAGCTTTTCACTTCAATGAGTTGAACTGCATCTAAGTTTATTAAAAATGAGGGTCAGCCAGGCATGGTGGCTCACACGGGTAATCCCAGCACTTGGGGAGGCCGAGGCAGGCAGATCACCTGAGGTCAGGAGTTCCAGCCTGGCCAACACGGTGAAACCCCATCTCTACTAAAAATACAAAATTAGCTGGGCGTGGTGGCACATGCCTGTAATCCCAACTACTTGAGAGGCTGAGGCAGGAGAATTGCCTGAACCAGGGAGGCAGAGGTTGCAGTGGGCTGAGATCGTGCCATTGCACTCCAGCTTGGGCAACAAGAGCAAAACTCTGTCTCCAAAAAAATATAAAGGGTAGAGGTGCTGGAATGGGTAAAATTTTTAAACCTTAATCACATGGGAGGCCAGGTGCAGTGGGATTGCAGGATTACAGCTGTAATCCCAGCACTTCTGGAGGCTGAGGCAGGCAGATTGCTTGAACCCAGGGGTTCAAGACCAGGTTGGGCAACGTGGCAAAACCCCATCTCTACAAAAAATAGAAAAATTGAGCTAGGTGTGGTAGCATATGTCTATAGTCCCAGCTATTCAGGAGGTAGAGGATGCAGTGAGCTGAGATTGCACCACTGCACTCCAGCTTGGCTGACAGAGAAAGACTGTCTCAAAAAAAAAAAACACTACAGAGGGAAAAAACAAGAACTGTCCATTAGATTTGCAGTAGCACTGTATAACAAAGATGAAGAAATCAAATCATCCAGAAAGAAGAGCTTATTAAACACCGATAATTTTCTCTTGTTAATCTCAAAACAAAATGCTAAAAGAAATGATACAGTCAGAATTAGTGTTCAAAGCCTACATTTTTTCCCCAAGCCTCTAAACCAAGTATAGTCATGCCAGTAAGACTTCATTTGCACAAATGATCTCTCCATAAAACTGCCAGGCTTTCTGAGACTTTATAGTTTACTCAAGCAGGGCTTTCACCATCCCTCAGATGTTCTGTGTAAGGCCAGTTGGCCCTACCTATGGAAGAAGGCATATACCACTCAGCTCCCATACAACTTTTATTGCTAACAAAGACCTAGAGAACAGATCGTTCAGTTCAAACTCCTCATTGCTAAATGAGAACTGACCAGAGAGATAAAATAATATCCAGATAAAATAGATATTGATTGATCTGCTTTTGCTGCTTTCCCTTAAGATTTTACTTCAAAAACAAAGATTTTACTTCTCACCATGATGTTTTGGTCTGAACTACCTTAAGATCTCTAGTCTTTATTTCATAGCTCAAATGACCAACTGGCGTTCTGGGTGACTTCAAACTCAAGTTTTTGTTTTAAACGCAGGTTATGGCACACAGCTTGTGCCAGTGATGAAGGAGAAGTAATTGTTTTTGGTGGATGTGCCAACAACCTACTTGTCCATCACAGAGCTGTAAGTATACTACCTTCATATTATTACTGAAACTTACTTGCAAAAAAAAGCATTTGCTTTTAAATGTGTTCTTTCTATGTTTCAGGCACACAGTAATGAAATACTAATATTTTCAGTTCAACCAAAATCTCTTGTACGGTAAGTTAACTTTGTACTTGGCACTTAGATTATTTAAAATTGTTTCCTAAGACTTAGCACTCTCAAAAAACCAGGTTTATGGATTATTTAAGGGCAATAATAAAACGTCATTGCTATAACCAGTTCCTATGAAAATCTTTGAAGAAAGAGGGATGTTTTATGTAGTTTTTCAAGTGAATGTACTTCGAAACAGTAAAGTGAAATTACTCTTCTCTTTGCTTGTCCACTTTCAGGCTAAGCTTAGAAGCAGTCATTTGCTTTAAAGAAATGTTAGCCAACTCATGGAACTGCCTTCCAAAACACTTACTTCACAGTGTTAATCAGAGGTTTGGTAGTAACAACACTTCTGGATCTTAACGCTTCATAAATAATGCCTATGATCACCTTGCATGGACAGCAATCCTGTAAACATCACAGAGTGGCATCATTTGTATAATTATATGCATTGTTGTAGTTTGCAGCTTTTGGTTTTAATGTGCATGTGAATGGCCTAGAGAACCTATTTTTGTGTCTATAAAGTTTACAATAAATGTATTTAACACCAGTAGCTGTCCTCTATTAAAGTAAAAGAGAAGTAATGGTTGGGTTGGGCTTTTTACCCTGGAGAATGGTTGTTGTATTTCCTTTTCAGTAACTTCAGGATATATATCTGTAGAAACATTATACTAAATAGTCTTACCATCATCAAAATGCTGAAGTCATTTTTTAAAAACATTATAGATTTTTTTTAATGGCAAGAGTAGTCTATAATCATGTAACCTAGTGTTGTAAATACAACATAATAAAGGGTTTTCTTTTTTAAACATTAATATTCACATTATGACGAGGCTGGGAAAACAAAGTGTGGAGGGACCAACAACTATGTAGTACTTTGACCTTAACGCTTCAGTGCAGGGGCTGGAGCAGGTGGTCATGCTGAATACAGGCAGGTGTTGTCCAGTCAATTACAAAGTTTTTTTTTAAATTAATTAAAAAGTTTTGTAGCTCATGAAGGAATGGAAATAATGATGATTTCATTTTCCATTCTGTTAAGAGACAGGAAAAGTGGGTCAGAGTCTTTAGTGGTAAGCCTTAAAATGCACTTCTGGTATTATAGGTTAAGATACTCTGTAACGTGCTATATTGGTAATTAATTAGTAAAGGTGGAAATTAAAATGGTACAGAACTGAATGAGACTACAAGGAAAAAAATAAGATCAAACCTGAAGGTCTACAAATGAATAGAAATGATTAACACCAATTTCTTCTAGGACTTAAGCTGAGTCATGAGAATTATTACTTACATTTTACATTTTGGTCTAATATATTTTTTGACAAGTATAGATGAAAGCAGAAGAAAATCCACTCCAATACTTAGTGTTCAAGACACAATCCTAAATACACCCCTGTGGCTGGCCTGTAATATATATATTAGATGTTATATACAGTAGACTTACCAAGTCAGTAGTCTAAGCAATCAAGCCACTTCACTGTTCAGTTTCTTTACATCATGAAATGAATACTTGATATTAACCTCCCAAATGTCAAGAAAATGTAGAATAATTACAGATGTATATAATTAGCATTTAACTATCCACAAATACTTTAGGAAATCCTATCATAGACAGTGTTTCTTCTATATAAAACTGGGGAAAAAAACAAGAATTAAGTCCTTTTGGTGAATATAGCAAGGCAATGTTTAGTTCATTTTTATAATGCAGAAGTCCTGATACATGGTGTTTTCATCTTTGAACTTCCAAAAGGCTATAAAATTGACTCTTCTCAAATATTTTAGAATTTCATCTCAGCTATTTCCTTTTTACATTCAGAAGATTGGGTGCAGACACTTTCACTTTGCCAGGAATGTTTCTTGATAAATCTGTGTCCTAAAAAAAGAAAATTGCTGAATATCTTCACATCCTGTATGGTCAATCATGTTTCTTTTATGACAAAAAAGAAAAACATTTCCAAACTTTTAGCTGAAATGGTATTACTGCTTCTAATAAGACAGCATTTTTTTTTTTTTGAGACGGAGTCTCGCTCTGTCGCCCAGGCTGGAGTGCAGTGGCCGGATCTCAGCTCACTGCAAGCTCCGCCTCCGGGTTTTATGCCATTCTCCTGCCTCAGCCTCCCGAGTAGCTGGGACTACAGGCGCCCGCCACGTCGCCCGGCTAGTTTTTTGTATTTTTTAGTAGAGACGGGGTTTCATCGTGTTAGCCAGGATGGTCTCGATCTCCTGACCTCGTGATCCGCCCGTCTCGGCCTCCCAAAGTGCTGGGATTACAGGCTTGAGCCACCGTGCCCGGCCATAAGACAGCATTTTCTACTAAAATAACAAAAAACTGCTAACATTTTAAATTGTACTGTCAGTCTCCACATTCCTTTTCTGAAGAACTTTACCTTTACACTGCGGAATAAGTCTTTTTCTCTTGCTGTTGCTTCTTTGGAATGCATGAAACTATTCAAGGCTGTTTTTGCAGCTGTAAATAAAAAAAAAGTAAGAATAATCTACTCCTGTTAAGTCACTGAACTGTTTAAAATCGTAATTCAAAAAAACAAATTTAAATACCTTTTCCCTTTTTCTGCACTCCAGGAGTAAGTTTCACTTTATATCTTTAAAAAGGAATTACATGTGTTACTAAATAGACATTACAAAACAATTCACAAAAGCCATTCTGTCAACTAATGGTAACTTACTTGTAGTTTGTCATGGTGGTGTAAGGGGCACATATTGGAATGGCAAACAGTAGTACATCTTCAGGATGTGGCTGGCCTGTCAAAGAATCAAATAGGTTTTCCTAAAAAGGGAAAATAACAGTTACAAAAGCAATTTATACCACTCTTTTAAAAAAAAATGCAAAAACACTTGGATTAATATCTCAACATATTTTTTATCTTTTTCTGATACATATACCATCTAAGCTGGAACAGTCATGCTTAAACTCTGCTTCATAGTTCCAAAGAGTTGAAGACCTATGTTTAAATATATTCTTTACTACTTAATTTTTGCCTAGCATAATACGTATTGAGAACAATAATTTTCAAAATACCACCTACAGTTCCATTTAAGAGAAAGAAGGCCCAGGAGCAGTGGCTCACACCTGTAATCCTAGGACTCTGGAAGACTGAGGCTGAGGCGGGTGGATCACTTGAGCCCAGGAGTTCAAGACCAGCCTGGGCAACATGGAGAAACCCCATCTCTACAAAAAATACAAAAGTTAGCTGGGCATAGTGGTAGGTGCCTGTAGTCCCAGCTACTCGGGAGGCTGAGGGGGGAGGATCACCTGAGTCCAGGAGGTAGAGGTTGTGGAGAGCCATGATCCTGTCACTGCACTGAGTGACACCAGCCTGGGTGACAGACCTTGTCTCAAAAAAGAGAAAAACTACTGGATATTACCTGAGTTGCAGAAACCTGTTATGGATTTAAATGATGCAGTAATAACCACAAGTAGATTTAAGTTCCATCACATGGAAATGGGACTAAATACCTTGGCTACACCACTATTTCTCAACCTGGGGAGATTCTGCCCTCAGAAGACAATGGGCAATGTCTGGAGATAGTTTTGGTTGACACGATGAGGGGTGAGAAGGAAGAGGTAGGGGCTGGTACTGGCATCTAGTGGGTAAAGGCCAAGGATGTCGCTAACCATTTTATAATGAATGGGACAGACCCCACAACAAAGAATTAACCAACCCCTAATGTTAATAGTGCCAAAGCTGAGAAACCCTGGACTAGAACAGCCTTCTCTCTTCCCCATTATTAAGGAGAAATCCCAGAGCTTCTTAGAGTTCTTATTTGCTGTGCTGCCTGTGAGATTGCCCCTATTTATTTAACAATATGAATAAACTTACAGATTTAGGACAGTATACTTGGTGCTGAAGTATAATTGATATTTGAGTGTTTGCTATGTGCCATAAACTTTTCTAAATACCCTTTACATATATTAGTTATCAAAACAACCCTCCCCTGGGTTCAGATAAGGAAACAGAGGCCCAAAGAATAATGTTTCCAAGTGTGTACAGTTACATACAGCAGAGTTGGGATTAAGACTCTGAAAGTTTGACTTCTTGACCTGCAGTCTTAAGTTTTTAAGTTTTAATAAGTTGTGTTTCAGACATTCTGGGAACTGAATTGTAATCACAGTGTTGCAGTAGGAACCCCAACATAAAATCATACCTCATTTCCCTGTTGATCCAGATCTTGCTCCTCCTGTTCCGAACATATAAAAATAAAAATGTCAGCTATAATGTAAAATGAAATTCCACACCATTAAACCATAAGGAGAAAGAAACAGTGATATAACCAGACTGTCATTGCTGACCCACAGGGAAGTGGATTCGTGTGTGTGTGTGTGTGTGTGTGTTTATTAAGAAAGTAATGTCATTCAAGAGAAGAAGGGTAGTTCTCTGATATAGAGGAGGTGGGAACTGAAACTTTCATATAAAGTATATGTTAAAGCAGCAAAAGTTACAGGGAGAATTTAAAATGACAACTAAGGTTGATAAGTTTGCCAGGAGAAAAGCAAATAGAGAATTCTGGTCAACATAACTTTTATTTTTAAATATTTGTTCAACACTTCTGGATAAATTTTTCCCATATCCCATAAAATATGCTTAATTTTGTTTGCTTACTTAAGAAAAATCTATCCGGAGATAACCAATTGTCTCAGTCTGTTCAGGCTGCTGTAACAAAATACCTTAGACTGTATAATTTATAAACAGAAATTTTACTTCTTACAGTTCTGGAGGCTGGGAAGTCCAGCATTAAGGCACCAGCAGATTCAATGTCTGATAAGGGCTTGCCTCAAAGATGGCACCTTAGGCTGGGTGTGGTGGCTCATACCTGTAATCCGAGCACTTTGAGAGCCTGAGGTTGGGGGATCCCTTGAGCCCAGGAGTTCAATACCAGCCTGGGCAACATAGGGAGACCTCATCTTAAAAAAAGATGGCACCTTATTGCAGTGTCCTCATAGGGCAAAAGGGCACTCATTCATGACAGAAGAGCCCTCATGACTTCACTTCCTAAAGGCCCAACCTCTTAATACCATCACGCTGGGAATTTAGGTTCCCATATATGAATTGTGGGGGGGTATAACATTTAGACCACAGCACCTACTCAGGAAAGAACATTAATAATTAACACTTCTAGTGAGCAGTTTTGAGTCTAGGATTTACAGAACACAAGAATAATGTACAAATTTTAAGAGCCAAAATGAGTTTTAGTATTACTAAACAACAACTGTTCATCAGGGAAAAAAAGAAAATAGTAATACAGAATCCCTGTAAGCATTACCTGCACTAAACTGAGCACACAATTATAACTCAAGCTTTACATAAAAATGCTGGAGACAAAAGTAAAATTTTTTTATTTGGCCTCTATTTTAAACCAAGTTATTAAAAAATAAACAAGCTGGGCATGTGGCTCATGCCTGTAATCCCAACACTTTGGGAGGCCAAGGCAGGCGGATCACCTGAGATCAGGAGTTAAAGACCAGTCTGGCCAACATGGTGAAACCCCATCTCTACTAAAAATATAAAAATTAGCCAGGTGTGATGATGCACGCCTGTAATCCCAGCTACTTGGAAGGCTGAGGCAGGATAATCGCTTGAATCTGGGAGGCGGAGGTTGCAGTGAGCCGAGATTGTGCCACTGCACTCCAGCCTGGGCAACAGAGCAAGACTGCCTCAAAAAAAAAAAAAAAAAAGTCAAGAAGATGTACATATTCATGTAAGAAGATACGCAGAAGGCTGAGCTTGCTGTACTTTTAATAGAACAATTACGCAATCATCTTAGCTGGAAAAATACAAACTTCTCACTGGTTTTGTAACCAGGGTACTTGGCTCTTAAATGGTATACCCATTTTCAACATTATATAAGACAATATAGCATAGATTCCTAAAGAAAAGCTTAGAGAAAGTGAACATTTATTTTCTGCTCATCTTCAAGACAATCCCAATTCTCTTTCCTTTTTTTTTTTTGAGACAGTCTCACTCTGTCGCCCAGGCTGGAGTGCAGTGGCGTGATCTCGGCTCACTGCAAGCTCCACCTCCTGGGTTCATGCTATTCTCCTGCCTCAGCGTCCTGAGTAGCTGGGACTACAGGCGCTTGCCACCACACCTGGCTAATATTTTTGTATTTTTTTTAGTAGAGACGGGGTTTCACCATGTTAGCTAGGATGGTCTCGATCTCCTGACCTTGTGATCTGCCTGCCTTGGCCTCCTAAAGTGTTGGCAATACAGGCGTGAGCCACCGCGCCCGACCTCTCTGTCTTAATTTAACTCAGTTCCCATCAAAATCAAAGCCTCTCCATAAAACTGATTACTTCCTAAAGGCTTGTAACAAAATTTTTATCAGCTATCAATACTACTATTTCATGCTTAGATATTGCAATTTTAGTCTTTCAGGTTATATTTCTGAGATGACATTCCATTAAGAATAGGGTTACCCTTGTCTTGGTTTTAGCACTGAAAGTCCCATGTCCTGGGAACCCCAGGATGGTTAACCACCCTAATTAAGAAGCAAAAGCCCACATGTATAGTAGCCTTACCTTGTCATCATGTGGATCATCTACAGCAAAGTCTTGTAACTCATGAGTTATAACCTCAAGGAACGGAGTTTCTTTCTTAATGTTGTCAGAGATCCTTTGTCCACCTCTGGGTTTCTGGGACTGTTTCTTCACAGGTTCATCCTTTGTTTTTCCTTTCTTCCCCTTCTTCCCTTTTTCTTCTCTGTTTGAACCTGCAGACTTTAATTCATAGAGGAAACATTAGTCAGTGTTAAGAATGTATTGAATGCCTGTCATATGCTAGGCAGTGGACTAGATGCTCATTTGAAAAGCAAAAGAAAAAAATGTTTTTAGATGTTACTTACCCCCAGCAATTTCATGATAAGTTCACGGTCTTCTTCATCCTGGTCTTTGTATTTTTCTTTCATTTTTTTCATTTTACTCTACAAAATCAGAAGATTTTCGTTGGAAATATTCAGCAAAAAAATGTCAACAAATACTTGCAAAGAAATGGTGTTACTTTATATTCTCTGTCAAAAATGCTTACTGAATAAGGCACCATTATAATAAACAATATGAAGTCTACAAAGTTGGATAACCGAAGTCCTCATCCTCAAGGAATGTACCATAGGGTGGAGAGAAGATACACAGAGAAGTAAGGATAAATTAATACAACATAAAGAACTGCGAGGAAGAAATAAAGTAAAACAGTATTGGAAAAGCAAGTCTAAAAAGAAAGAGAATAGTAATAGCAAGTCATCACATTTGGTTGGAGTCAGGGTACACATGGAGGAAGAATAAGAAATAAAGCAGCAAAGCTAGGCTAGGCACTTATTCTAGAGGCTTTCAAGACTCTGTATTTTATTAAATAAACCAGTTATTCTTTACCCTGATTACATCCCCAAATCACTCTAGGGGTTTTAAACTATAAACATCTAGGCCCCACCCTAGAGATTTTTGTCTTGATTAATTGTATTAGCTGGGACCAAAATAACACATTTTGAAAATTGTGAAGACTTCCCTAAACAGGACACAAACGCCGTAAAAGAAGACTGATAAATCAGACTTAATTAGAATTTTAAAATGCTACTCATCAAAAAAGACTATTAGAGAAGTGAAAAAGAGCAAGCCCCCAAGTGTGAAAAGCACTTGCAATACATATATCCAAGAAAGGACTTGTATTCAGGATTAGAGAGAACTCATATACATCAACTTGAAAGATAGGACAAACCAATTTTTAAAATAGGTGCTTCAAGGTCCAATAAACATGAGAAAGTGCTCAATATCATTAGTCATCAGGGACATGAAATAAAAGCCAAATGAGCTATCAGCATATACACACTTAAATGACTGAAAAAAGAAAACCTGACAATACCAAGTGTTACTACGGATGGGGGTAACTGGACTCTCATACACTGCTTGGTGGGAAACTGACACAGGTACTCTGGAAAACTGACTGGCAGTATCTAATAAAGCCAAACAACATGTATGCCACAACCCAGAAGATTCCACTCATACATATATGAACAGAAATGCATACTTATGGATCCAAAAGTCATGTGAGGGTCTGGCACAGTGGTTCACGCGTGTAATCCCAACACTTTGGGAGGTCTGGGCGGGTGGATCATCTGAGGTCAGGAGTTCAAGACCAGCCTGACCAAAATAGTGAAACACCATCTCTACCAAAAATACAAAAAAAAAAAACAGCCAGGTGTGGTGGTGCATGCCTGTAATCCCAGATACTTGGAAGGCTGAGGCAGGAGAATCGCTTGCACCTGGGAGACAGAGGTTGCAGTGAGTCAAGACCATGCTATTGCACTCCAGCCTGGGCAACAAGAGTAAAACTCTGTCTCAAAAAACAAAAAGTCATGGGGGGATATTCTTAGAAAGTGGCAAGCATGAGCCTTCCGGCTGGGCGCAGTGGCTCACGCCTGTAAGCCCAGCACTTTGGGAGGCCGAGGTGGGTGGATCACAAGGTCAGGAGCGAGACCATCCTGGCCAACATAAGTGAAACCCCGTCTCTACTAAAAATACAAAAATTAGCTGGGTGTGGTGGTATGTGCCTATAGTTCCAGCTACTCAGGAGGCTGAAGCAGAAGAATCGCTTGAACCCAGGAGGAGGAGGATCCAGTGAGCTGAGATCACACCACCACTGTACTCCAGCCTGGCAACATAGCAAGACCCTGTCTCAAAAAAAAGAAACTGGCAAACAAGCATGAGCCTTCTGGGATGCTGGAAACATTCCAAGTAAAGTATCTGGATCTGAGTGGTGGTTTCACAGATGTGTGTGCTTACAAAAATTCACTGAGGCCGGACACAGTGGCTCATGCCTGTAATCCCAGCCCTTTGGGAGGCCAAGGCAGGCGGATCACGAGGTCAAGAGATGAAGACCATCCTGGCCAACATGGTGAAACTCTGTCTCTACTAAAAATACAAAAAGTAGCCAGGCATATTGGCGCATGCCTGTTGTCCCAGCTACTTGGGAGGCTGAGGCAGGAGAATTGCTTGAACCTGGGAGGTGGAGGTTGCAGTGAGTCGAGATCAGGCCATTGCACTCCAGCCTAGGCAACAGAACGAGACTCTGTCTCAAAAAAAAAAAAAAAAAAATTCACTGAGCCAAAGATTTGTGCATTTTACTATTATGTACACTGTACCTCAAAAAAATTGAGAATATTGTTACCAATAAACTGGACTGAGAAATGGAAAACCTGATGACAACAGAGTTTCTTAGAAAATACAACTTCGGAAAACCAACTTCAAAAAAACATCCCAGAAAACCTGAATAAATCTAAAATTATTAAAGAAACTGAAAATAGTTCTTGAAAACCTCCTCACAATAGCCGGGCATGGTGGCACACACCTGTGGTCCCAGCTACTAGGGAAGTTGAGGTGGGAGGACTGCTTGAGCCCAGGGGGTCAAGGCTGCAGTGAGCCAAGATTGCAACACTACATCCTGGCCTGGGCAACAAAGCAAGACTCAGTCTAAAAAAAAAAAAAATCTCCTCACAAAACCGAAAACATTAGGTCTAGTTTTATAAGCAAATGCTATCCAATTTCAAGGAACAGTCTCCATTTTGTGACAGAGTCTTGCTCTGTCACCCAGGCTAGAGTGTAGTACATGACCTCGGCTCACTGCAACCACTGCCTCCCAGGCTCAAGCAATTCTCCTGCCTCAGCCTCCAAGAAGCTGGGACCTACAGGTCCCACCACACCCGGCTAATTTTTGTATTTTCAATACAGACGGGGTTTCACCATGTTAGCCAGGCTAGTCTCAAACTCCTGACCTCAGGTGACCCAACCGTCTCAGCCTCCCAAAGTGCTGGGATTACAGGTATGAGCCACCGTGCTCAGCCACAATCTCCATTTTATACAAAATTCTAGAAAGCAGAAAAAGAGGGAGAGGTCCTAAACTTATTTTATGAAACTGATATAATGTGTAAACACAAAAACCAGGCAGAGACAGTATGAGAAATTAGAGGCCAATGAATAGATTTTGCTCAAGTAATATACCATAAACAGAGAAAATAATGCAATAGGCTGGGCACAGTGGCTCATGCCTGTAACTTTAGCACTTTTCGGAGACCAAGCAGGAGGATAACTTGAACCTAGGAGTTAGAGACCAGCCTGGGCAAATAGGAAGACCCTGTCTCTAAAAATAATAAAAATAAAAATAAGCCAGGCATGGTGGCATACGCCTGTGGTCCCAGCTGTTTGGGAAGCTGAGGAGGAAAGATGGTTTGGGCCCAGAAGGTTGAGGATGCAGTGAGCCATAACCATACCACTGCATTCCAGCCTGGGCGTCAGAGTGAGACCCTGTCTCAAAAGCAAAAAAACAAGCAAAAAGAATGCAACAGATACAGAAAAACCATTCAGAGACATTTAGCTCATCATTATTTAAAAAAACTTTCAAAAAGGTGTCTTCCAACAACCCAAAGGAAACATCCCACAATGATAAAATCTTAGTTCCTTTAATGGAATTAACAAAGATATACACAATGACTACTTCTATGAAACACAATACTTTTGCTTTTCAGTCACTGCAAAAAACATGGGGAAAATAAAAAGATATTAAGACTAGAAGAAAAGCCATAATTTGTAGACGATATGACTGCCTACAGACGAAGTATTAAAATTAGTAAGTGCTCTATAAGATTGCCCATTACTAGATCAACATGAATGGTGTCTTCCCATGTACCAGCAAATAACAACTAGGAAATGAAAGTTTTAAAAACAGGTAGGGCGCAGTGGCTCACGTCTGTAATCCCAACACTTTGGGAAGCTGAGGCGGGCAGATTGCTCAATTATAGTTTCATAATTGCACAATTATGGTTTTCCATAGGAAGACTCAAAGTGGTTAAAATGACAATTCCCCAGAAAATAACCTAAAAATTTAATGTATTTTAATAAAAATTCTATCACGATTTGCCTTAAAACTTAACCTATCTGCAGAATATTTCACTGTAAAAATGCATCATTTATTATTTCATATTGTTGTACACTTAAGATTAATTGCAGTTTTTGTGCTATTACAAATATAAACTTCAACATCCTCAGTGCATACCCATCATTTTTTTTTTTAGGATAAATTCCTAAAAGAGGAATTGCTGAGTCAAAGGGCAGAAGCATTGTTAAGACGTTTGACTGGAATTCCCATGTTGTACACTCAAACATTTACTGAACGACTGACTATGTAGTATCTATTAAAATGATGAGTAAAAAAAATTCCCCAGGTTTACACAGCATTTCTTTCATCACTTTTTTCTTTTTTTCAGGTTTGCCATTTGCTTTTTAATTTTATTGGTGGTTCTTTACTTTCTCCACCTGCAATGCACTGTGGTACCGTTTTCATATGGTTAGCCATCATTCTGAATATTTCATATCTTCTCAAATGATCTGCAATATTATTTTATCACATACTAAAATGCTAAATATCAGGTAGTGGTCCTGTGTCTAGATTTTATTCTGTCTCACTTTTTCTGTCTAGCTATTCCTATGTTAATAACATGCTGTTGTAAAAATTCTAGCGTTAAATATTTTACTACCTCATAGGGAAATCCCTCATTTTCTTAGCTATTCTCAAGCATTTACTCCTTTTAAAATAAATTTAGAATTATTTTATCAAGCATTAAAATCTCAATTCTGATTAAAGTCATGTTGAAATTATGTATGAGGAGAATTTATATTTTTATTATGTTGAGTCTTCCCTTCCTTATGCACATGTCCATTTATTTGCAGCTCACTGGAAAAAAGCATAGGAAAATCTGACCTCTATGAAGGAAAGATCACAAAACATATTTATAAAGATTATAGCCTAGTGTGGTGGCATGCACTTGCGGTCCCCGTTACTTGGTAGGCTGAGGTAGGAGGAGTGCATGAGCCCATGAGTTCAAAGCTGTAGTATGCTACAAACATGCCTGTAAACAGCCACTACACTCCAACCTGGGCAACACAGCAAGGCCCTCTTAAAAAAAAAAAAAAAGATTGCAAAGAAATTTAAATTTTAAAAGAGGTACAATCATAAATTAGTCCATAATCCCCTCATTTTTATACTGCTACAGCATTTTTTTTTTTTTGAGACAGAGTCTCGCCATGTCACCAGGCTGGAGTGCAGTGGCGTGATCTTGGCTCACTGCAACCTCTGCCTCCTGGGTTCAAGCAATTCTTCTGCCTCAGCCTCTCGAGTAGCTGCGACTATAGGCATGTACCACCATGCCTGGCTAATTTTTGTATATTTAGTAGAGATGGGGTTCACCATGTTAGATAGGCTGGTCTTGAACTCCTGGCCTCAAGTGATCCACCTGCCTCGGCCTCCCAAAGTGCTGAGATTACAGGCATGAGCCACTGCACCTGGCTGCTAGAGCATTTTGAAGAGTATATTATATTGTAACCAGACATGGTGGCTAACACACCTCTAGTTCCAAGCACCTTGGGAGGGTGAGGCAGGAAGATCACTTGAGCCTGGGAGTTTGAGACCAGCCTGGACAATATAGTTAGACCCCATCGCTACAAAAAATAAAAAGAATTAGCTGAGTATGGTAGCATGCACCTGTGTGGTCCCAGCTACTTGGAAGACTGAGATGGGAGGATCACTTAAGCCTAGAAGTTAAGGCTACTGCAGTGAGCCCTGACTGCACCACTGCATTCCAGCGTGGGTGACAGAGCAAGACTCTATTTCGGGTAGCTGGTAGGGGCAGTGTGGAAAGAGTATGTTCTATCACAAGTACTTCTTTCTTCATCATCCACCTTTAGCAAAATATCTAAGAACTCTAACCAAAATCGAAAAATTACTGAGCTAAATTCTCAATAAATATCAGCTCTGCTACTTAACTAGCTGGGCGACTTTGGCAAACCATAATCTCCTATTACTCTTCCAGATAAAATGAAAGCTTCTGTGCAGATGATCTTGAAAGTCTAAATAACTTCTAGTAATGATCTCTATGTTCTTCAAATGCTGTATCTACTCAACTAATTTCTAGTCAAAGGAAATCACAAAGGATTTTTTGGCCTACATTTTCTATTTCACTTCAACTTTAAAAAATTAAAAAGGAACCTCACAACTTAACTGTGAACCATATAGATCATCCTGAAGTTTACCTTTTGTCCTCGTTTCATTGGCTGTACAGCCGCAACATTTTTGCTTGTGTTCTGATGAGTTTCAATGTGTACAGTACTTTCTTTTTCTTTATCCTTTCCCTCTATCACTTCTACATCTCCTGAGTCACTTGGAAGCTTTTTCTTTTTCATTTCCCTGAATAAAAAAGACATGGAAACATCTCATTCTTAGAATTTCAATTCTTAGTGCCCTAAAAAAGTTCCATGGGAAAGGGCACATATACAGTATATAAATGGTCATGGCTTCTGCTTCACTTGTTAATCACCAAGTTAGAAAATACAAAGATGCTCAAAATCATCACGTAGGAAAAAGATGAAAATTTTTCAACTCTCATGGATTTATCTTTCTTTCCATCATCCAAGCTCAACATATTGTCACTCCTGACTCATGCTTACTCACTAGGCACATTTAGCCCCTGAACACCTTAATGGCCAGGCACTGGGATTTGCACTCTTTGTATCAACATAGCGTTGGGAGGTCTTAGGCATTTAATAAAACATTTGTTGACTGGTTGGTTGACTAAATGGATTAAAAAATACACAGGTTAAGAAGGAAGGGTAAATTTTATTACTGTGGTATTCTTCTTTCTGTTCCCAATGCCAACGTCTTAGTTCAGGTCCTCATTACATCCCACCCAGACTTCCTCCACAGTCTGTATCTTCTGAATTTTTTTTAAGACAGAGTTTGTGCCACCATGCCCAGTTAACTTTGTATTTTTAGTAGATATAGGGTTTCACCATGTTGGTCAGGCTGGTCTTGAACTCCTGACCCCAGGTATCTATTCGCCTCAGCCTCCCAAAGTGCTGGGATTACAGGCATGAGCCACCACATCCAGCCGTTAACTTCTGTTTTAATCTTCCTTAATCGTTTGCCTATGTCACATTCTCTTCGTATCACTTTAAAGGGTACAGTCCAAAATCCTTAGCTTTTAAGTACTCCATTTGTAGTTCAAATTTACTTCTCCAATCATATCATCTACCATTTAATAAACAAACTTTCTCTTCCTTCCCACTGAGTCTATTTATCATTTCCCCAAAGCACTATGCATATTACCCCAAAGAAGCACTCCCCTTTGTTAATGCTAATTCTCCTTGGAGTCTCCCTCTTTCATTTACTTAACCGCTAACATATCTTTCAAGGTGTACTTCTGATGTTATTTCCCCAAACATCTGAACTCATAGCAATCTCTTACTCTTGAACTACTTTATCACTTTCAGATACTATTCACATATTTATGACTACTTCCTGAATCCAGGACTCAAAAGCCTCTTTAAGGCATGAGCTTTATACTTTACCTCTTTGTATACTCAGTAAGTATCCAGCACAGTGCTATATGCTCAGAATTCTCTGTAATTGTTTAATGATTATCTTTCTCAAATGAAAAGGCTTTACTGTCCATTCCGATTTAGGGCTTCTTCCTGGAATGCTTTAGTTGTCTTAGTCTTTCCCACCCTACAGTAGTCATTTCCTTCCCTTCTGCCCTTGCCTTGCTTCTACTTGCTTCCTGAGACCTGCTAATAAAAAAAAAAAAAAAAAAAAAAAAAATTGGCCTGGCACGGTGGCTCACGTCTGTAATCCAGCACTTTGGGAGGCCGAGGCGGGCGGATCACGAGGTCAGAAGATTGAGACCATCCTGGCTAACACGGTGAAACCCCGTCTCTACTAAAAATACAAAAACAAAATTAGCCAGGCGTGGTGGCAGGCGCCTGTAGTCCCAGCTACTCGGGAGGCTGAGGCAGGAGAATAGTGTGAACCTGGGAGGCGGAGCTTGCAGTGAGCCAAGATCACGCCACTGCACTCCAGCCTGGGCCACAGAGCGAGACTCCATCTCAAAAAAAATAAAAAATAAAAAATAAAGTCTTCTGTCTTATGTAAAACTTTCCTAATTTCAGGTATTCCTATTTATTCCTGACAATATTACCCTAGAACTAGTCTATGTAATACACTGAAATCATTATTGTACATATTTATGTAGTAAAAGCTCTGTCTTATTAGAGCAAGTCCTCAAATAACATAATTTAATTCAACATCATTGTTATAACTTTGATGAGAACAAAAAACAAAATTGATTCCTGGCCATGGCCACCATCTGTGCAGAGTCTACATGTTCTCCCCATGACTATGTGGGTTTTCACCAGGTACTCAGGTTTTCTCTCACATCCCAAAATGCGCATGTTAGGTTAACTGGCGTGTCTACATTATCCCAGCATGAATGAGTGCCCTGCAATGGAATGACATCCTGTTCTGGGTTGGTTCTGGCCTGTTGCCCTGATTTGCCAGGATAGGCTTTTGCCACCAATGACCCTTAACTGGAATAAGCGGTTGAAAAACGAATGAATGAATGAATGACTTAATATAAATGACTGTCAAAAATTCATAAACTAAACAATAGTCATACAAATGTACAACAATAAACAATGTAGTATGAAAGTGCTTAAAGAACGTGCCATATTTTTGTTTTTGAACCTCATGGTAGTAGGAGTTACTCTACAATTTTCACTTTGCAAATAGTCCTTGATTTAACCCACTACCACAACTACCATCATTCACTGATTTACCAAAAATTGGGCAAATAATTATCGTGCTTGCGTTCATTAATCTTTCTTAAATATATGTACAGTTTATATTTATTTTAATGTTTAATATTAGAAGTGTTTTCAGTCGGCCGGGCGCGGTGGTGCAAGCCTGTAATCCCAGGACTTTGGGAGGCCGAGACAGGCGGATCACGAGGTCAGGAGATCGAGACCATCCTGGCTAACACGGTGAAACCCCGTCTCTACTAAAAAAAAAAATACAAAAAACTAGCCGGGCGAGGTGGCGGGCACCTGTAGTCCCAGCTACTCGGGAGGCTGAGGCAGGAGAATGGCGTAAACCCAGGAGGCGGAGCTTGCAGTGAGCTGAGATCCGGCCACTGCACATCAGCCTGGGCGACAGAGCGAGACTCCGTCTCAAAAAAAAAAAAAAAAAAAAAGAAGTGTTTTCAGTCTTTATTTAGAAGTTTTGTGATGGTTTTGTGACCAAAAATATGCCAGAGGAACTTAACTCCTGTTTATATCAATTAGCCCATGGCAAAATTGGTTTCATTACACATTATTTCTCTTAAGTCCAAGTTTCCAAGAACCTATTGAAAATGTTAAGTGGGCTGGGCGTGGTGGCTCATGCCTGTAATTCCAGCACTTTGTGAGGCTGAGGCGGTTGGATTATGAGGTCAGAAGATCGAGACCATCCTGGCGAACACGGTGAAACCCCATCTCTACTAAAAATACAAAAAATTAGCCGGGCACGGTGGCGGGTGCCTGTAGTCCCAGCAACTTGGGAGGCTGAGGCTGGAGAATGGCATGAACCCAGGAGATGGGGCTTGCAGTGAGCTGAAATCGCGCCACTGCACTCCAGCCTGGGCGACGGAGTGAGACTTCATCTCAAAAAAAAAAAGAAAATGTTAAGTGAAGGCCAGGCATCAATGGTTCATACCTGTAATCCCAGCACTTTGGGCAGCCAAGGTGGGAGGATCACTTGAGCCCAGGAGTTCAAGACCAGCCTGGGCAACATGATGAAACCCCGTCTCTACAAAGAATACAAACATTTTTGTAGTGGCATGCGCCACTACAGCTACTTGGGAGGCTGAAGCAGAAGACTGCCTGAGCCTGGGAGTTTGAGGCTGTAGTGAGCCACAACTGCACCTTAGCACTCAAGCCTGGGCAACAAAGCGAGACCCTGTCTCAAAAAAAAACAAAAAAAAAAAGAAAAGAAAATGTTAAGTGAGTACTTACTCTACTAGGTCTATTTCATTGATTACAGTGACAGATTAGGGCTCTTAAACAGAAAAATGTATTAGAGCTTAATATTAACAACGAAAAATTTCTGCTAAATCTTGGTCAATTTAATGAAGGAAGTCTTTAAACAGCTAAGTAATCTGTGGTAGCTGAGCTATCAATTAAAAAAAAAAAAGAAAATCATGCTTTTTAGTTAGATAACACAGATGTGTTTACCTTCTTTCCTTGGCTGACAAATGTCTCCGGCTCTGTGATTTACTGTCACTCTATTAAAACAAAAAAACAGGCAAATGCAAACATCACTATTATTAATTTTTTTGAAAAGTATTAAAAAGTAGAAAATGATTCCTTGAGAATAGGATGTTCTTCATAAAACTGAAAATAGCTTACAGAATTAGAAGATTCCTCTTTTGAAGCCAATTTCTGGAGGGACCTATGAAAATAAACAGAAGGGAGTCTCTACCAGCCTGTAAAAGACGCTCATTTACAAAGCCCCTAGATGTTCCCACACCATACTCTTAAGTACTGGCAATCCAACAGATTTTCAGATTTGGTAAAGTGAGAAAAACATACAACCAAATTGCTCCTCTCTCCACACTTCCATATACATTTTAAAATAGGTGACGTGTATTGAAAACTTACTGTGTGTCAGGCACTGCCAGATGGTATACATGCATAAATCCCCATGAAAGGGATACCATTCTGTTTTCACCAAGAAGGAAACTGAAGCTTAAGCACAAAGTAACTTTACCAAGGACACACCCTAAGACCCAATACTGGTTTGTCTGACTCCTAGACTGTTCTGAATTACATCGTTAATTGTGCATTTGTAACTAACAGACCTGATGATCTGTAAAACATTATGTAGACTAAAACACATTTTTGATGGAATTGCCTTTGTTATGTTCTTAGCATTTATAACCATTTAGTTGTTTCTCTTTGGATCTAGTTTGGCCACTCTAAATGCACTGTATTTTTCTATCCTGGTCCTGGGAATTTCTTTGCAGAGAGACCCAATCAAATGGTGAAAAAGCAGTAAAACAATGGAGGGTAAAAGTACTGATGTCAATCTTGGTATTATCTTGGTAAGGATTACCTCATCATCATTCTCGGCTTACACAATAATATGTAAAATTTTATTTTTAAATTACCTTTGGGGTTGAAGGTGGGACAAGTCAATGGTAGTATCAGGATAATTTAATGTCTCTTCCCCTTCATCCTTCATTTCACCAACAGGATCCTGATCTTGTCTAACCTCTTCATATTCTCCTTCATCTTCAGAGCTTTCTTCCTGAATGAGCTCCTCATTCAGTTCATCTCTACCACTCTGAACAGTGATATCCTCTTGGTTAACCTGAGTCATGAGTTCTACTTCTACAGGAGGAGTTTCATGTTCCTCTTTATCCTCATCACTGCTAGTATCACCTCCATCTGTAGAATTACCATTAAGGACAGTCAGTGTGGGACTACCAACCAAGCCAGGTCATTTCCTGAAAACCTCATAAAAATATTCCACTGACTGTTTCTCCCATATTTCTCCAAAAGATCACCAGAAAAATGCCTGATCGTTCCCAAAGGGTACTCTTAGACAAAAGAATAACCTGTATCATGAATAGGTTGAACTAAATGATCTCCAAAATCCTTTACCACAATAAATTTCTTGGACATTGCTACCCTTTCAACAATGAAAACCACAACTTTGCCTTAGTTGGGTATTTCCAAAAAGCAAGACAGCAAAATTAGTTGTATAACTTTTGCTGCTTTTATTATAATTTGCACATAAAACTTAAATACATATTATATAACACACATAACCGGTACTCATTCTTTTGCAAAGGAACTAATAGTAGTAATAGAGTCTACTGTCTCACCTGCAAAATGACATGCCACCACTCATCTGACAAGGATGGTTACAAGAATAGAAAATAATGTAAATAGGGCCGGGCGCGGTGGCTCAAGCCTGTAATCCCAGCACTTTGGGAGGCCGAGACGGGCGGATCACAAGGTCAGGAGATCGAGACCATCCTGGCTAATACGGTGAAACCCTGTCTCTACTAAAGAATACAAAAAACTAGCCGGGCGACGAGGCGGGCGCCTGTAGTCCCAGCTACTTGGGAGGCGGAGGCAGGAGAATGGCATAAACCTGGGAGGCGGAGCTTGCAGTGAGCTGAGATCCTGAGATCCGGCCACCGCACTCCAGCCTGGGCAACAGAGCCAGACTCCATCTCAAAAAAAAAAAAAGAAAAGAAAAGAAAATAATGTAAATAGACCAGGTGCAGTGGCTCACGCCTGTAATCCCAGCACTTTGGGAGGCCGAGGTGGGTGGATCACGAGGTCAGGAGTTCAAGACCAGCCTGGCAAAGATGTTAAACCCCGTCTACCAAAAATACAAAAATTAGCCAGGCGTGGTGGCAGGTGCCTGTAATCCCAGCTACTCAGGAGGCTGAGGCAGAAGAATTGCTTGAACCTGGGCAGCAGAGGTTGCAGTGAGCCGAGATCGCGCCACTACACTCTAGTCTGGCAAGAGACTGAAACTCCGTCTCGGGGGGAAAAAAAAAAAAGAATGTAAATAAGGCACTTTATATAGTCCCAGGGAAATGGTGAGCCTCAATCAACAGAATCTTACAACACAACAGTAATAGTAAATGAAACAATGCAATATTACCTGTAAAAAGGAATGACCTTAGCAGAGAGAATAACTACAAAATAATTTAGTGGGAATATTTTCTGTAGTTCCTTTAGGTAGGCAGGTGAATTTATTCTAGCAACTATAATTACTCTCTACTTGAAACAAATACTTTGCCTCCCAGGTTCAAGCAAGCCTCCCACCTCAGCCTCTTCAGTAGCTGGGACTAGAGGCGCTGATTTTTTTGGTAGAGACGGGGTTTTACCATGTTGCCCAGGCTCGTCCCTGGGTTGTCCCAGCCCAGGAGCTGGTCTCAAACTCCTGAGCTCAAGCAATCCACCTGCCTCGGACTGCCAAAAGTGCTGAGATTACAGGCATGAGCCACAACGCCCGGCCTGATAAATACTTTTAAATTCACTAGAATAAGTATATTTAGCATTTCCAAAAACAAAATTCAGTAAAACTTACAGCAAGTAGTTTGGGTTTTTTTAAGATATTTAGATTATCCCAAAAGAGACATGATCTTCTAAGGATTCAGAAGCAAAAATTGGTAACAAAAAACATCACAAAAACTAATTTCTTAAAATCTATAAACTACCTAATTGTTCCATTTCTTCTGATATGAGTTCGCTTGTGCAACTTGCCAGTGTCTCCATGTCTTCATCCTGTACTCTGACTTTTCGTTCACCCCGATGTCTCCAAATACAAGACTCATCTACCTAAAGAAACAGTTATTTTTCAGTGATGGAGCTTTAAACAAGACTAATGAAAATCAGGAAAAAAATAAATAACCAAGAAGCTGAAGAGTACCTTAAAAAGGAAGCTAAACCCCATCATTAGATACGAGGGAGGAAGAAAATTCTTTTTTCCTACAAAAGATAACGTACATTAATGCTTTAAAAATCAGGTTTCTCCACTTTTTGCTTACAAAACAAAAAAAAATTAGTGTCAGATGACACGAATGGTCATATCCATTTTGTCTTTTGCTATGTCATGAATAACATTTCCCATTTATAGAACTGGGCAGTATGTATAGGAACAGTTATTAAGAAGAAAAAAAATACACGCTTGCTCTGATATTCTGGGTCAGTCAGACCCTGAATATTCTATTTTCAGAAATAAGTTCAGGCTATACTTTCTTATCCTTATAACTAAACTACGCAAAAGTGCACTGCCCTCAAAAAATATATACATGAAGATATGACAAACACTAAACTTGTCCCACCAAGGCAAAAACTTCTTTACTTCATAGCAGACTTTATATAAGAAATCCAAGTAATTAGTTTCTGTTCTAAGAGTATCTGTAATCTGTCCTCAAACCTGTCTCCATAATCTATTGACAAGTCTAGGGATATTTTTCCTGTCAAGACATTACCTCTTATCATGAAGCTTCCTGTTGTCAAATATTCTCCAGTTGGTGCTGTTTTAGATACCTGAAGAACACAATAATACATTATATTCTTATTTTAAAAAATACTCCGGTTTTCTTTTTCCACTTGAGGAGAAAGTAAAGTCAGAGTCAAGTAAGCCACACTGTCTCCTGAAAAGTTTGTAATTTCATATAAATTCTCAATACTGAAGGGAAAGATACCTTTCATGACAGATTAAGCCTCTGGAAGTAACAAAGAAAAAACAAAGAATCCACTACATCAATCATTTTCTTTCTTTCTTTTTTTTTGAGACGAAGTCTCACTCTGTTGCCCAAGCTGAAGTGCAGTGGCACAATCTCAGCTCACTGCAACCTCTACCTCCTGGGTTCAAGCGATTCTCCTGCCTCAGCCTCCTGAGTAGCTGGGACTACAGGCACCCACCACCATGCCCGGCTGATTTGTGTATTTTTAGTAGAGACAGGCTTTCACTATGTTGGCCAGGCTGGTCTTGAACTCCTAACCTCGTGATCCACCTGCCTCAGCCTCCCAAAGTGCTGAGATTACAGGCGTGAGCCACCGTGCCCGGCAATAATTTTCAAATGCCATGGACGACAGCAGAACTGGTCCACTCATCTCTTCCAGCATGAGATGTAATGAGAAAAGTAACGATAGGTCAATGAGCTTATCATAAAGCTATGTTTATTAAAATAAAGCTCTATTTATTAAATAAAATCCTTGTCTAAGATACTGTTTTTGATGATAAAGTTTTTTTTCTCTTTTTTTTGAGACGGAGTCTCGCACTGTCACCCAGGCTGGAGTGCAGTGGCCCAATCTTGGCTCACTGTAATCTCAGCCTCCCAGATTCCAGCGATTCTCCTGCCTCAGCCTCCCAAGTAGCTGGGACTACAGGCGTGCACCACCACGCCCAGCTAATTTTTGTATTTTTTTAGTAGAGGTGGGGTTTCACTATACTGGCCAGGCTGGCCTCGAACTCCTGACTTCATGATCTGCCCACCTTGGCCTCCCAAAGTGCTGGGATTACAGGCATGAGGCAAAAGTAACCTTTCACTATATGAAATAAAGATTATAGGAGATTTTTAAAAAATATATCCTATTTTGGCAAACAGAAAGTGAGTAAACTTATCCCATAATTTAAAAAAATTTTGGGGCCAGGTGTGGTAGCTCATGCCTGTAATCCCAGTACTCTGGGAAGCCAAGGTGGGTGGATCATGAGGTCAGGAGTTCAAGACTAGCCTGGCTAAGACAGTGAAACCCTGTCCCTATTAAAAACACAAAAATTAGCCAGGCGTGGTGGCGGGTACCTATAATCCCAGTTACTCAGGAGGCCGAGGCAGAGAACTGCTTGAACCCAGGAGGCAGAGGTTGCAGTGAGCCGAGATCGCGCCACTGCACTCTAGCCTGTGTGACAGAGCAACACTCCATCTCAAAAAAAAAAAAAAAAAAAAAAAAATTCTAAATCTTTGAAACCCCCAAATCTTCAGAGTATCTTTATTAGTCATACTTATTAAAATAGCAAGGGGCCAAGTGTGCTAGCTCACACCTGTAATCCCAGCACTTTGGGAGGCGAAAGAAGGAGTTCACTTGAGGCCAGGAGTTTGAGACCTGGCCTGGCCAATATGGCCAAACCCCATCTCTACAAAAATAGAAAAAGTAGCCAGGTGTGGTGGCACACTCCTGTAGTCCCAGCTACACAGGAGGAAGAGGCAGGAGAATCGCTTGAACTCAGGAGGCGGAGGCTGCAGTGAGCTGAAATTGCACCACTGCACTCGAGCCTGGGCAACAGAACAAGACTCCATCTCAAAACAAACACAAAAAACCAGCAAGGGATTAAAAACACACTAAATTTCATTCCAAAAAATTTTGTAATAAAAGAATTAAAACCACTTTTATAACAGCACTGAGGTAGCAATTTATAATCCCCCTATAATGACAATATCACAGCACAGCATATAATAAATATAAAAAGATACAAAAATGAAACTAAATCTAAGGGAGTATGATGAAACTGAACTCTTTTCATCCTACTGTACAGCTTTAGGAACTTATAAAAGTACATCATTATCAATTATAATTCTCAAAAGTATGATAAGAAATCAATAGCAATGTGAGGTCAAATATGGAATGAAGTATCACCAAACTAAACAGTGCTGGCCAGGCACCATGGCTCACACCTGTAATCCCAGCACTTTGGGAGGCTGAGGCAAAAGGATCACTTGAAGTCAGGAATTTGAGACCAGCCTGGCCAACATGGTGAAACCCCATCTCTACAAAGAAAAAAAAAATGCAAAAAAAAAACCCCAACAACATCATTAACCACAAAGAAGGGCAATTACTAAAAACAAATGAATTAAAAAAAAAAAAAAAAAAAAAAACAAAGAGGATATGCCTACTTTTTTGGAAGGGCCCAAGAGAATTCAGAATATTCCAACAAAGATGAACAGGAGAAAGGCCTTTTAGGTCAGTATGCCAATAATAATCGATAATAACTGGAATACTCTTTATCCTGTATAACTGCATGGATCACTTTCTCTTCATTTACCTCTCTGCTCAAATCCTACCTTCCTAGAAAGGTTCCCCCAATACTTCATCCAAAATGGTATCCCCTATCACTCTCTATCCCCTTTCATGCTTTAAAAAATACATATTTTATGGCAGTTATTACCTGACATTATGTACATATTTTCCTCTACCAAAAAAATGTTAGCTCTATTAGAGCCTTGTCTGCTTTATTTACTTCTATACTCTCAAAATTTGGCACACAGTAGCTCTTAGTAAGTTAAGAGAAAGGACAAGAGCCCTTATTACCTGATGATGGTACACCCACCAAGCACTAGTGATAACTCGTGCATCCCAAGCAGCACTGTAGCAAAGTGCCATTGTGCCAGCTTCAGTCAAGGTCCGTGGGGGGATGGGTTCTCCTGGAATAACAATGCATAATGTCTCAACACCAAAGTATGGACTTTCTCTAGAGAAAGATGAAAATTACATGCTGCATGACAGGGTCAATCATATATCTTTTTTTTTTTTTGAGAGAGAGAGTCTCGCTCTGTCACTCAGGCTGGAGTGCAGTGGCACAATCTCAGCTCAGTGCAACTTCCACCTCCTGGGTTCAAGCAATTCTCTGCCTCAGCCTCCTGAGTAGCTGCGATTACAGGTGCCCGCCACCATTCCTCGCTAAATGTTTGTATCTTTAGCAGAGACGGGGTTCCACCATCTTGGCCAGGCTGGTCTTGAACTCCTGACCTCATGATCCACCCACCTCAGCCTTCCAGAATGCTAGGATTACAGGCGTAAGCCACTGCATCCGGCCGGTCAATCATGTATCTTAAATACTAATACATTTTTACTTCACCATTATAAAAAGTTACTAAAAATGTATTTTTAATATTGCTATTTACAGAGCAAGCTTTTAAATGACCTATGTAAATAAAACATGTCAGAGAAGAAATATCCTCTCACATCAATAATTCTAACTTCACTCCAGAAAAGATAATTTAGAGAAATCCATTTAAAGTTTGAAGACTTCCAAAATTAAAATAGATTGGCGGAATCATGAACACGAAGAGCATATATGAATAATATGTCCCTTATGGTTAGATTTCAAATATTTTTAAATTGGGGTATAATTCACCTGCTATAAAATTCACCCCTTTAAAGTGTACAATTCAATGGCTTTTTGTATATTCATAATGCTGTGTGACCATGACCATCAACACTATTTAATTCCAGAACATTTTCATCATCCCAGAAAAGAAACCCTATATTCATTAGCAGCCACTCCCCATTTTCTCCTCTGTACCCAGTCCCTGGCAATTACTAATCTATTTTCTGTCTCTATGGTTTTGCCTAATTTGGACGTTTTATACAAATGTAATCATACATAGCATTTTAGGTTTGGCTTCTTTCACTTAGCTTAATGTTTTTCACGGTCATTCCATGTTAAAAGCACATATAAGTACTTCTGTTCTTTGTAAGTCTGAATAATATTCCATTATATGGATATACCACATTTTGTTTATTCATTAATTGAATGACATATGGATTGTTTCCATTTCTTGGCTATTATAAATAATGCTATCAGTATCTGCAAACAAGTTTTGTATGGACACATACCTTTGCTTATCTTGGGTATATACCTAAGAGAGGAATTGCAGGGTCAATTATGTTTTACATTTTTTGCAACTGCCAAACCATTTCCCACAGCAGCTGTATCATTGTCCATTCCCACCAGCAGTATTCTATTTTCTCTACCATCATCACCAACACGTGTTACTGTTTTCGCCAGCATCATCACCAACACGTGTTAGTGGGTATAAAGTGGTATCTTGTGTTTTTCAGATGGAGTCATGCTCTTTTCGCCCTGGCTGGAGTGCACTGGCGTGATCTCAGCTCACTGCAACCTCCGCCACCTGGGTTCAAGCGATTCTCCTGCCTCAGCCTCCTGAGTAGCTGGGATTACAGGTGTGTGCCACTACGCCCGGCTTATTTATTTATTTATTTATTTATTTATTTATTTATTTATTTATTAACTAGAGATGGGGTTTCACTATACTGGCCAGGCTGGTATCAAACTCCTTACCTC
>NC_045439.1:57346874-57526658 GCF_002776525.5 Piliocolobus tephrosceles | reverse complement strand
ATGGGGTTTCACTATACTGGCCAGGCTGGTATCAAACTCCTTACCTCAAGTGATCTACCTGCCTCTGCCTCCCAAAGTGCTGGGATTACATGCATGAGCCACAGCGCCTGACTGGTATCTTGTGATTTTGATTTAAATTTTCCTAATGACTGATGATACTGAGAATTGTTTCATGTGATTGTTGGCCATTCACATATCTTTGCAGAAATATCCATACAAATCTCTTGCTCATTTTTCAGCTGGGTTACTTCCCTTTCTATTGTTGAAACTTAAGAATTATTTGGATACTAGTCTCATCAGATAAATTATTTGCAAATATGTTCTCTTATTCTGTGGGTTGTCGTTCAACTTTCTTGATAATGTTCTTTGGATTAAGGCTTTATTTATTTATTGTATTTTTTGAGACGGAATTTCACTCAGGCTGGAATGCAATGATGCCATCTCAGCTCACTGCAATCTCCGCCTCCTGGGTTCAAGCGATTCTCCTGCCTCAGCCTCCCAAGTAGCTTGGATTACAGATGCCTGCCACCATGCCACGCTAATTTTTCATATTTTTTAGTTGAGACAGGGTTTCCCCATGTTGGCCAGGCTGGTCTTGAACTCTTGACCTCAGGTGTTCCACCTGCCTCGGCCTTCCAAAGTGCTGGGATTACAGGCATGAGCCACCGTGTCCGGGCTGAATTAAGGTTTTTAATTTCATGTCTAACTTATCTGTTTTTTGTTTGATTACTTATGATTCTGGTATCATATCTAAGAAATTACTGCATGATACAAGATCATGAAAATTTATGCCTTGTTTTCTTCTAGCAGCTTTATACTTCTGGCTTTTAAGTTTAGGTCTTCGATGCATTTTAAGTTAATTTTTATAAATAGTGTGATGAACAGGTCTATCCTCAATCTTTTGCATGTCGATATCTAGTAGTCCACACTACTGTTAAAAAGTTAAGCCACAGACTGGCAGAAAATATTTGCAAAAGACATAGCAGATGAAAGATTGTTATCTAAAATATACAAAAAACTCTTAGAACTCAACAGTAAAAACACAAACAGCCCAATTAAAGAGTAGGCCACTTTTAACAGACACTGCATCAAAGATATACATATGAATAATAAGTAATCAAGGAAATGCAAATTACAACAACACTGCAATACACTATGCATCAATGATAACGGCCAAAATCCAAAACACTGACAACACTAAATTCTGGTGGCAGTGGAACAACAGGAACTCCCATTGCTGGTGGTGATGTAAAAGGATACAGCCACTTTAGAAGACAGTCTGGTGGTTTCTTACAAAACTAAAAATACGGCTGGGTGTGGTGGCTCATGTGTGTAATCCCAGCATTTTGGGAGGCCGAGACGGGTGGATCATGAGGTAAGGAGATCGAGAGCATCCTGGTTAACACAGTGAAACCCCGTCTCTACTAAAAATACAAAAAATTAGCCAGCCTGGTGGCGGGCGCCTGTAGTCCCAGCTACTCAGAAGGCTGAGGCAGGAGAATGGCATGAAACCAGGAGGCAGAGCTTGCAGTGAGCCGAGATCGCACCACTGTACTCCAGCCTGGGCGACAGAGTGTGACTCCATCTCAAAAAGAAAACTAAAAATACTCTTACCATGTGATTCAACAATCTTGATGTTCTGTATTTACCAAAATGAACTGAAAATTTATATCCATACAAAAACCTATGCAGATGTTTATAGAAGCTTTATTCATATTGACAAAACTTGGAAGCAACCAAATTCAGTAGATTAATGGATAAACCATGGTTCATCCAGACAACTGAATATTATTCAGGGATAAAAAGAAATGAGCTATCAAGCCATGAAGAGACATGGAGGAAAGGTAAAAGCACACTACTAAGTGAAGAAGCCAGCCTTTAAAGATCAGTGGTTGTCAGGGGTTGGGGGAAGGGAGGAATGAACAGGCAGGGCACAGAGGATTTTTTTGGCACAGCCAAACTAAATCTGTATGATACTATAATGGCAGACACATGTTTTATACATTTGTCCAAACTCGAAGACTACACATCATCAAGAGTGAACCCTGGCTGGGCTTGGTGACTCATGCCTGTAATCCCAGCACTTTGGGAGGCTGAGGTGGGCAGATCACTTGAGGTCAGGAGTTCAAGACCAGCTTGGCCAACACAGTGAAACCCTGTTTCTTTTAAAAATACAAAAACTAGCCAGGTGTGGTGCACGTGCCTGTAATTCCAGCTACTTTGGAGGCTGAGGCAGCAGAATCGCTGAACCTGGGAGGCAAGGTTGCACTGAGCCAAGATTACGCCACTGCACTCCAGCTGGGCAACAGAGCAAGACTCCATCTCAAAAAAAAAAAAGAGTGAATCCTAATACAAACTGTGGACTCTGGGTCATAATGATGTGTCAATGTAGATTCATTAGTTGTAACAAATGTACCGTTCTGGTGGGGGATATTGATAATAGGGGAGGTTACGCATGTATGCAGCAGGGGTTATGTGAGAAATCTCTATACATTCTGCTCAATTTTGTTGTGAACCTAAAACTGGGTGAAAAAATTGTCTATTTAAAAACAGAGGCCAGAGGCTGGGCGCAGTTGTTCATGCCTGTAATCCCAGCACTTTGGGAGGCCGAGGCAGGCGGATCAGAAGGTCAAGAGATCGAGACCATCCTAGCTAACACAGTGAAACCCCGTCTCTAATAAAAATACAAAAAATTAGCCCGGCGTCGTGGCGGGCATCTGTAGTCCCAGCTACTCAGGAGGCTGAGGCAGGAGAATGGTGTGAACCTGGGAGGCAGAGCTTGCAGTGAGCTGAGATCACACCACTGCACTCCAGCCTGGGCGACACTGCAAGACTCCGTCTCAAAAAACCAAAAACAAAAAATAAATTAAAAAAAAAAAAGAAAGAAAGAAAGAAAAAAGAAACAGGAAATTCTATCCCCATTGGTCTTGGCACCACTGCTGAAAATTAACTGACCATAAACTACAGGTTTATTTCTGGAATCTCAATTCTATCCCTTGATCTATTTGTCCATCTTCATGCCAGTACCACAGTGTCCTGCTTACTGTTACTCTGTAGAAAGCTTTAAAATCAGGAAATATGAGTCCTTCAAAATTTGCTCTTCATTTTCAATACTGCTTTGGCTAATCTGAGTCCCCCTGCATTACCATATGAATTTTAGAATCAGCTTCTCCATCTCTTAAAAAAAAAAAAAAATGCTGGGCCGGGGCAGTGGCTCATGCCTGTAATCCCAGTACTTGAGGAGGTCAAAGTGGGTGGATTGCTTGAGCTCAGGAGCTCAAGAGCAGTCTGGGCAACATGGCAAAACTTCATCTCTACAAAAAACACAAAAATTAGTTGGGCACAGTGGCATGTGTCTATAGTCCCAACTACTCAGGAGGCTGAGATGGGAGGATCGCTTGAACCTGGAAGGTCAAGGCTGCAGGGCACCAATCACACCACTTTATTACAGCCTGGGTGACAGAAGGAGACCCTGTCTCAAAACAAACAAACAAAAAAAGCAGCTGCAATTTTGAGGGATTACACTGAATCCATAGATTACTGGGGAGTACTGCTATCACAACAATATTAAGACTTCCAATACAAGTACATGCGATGTCCAATTTAGCTCTTTAATTCCTTAAAATAATTTTATAGTTTATTATTTGTAAGTGTTGTAAGTCTTTTGGTAAATTGATTCCTAAGTATTTTATTATTTTTAATGCTATTATAAATGGACTTGTTTTATTAATTTCCTTTTCAGATTGTTAATTGGTAGTGTATAGAAATACAAGTGATTTTTGTTTATTGATCTCATATCCTGGACATTGCTGAACTTGCTTATTAGCTATAATAATTTCTGGTGGATTCTTTAGGTTTTTTAAATGTGTGAGATCATATCAACTGTAAACATACTTTTACTTTTGCCTAATTTGGATTTTCTTTCTTTTTATTGCCTAATGACCTATATAGAACCATCAGTATAATGTTAAATAGAAAGGGCAAGAAACAAACATATCTGTCTTATTACTGATGGGAGGAGGAAAGTACCCAATCTTTTAGCAGTAAGTATGATTGTTAGCTGTGGGTTTTTCATAAGTGCTTGTTTACCAAGTTGAGGAATATCCCTTCTATTCCTAGTTTGCTGAGTGTTTTTATCACAAACAAATGTTGAATTTTGTCAAATGGTTTTTCTTCATAAGTTGAGATAATCTATGTGTTTTTTGTTCTTTATTAGTAGACTGTATTACACTAATTTCCATATACTGAACCAACCTTTCATTCCTGAGATAAATCACACTTTGTCATGGTATATAGTCACTTTAATATGCTGCCAGATTCAGTTTGCTAATATTTTGTCAAATATTTTTGTCTATATTTATAACTGGTATTAGTCTGTAGTTTTCTTGTGTTATCTTTGGTTTTTGTAATACTGGCCTTGTAGAATGAGTTAGGAAGTGTTCCCATTGATCCCATATTTTGGAAGAGTTTTTGAAGAACTGGCATTCAACCTTCTTTATAATTCACCAGTGAAGCCATCTGGCCTAGGGTTTTCTTTGATGAGTATTTTTAAAATATTTTTCTTTATTATTAATCCAATCTCTGTACTTACAGGTTTATTTCAATTCTCTATTTCTTCTTGAGTCAGTTTTAGTATTTATATCTTTGTAGGAATTTGTCCATTTCATCTAGGTTACATAATCTGCTGGCATATAATTGTTCACGGTATTGCCTTATAATCCTTTCAATATCTGTAAAGTCAGTAGTAATGTTCCCTATTTCATTCCTGATTTTAGGGATTTGAGTCCTCTATTTTCTTGGTCAGTCTAGTCAAGGGTTTATCAATTTTGTTTATCTTTTCAAAGAACCAACTTGGGTTTTGTTCATTTTCTCTATTTTTTTCCTATTCTCTGTTTTATTCATTTCTACTCTAATATTTACTATTTTCTTCCTTCTCCTTGCTTTGGGTTGTTTTTCTAGTTCTTAAAGTACAAATTTAGGTTACTGATTTGAGATAGAAATTTCCTCTTTTTAAATATAGGCATTTACAGCTATAAATTACCCCCTAAGGGCTGCTCTTCTTGCATCTCATAAGTTTTGACATGCAGTATTTTCATTTCATTCATCTCAAAGTGTTTTGTGGCATCTTTTGTGATTTCCTCTTTGTTCCATTGCTTATTTGTAACTGTGGTATTTAATTTCCACATACTTATGAATTTAAAACATTTTCTTCTACTACTGGTTTCTAATTTCACCTCATTATAGTCAGAAAACTTACTTTGTCTAATTTCAAGAGTTTTAAATGTATTGAGGCTTGTTTTTGTTTCTTTTTTTGAGATGGGAGTCTCACCCTGTCGCCCAGGCTGGAGTGCAATGGCGCTGTCTCAGCTCACTACAATCTCTGCCTCCTAGGTTCAAGCGATTCTCCTGCCTCAGCCTCCTGAGTAGCTGGGACTATGGGCGTGTGCCACCACACCTAGCTTATTTTTTGTATTTTTAGTAGAGATTGAGTTTCACCATGTTAGCCAGGTTGGTCTCAACCTCCTGACTTCATAATCTGACTGCCTCAGCCTCCCAAAGTGCTGGGATTACAGGCGTGAGCCACCACATTTGGCCAAGGCCTGTTTTAGAGACTATCCTATGGTCTACCCCAGAGAAGATTTCATGTGCACCTAAGAATACAGGGTGAGCACCTCAATCTGAAAATCCAAAATGCTCCAAAATCTAAAACTTTCTGAGTGCAGCATGACGACTAAAGAAAATGCCCACTGGTGTTTGCTAGAAATGTTTTGGAGCATTTTGAATCTCTGATTTTTGGATTTGGGATGCTAAACTGGTAAGTATAATGCAAATACTTCAAAATATAAAAACACCTCTGGTCCCAAGCATTTCAGATAGGATACTCAGCCTGTATTGTGCTGTTGTTAGGTATTCTAGAGGTGTCTGTTAGATTTAGTTTATAGTGTTGTTCAAGTCTTCCATTTCCTTGCTGATTCTGCGTCCAGTTATTCTATGACTGAAAGTTGGGTATTAAAATCCTCAATTATTATTGTAGAACTATCTCTTTCTCCCTTCAATTCTGTCAGGTCTGCTTCATGTATTCTAGGGCTCTGTTATTAGCAGCACATATAACTGTTATATCTTCTTGATAGACTGATCCTTTTATCACTCTATCTTTTTTTATTACGTGTGTGTGTGTGTGTGTGCGTGTGTGTGTGTCTGTGTTTTAGAGAAGACGTCTCATTCTCTCACCCAAGCTGATCCTCCCACCTCAACTTTCTGTAGCTGGGACCACAGGTGCATGCCACTGCACCCAGATTTTTAAAAATTATTCTAGAGGTGGGGTTTCACTGTCTTGCCCAGTCTGGTCTCAAACTCCTGGCCTCAAATAATCCTCACACTTCAGCCTCCCAAAGTGCTGGGATTACAGCCATGAGCCACCACATCTGGCCCTCTATTAAATTTTTGTCTTACACTAAAAATATTTTAAAGAAAGGAATAAGAATTCTGAATAGAAAGAAATATATTACCTGTTGGATTCTTAATTACACAGCTAGTAGCTCCATGAAGATCAGCGTGTACATAAATGTCTCCTTAAATACAGACAAAAAAAAATGACACTTTAAGTTCTAATTCTCTTTTTTTTTTTTTTTTTTCAGATGGAGTCTCACTCTGTCGCCCAGGCTGGAGTGCAGTGGTGTGATTTCGGCTCACTGCAACTTCCGCCCCTGAGGTTCAGGCAATTCTCCCACCTCAGCCTCCCGAGTAGCTGGGATTACAGGCACGCACTACCATGCCCAGCTAATTTTTTTGGTATTTTTAGTGGAGACAGGGTTTCACCATGTTGGCCAGGCTGTTCTTGAACTCCTGACCTCAGGTGATCCACCTGCCTCAGCCTCCCAAAGTGGCTGAGATTACAGGCGTGAGCCACCACACCCGGCCAAGTCCTAACTCTAAGTGTGAAAAATGATTGCAAACTTCAACACCGCAACAGTAACCTTTTAAAAATTTGACCTACAATGACTCTGAAGACTGAAAGTTATTCCATACTCTAATGTAATAGAGTATTGAAAGTCCAACACTACAGATTAGCTCAGCAATATCATTTTAGGAATATTCACTTAAAAACTAAAAGCATCAAAACACATACTCAATAAACCATGAAGCATCATGCATCAAATCTTTCTACTAGTTAAATCTATCAAACAAAAAAGTATAACAAGAAAATCAGTGCCTAATATTGAGATAACTGATCCAATCATTTAAGAGAAAATTCTTCCGAACTTTAATCTTACCTACCTGGTGTCAAGTATCTTTTCACAATTATTTCATTCTGTTGCTGATCTCGTCCACCTATAATTAGATAGTTCTCTGAGCTAATGAACCATAGAAATTTCTCAAACCTACCAAGATGAAAGAAAAAAAGTTAACTTTTCTTTATAGCTGCCTGAATTCATACCCTTTTTGCAAACGAAACACAACAGGAAGCTATCCTGCCTGTGTAGTTTAAGACAAGTTGATGGTTTTTTTTTAAGGCATCAAGCTGAATTTGACTAAAAACCTATAATACAAATTGCCCTAGGATATTCTTAAGACAGTCTTAGAAAAAAGAAATTAAATTCCATATTTAAAAAAGTTACCTTCTTACTCCATATAGCCTTCTTAAACTCAATAACTTCTAACAATAAATTACATAAAGCAAAAGTATAAAATGTCATATGGTCCTTAAGTTTAGCTTCTTTTAGTGAGGTATTGAATAGGCTTTAGACCACTGATAAGAAAGAAATGTTGTTTTCCCACTCTGTTCTCAATAAATGAACTTAATTAATCTTTATATATGATATTATTTACGTTGTTTTAAACACAAAAGACCAAAAATTGTCTTTAGGAGGGTAAAATTTTAACTTTTCTCAAAAGACAAAGTAACTTGGGTTTTCATGATTAATACCTGCAAGATAAAAAGTATAGAGTATATTATCTGTATGACATTTAGAAAATGACATGCAAGACAGATGAAAATAAATACTTGCTACATGATATATGACTACAGAGATTATCTTCTGTATGTTTTAATCCACAATTTTTAAAACTTTTGGTTAAAAATGGTAGACTAAGCACAGATACTTAACTTACACTCCCTAATACAACAGTGAAAGGACTTTACTACTATTTTCTAATCTGACTTTTTAATTGGGTAACATATACTCATGGTTGAATAAAATTATTTACTTATAAAAAAGGTCAGCCAGACACGGTGGCTCACACCTGTAATCCCAGCACTTCAGGAGACTGAGGCGGGCAGATCACAAGGTCAGGAGATCTAGACCACCCTGGTTAACACGGTGAAACCCCGTCTCTACTGAAAATATGAAAAATCAGCCAGGTGTGGTGGCAGGGTCCTGTAGTCTCAGCTACACTAGAGGCAGAGGCAGGAGAATGGCATGAACCTGGGAGGCGGAGCTTACAGTGAGCCGAGATCACGCCCCTGCACTCCAGTCCAGGTGACAGAGTGAGACTCCGTCTCAATAAAAAATAAAAATAAAAAATAAAATAAAAAATAAAAAAAAAGGAATGAGAGATCCTGCATCCCTTCAGTTCCTGTCACTACACCAAAGAGGGAGCCATTGTGATTGGCTTTCTGAGCATCCCTCTCAAGATTCTTTACACATAGAAAAGTTAAAATATTTATCCTAATCTTCTCTTTCCTGTTGCGGGAAGTCAGGGACCCCGAATGGAGGGACCAGCTGGAGCTGTGGCAGAGGAACATAAATGTTAAGATTTCATGGACATTTACCAGTTCCCAAACAATACTTTCATAATTTTACACCTGTCTTACTATCTTTTTTTTTTTTTTGAGACGGAGTCTCGCTCTGTCACCCAGGCTGGAGTGCAGTGGCGCAATCTCGGCTCACTGCAAGCTCCACCTCCCAGGTTCATGCCATTCTCCTGTCTCAGTCTCCCAAATAGCTGGGACTACAGGCACCTGCCACCATGCCCAGCTAATTTTTTGTATTTTTTTTAGTACAGACATGTTAGCCAGGATGGTCTCGATCTCCTGACCTCGTGATCCACCTGCCTTGGCCTCCCAAAGTGCTGGGATTACAGGCATGGGCCACCGCACCCAGCCCTTACTTTAATCTCTTAATCCTGTTATCTTCGTAAGATGAGGACATACATCACCTCAGGACCACTGTGATAATTGTGTTAACTGTACAAACTGATTGTAAAACGTGTGTTTGAACAATACGAAATCAGTGCACCTTGAAAAAGAACAAAGTAACAGCGATTTTCAGGGAACTAGGGAAGACAACCATAATGTCTGACTGCCTGCAGGGTCGGGCAAAATAGAGTCATATTTTCCTTCTTGCAGAGAGCCTATAAATGGACATGCAAGTAGGGAAGATATCTCTAAATTCCTTTCCTAGCAAGGCATATTAATAATTAATACCCTGGGGAAGGAATGCATTCCAGTGGGGAGGTCTATAAATGGCCACTCCGGGAGTGTCTGTCTTACGCAGTTGAGATAAAGACTGTATTACGCCCTGGTCTCCTGCAGTACCCTCAGGCTTATTAGGGTGGGGAAAAAACTCTGTCCTGGTAAATCTGTGGTCAGACTGGTTCTCTGCTCTTGAACCCTGTTTTCTGTCCTTTGAGATGTTTATCAAGACAATACGTGCACTGCTGAACATAGACCCTTATCAGTAATACTGCTTTTGCCCTTTGCCTTGTGATCTTTCTTGGACTCTTATCAGGAGTTTTTGATTTTGCCCTTGTCCTGTTTCCTTAGAAGCATGTGATCTTTGTTCTCCGTTTTGCCCTTTGAAGCATGTGATCTTTGTGACCTACTCCCTGTTCTTGCACCCCCTTCCCTTTTGAAATCCTTAATAAAACTTGCTGGCTTTAAGGCTCAAGTGGGCATCATGGTCCTACTGATATGTGATGTCACCCCCGGCAGCCCAGCTGTAAAATTCCTCTCTTTGTACTCTTTCTCTTTATTTCTCAGCCGGCCGGCACTTACGGAAAATAGAAAGAAACTATGTTGAAATATTGGGGGTGGGTTCCCCCAATACATTTTTAGACATAGCACAAACTGTTCTGCATATTGCTTTTTTCACCTAAAAGTACATTTTCTTTGTTGCTGAATGGACACACTACACTTACTTAACCATTCCCCTACTGATAGTAAAGAGGTCTGTAAAAAGACAAAGATATAGGGACAAAAATAATGGGAGAGAAAAATCAAAGATGCATTTTGTAATCATCCTAGTAAAGGAATGTACAGCCAACAAGTCAATAAAAAGTAGTCAATCAAAAGAAGGCAATAATGAAGACAAAAGAGGACACAGAACAAATGGGACAAGTAAAAAGCAAATAGTAAGATGGGTAGATTTAAACCCAAATATATCAGAGATTACATTAAATATAAATGCATTAAATGCCCAGGTAAACGGCAAAGACTGTCAGACTGGAAAACAATGACAATGATATATATGATGCTCCTTTAAAATACAAGGATGGAAAGGCTGAAATATAATGATGAAAAAAGATAGGCCAGGTGCAGTGGCTTATACCTGTAATTCCAGCACTTTGGGAGGCCAAGGCAGGTGGATCACTTGAGGTCAGGAGTTTGAGACCAGCCTGGCCAACATGGTGAAGCCTCATCTCTACTAAAAACAGGCATGGTGGCAGACGCCTATAATCCCTGCTACTCAGAGGACTGAGGCAGAATTGCTTAAACCCAGGAGGCAGAAGTTGCAGTGAGCCAAGACTGCACCACTGCACTTCAGCCTGGGTGACAGAGCAAGACTATGTCTCAAAAAACAAAAAACAAAAAGAAAGAAAGAAAGAAAGAAAAAAGATATACCATGTAAACACTAACCAAATGAAAGCTGAACTAGTTATACCTGACAAAGAAGGAAAAAATAATTACAAGTTAGAAGGACATTTCATTAAAGTTGATAGAAGGCTCAATTCATTAGAAAGATATAACAGTTACATAGTTGTATCATCGAATTACATTGTCTCATATATAAAAAGCAAAAACTGGCAAAAGTAAAAGAAGAAATGGACAAATTCGCAGAAGAATATTATAAACTTTCTGCCAATATATTTTAAACTTTAGACAAAGTCTTTAAAAAAAACACTGCTCACCAAAACTAGGAAATTTGAACAGTCCTTACATTTACTAAATAATTTGAATCTGCAATGAAAAGCTTCCCCAACGAAAACTCCAGGACTACTCAGCCTCACAGGTGAATTTCATCAGATATTTAAGAACAACTGAAAAAGGAACACTTTCCAACTTGTTTATGAGGCAATATGACCTTGATACCAATACCCAACAAGAACATTACAAGAAATGATAATTACAGGATGATCCTATTCAACAACAGAGATGTCAAACAAAACAGAGAGAGAGAGGAGACAACTACAACCAAATTTTGAAAGCTGGAAAACAAATGGACAAGTGATCAGACTTAAGAAGCTGAATCCTAAGCTAACAGTGAAAAAAGCAACAACTAAATTTACAATGTAAAACTCATAAAAGGCTAAACAAATGGCAGCACAAACACTTAAGGAAGTAAGAGTTTAAGATGGGAATGAAAACAGAAGGACTGGCTGAGAGTCTGTTCAAGAAGCAGTTAGTTTCACATACGTTCTTTCCAGTTAATTCCTGTTCCATTTCCTAACAGAAGGCCAGAGGTTAATTTATCTAGAAAGGGTATAAAGATCATCTCTGGACAAGGGTAAATGTGGCACAGCTATATAACCAGGAGTAACATATGTAAAACACAGCAAATAAGTAAATGAATTACTGGATCCTGAGACTCTCAGTCTATTATTTCCACTGGGCTCCCCAAACGCTGCAGCAGCCAAGTCTTCACCTTACAAGCAGGAAAGAAAAATAATCTTTTCCGGGAAATGAGACTAGCTCAAGAGGAAAAGGGCTAAAGACAATGAAGATTCTACACAAAATGGCCAACACAGATCATTTCACAAGCCCAACCACCCAGGGAACTTCCAGTCAACATTTTAATACCCTACCATAAAATGTAAAACGTTGAATAGACAATCAAGGAGCACCAGACATTAATGAAAGTCTCTAACGTGAAAGCTGGAGATAAAAGCAACATTTTTTTAAAAAGTGCCTGTACTCCCAGCTACTCTGTAGCCTGTGCGACAGAGCAAGGCTCTGTCTCCAAAAAAAAGAAAAAAAAAAAAAAAGGAGGGTGCGGTAGGGCCGATGTGGGTATGTCAAAAACAAGTTACGGTAACATAACATGAGTAACTATAGACATCCAATATATGGCACGAGGAATACAGTAAATAACGCTGTATTATATATTGGAAATTTGCTGAGAGTAGATTTTTTAAGTGTTCTTACCACACACATGAAAAACAGAGTAACTATGTGAGATGATGGATATGTTAATGTGCTTGACTGTTTCATTTCGTTACGCATATGTATATAATAAAAACATACTATAGACCTTGAATATATATATATGTTTCTTTTTCTGAGATGGAGTCTCGCTCTGTTGTCCAGGCTGGAGTGCAGTGGCACGGTCTTGGCTCACTGCAACGTCTGCCTCCCAGGCTCAAGTGATCCTCCCACCTTAGCCTCTCAAGTAGCTGGGACTACAGGTGTGCGCAACTACACCTAGCTAATTTTTGTACTTTCTGTAGAGATGGGGTTTCACCACGTTTCCCAGGCTGGTCTCGAACTCCTCATCTCAGGTTATCTGCCCGCCTATGGCCTCCCAAAGTGCTGGGATTACAGGAGTGAGCCACCGCACCCTGTCTTTATAGAAACATCTTGAAAAGCAGAGTTCTGAATGTTGATGTCCCTGAGATAGAGCAATTGCATGTACCCAAAATCTGTGTGTTTTCGTTTGTGAGCATCTGGTCCAGTGCCCTCCCTTCACTTGCTCCAAGGGTATAGGATGTTGTGATACCCATTAGCTAATTACCTTTGGGAAATGATTTCAGAGCATTAGAGTGCTATTTCAGCCATCCATTTGCTTTTTTTTTTTTTTTTTTTTTAGACAAAGTCTTGCTCTATTGCCCAGACTGGAGTGAAGTAGCATGATCTTGGCTCACCGCAACCTCCGCCTCCCAGGTTCAAGCGATTCTTCTGCCTCAGCCTCCAGAGTAGTTTGGTCTACAGGCACAAGCCACCACACCTTGCTAATTTTTGTATTTTTAGTAGAAACGGGGTTTCACCTTATTGGCCAGGCTGGTCTCGAACTCCTGATCTCGTCATCCACCTGCCTTGGCCTCCCAAAATGCTGGGATTACAGGCATAAGCCACCATGGCTGGCTCATTTCCTTTTGTTTGACAGCAGGCAAGTGTCTGTTTGTTGAAATGACACATTTGATCCTTTTTTTTTTTTTTGACGGAGTCTTGCTCTGTTGCCCAGGCTGGAGTACAGTGGCCAGATCTCAGCTCACTGCAAGCTCTGCCTCCCAGGTTTATGCCATTCTCCTGCCTCAGCCTCCCAAGTAGCTAGGACTATAGGCGCCCGCCACCACGCGCAGCTAGTTTTTTTTTTTTTTTTTTTTTTTGTATTTTTTTTAGTAGAGATGGGGTTTCACCGTGTTAGCCAGGATGGTCTCAATCTCCTGACCTCGTGATCCACCCGTCTCAGCCTCCCAAAGTGCTGGGATTATAGGCTTGAGCCACCGCGCCCGGCCCATTTGATCCTTTTTAAGGCTCAAAGAAAAGTTAATGAATACCTTTTGAGTTTGGTGCCACGACAGAGTCATTCCTCAAAGCTGTCAGCACTTATGCGCTGTCCTCCGGTATGCATAACTGCATGACTTTGCTTAAGTTCCTTACCCTCTCTGTTTCAGATTCTGAAAGTATTGTATCAAGAGGTAATAATGGGCTGGGTGTGGTGGCTCATGCCTATAAGCCCAGCACTTTAAGTGGAAGGCCAAGTAGAGTGGATCACTTGAGGTCAGGAGTTTGAGACTAGCCTGGCCAATACAGTGAAATCCATCTCTACTGAAAATACAGAAGTTAGCCAGGCATAGGGGTGCACACCTGTAGTCCCAGCTACTTGGGAGGCTTAGGCAGGAGAATCCCTTGAGCCCAGGAGGTGAGGGCTGCAGTGAGCCGAGACTGCGCCACTGTACTCCAGTGTGGGCAACAGAGCTAGGACTCTGCCTCAAAGAAAAAAAAAGTAATAATGGCAGGGCCAGGCACGGTGGCTTTTGTCTGTAATCCCAGCACTTTGGGAGGCTGAGGTGGGAGGATCGCTTGAGCCCAGGAGTTCGAGATCAGCCTGGGCAATACTGAAAGATTCCATCTCTTAAAAAAAAAAAAAAAAAAAAAGAGGTAATGATGGCTCCCTTCCTCTCATTAACACACTCCAGGGATGAAAAGGATGACAATGTCTATGTGTGTGATAGATTGTGGAAAGACTACTGCCATGTTAAGTGAAGAAAGGGAGTACATCTGCTGAACAGATTAACTTCTGGTCTCCAATCAGTATGTGTGGTGGGGCAGGGGCACTGCATGACTTTAACTTTTTGTTTTTGAGAGGTCTAGCATTATCAGAGTCCCCTTAGATAATTTTTTTTTTTTTTTTTTTTTTTTTGAGACAGTCTTGCTCTGTCACCCAGGCTAGAGTGCCTGGATCTCCGCTTACTGAAACCTCTGCCTCCCAAGTTCAAGCGATTCTCATTCCTCGGCCTCCCTAGTAGCTGGGATTACAGGCATCTGCCACCACACTCAGCTAATTTTTTTGGTAATTTTTTTAGTAGAGATGGGTTTTCACCATGTTGACCAGGTTGGTCTCGAACTCCTAACCTCCAGTGATCCACCTGTCTTGGTCTCCCAAAGTGCTAGGATTACATGCGTAAGCACCACCACTCCCAGCCTAAATATATATAATTAAATAAAATTTAAAAAGAAGCAACTTAGAGAAGACAGAGACTTGCAAAAAAGAATACTAAAAAAATTTAATACATCAAAACTATTCTCAGAAAGCTAAAAGAAACTAAAGCAGAAACGTATTTATTTTTTTAAAAAGGTATATTCCAAGAACCAAAAAAAGTCCTCTCTTTTTTTGCCAGGAACACTATGTTGAGGAGAGAGTTCTTAAAATTAAAAACATGATAGGAAGTAATAAAAAATTCAGTGGAAGGACTTGGTGAAAGATAAAGCTGAGGAAACTCCCAGGATATAGAGCAAAATGATAGATTTGAAAACAGAAAATACAACAAAATTTGAGGACTGGTCTAGGGGGTCCCATATCTTAAAAACAAGATTTCCAGAAGGAAAAGAAAAAAGAAAGCGGAGGTCAGGCGGTTTTTCAAGAACTATTTCCAGAAAATGTCTCAGAACTGAAAGCTTCTGAATTAAAATAGCCCACAAAGTATCCAACATAATGGATTAAAACATCACCACCAACCCCAATTGTAAAATTTTGAAAAATTTGGGAAAAAAAATTGGGAGGGGAGAAAATCTACAAGCTTGTAGAAAGGCAAAAACAAGTTTCATGTAAAATATCAACTATCAGCCAAGTGTGGTGGCTCATGCCTGTAATCCCAGCACTTTGGGAGGCTGAGGGGGGCGGATCACTTGAGGCCAGGAGTTAGAGACAAACCTAGGCAACATGGCAGAAACCTTTCTCTACTAAACATACAAAAATTAGTTGGGCATGGTGGCGGGCACCTGTAATCCCAGCTACTCAGGAGGTTGAGACAGGAGAATCACGTGAACCTGGGAGGCGGAGGTTGCAGTGAGCCAAGATCATGCCACTGCACTCCAGTCTGGGCAACAAAGTGAGATTCTGTCTCAAAAAAACAAAATAAAAAATAAAATAAAATATCAACCATCAAAATAATACCAGATTTCTCAAGTTACTATAATGAAGCAATACCTTTAAAAGTCTGAAGAGGCCAGGTGTGGTGGCTCACACCTATAATCTCAACACTTTCGGAGGCCAAGGCGGGTGGATCACGAGGTCAGGAGTTCGAGACCAGGGTTGGCCAGTAAGGTGAAACCCCATCTCTACTAAAAATACAAAAATTAGCCGGGCGTGGTGGTGGGTGCCTGTAATCCCAGCTACTCGGGAGGCTGAGGCATGAGAATCGCTTGAAACCAGAAGGCAGAGGTTGCAGGGAGCCAAGACTGCGCCACTGCACTCCAGCCTGGGCAATAAAAGTGAAACTCCGTCTCAAAAAAAAAAAAAAAAAAAAAAGTCTGAGGAAAACATATTTTCATAGTAGAATTCTGTATTTAATTTTTTTTTTTTTTTTAAGAGATGGGGTTTGGTATGTTGCACAGGCTAGTCTCGAACTCCAGAGGTCAAGAGATCCACCCACCTCAGCCTCCCAGAGTGCTGACATTACAGGAATGGGCCAGCATGCCCAGCCCAGTCAAACTATAAGAGTAAAATGTTTTATACATTGGAGACCTCAAAAACTTTGCTTTCTATACACCATTTCTTGGGAAGCTTCTGGAACACACACTCTTTCAACCAAGAAAGAAGTATGAGATCCAGAAAAGAGTTTCCAAAACAGAGAAGGTAAAGATAACTTCCAAGATAACAATAAAAGGAAACTGTATGATGCTTAGAGAGAACCAGTCTAAAATTAAGTAAGTCAAAAAGCTACAGGAGAGACTTCTGACCTCTGCAAGATAACACTGATTGAATTCCAATGTGTCTGAACACACTTGGAAGATAGTATTTAGATAAATTAGTGATAAGAACAAAAATAAAAAGCAAATGAAATGACAATTAGTAACTCTAGGGAAGATTTTTAATACTGAGCAAGGAAGGAAAAAGAAAACAATTCTATGTGGGTCAGCGATAACATATAAATTATATGACTATAATTTAAATATTTATAATGATGCCAATGCTATTAATCTTGACAAAACTATGCTGTAACTGTGTGTGTATGTAATGGAACACAAGTGGAAAGAGGGAAATCCTCATCTTTCCCAGTGGGAAGTTAGTAAGAGTGTAAAACAGAAAAATTAAGCAGCAGCAACATAAGCACACTACTAAGATAAATAAAGGCAAATATCGAAACAACTAAAAGAGCTAAAAGTAGTTTCCTTCAGAGAGCAGGCAATAGGAGTAAAGGTGAGGAACTACAGAGCTAGATGAGTGCAGAAACTTATGCCTGTAATCCAGCACTGAGGCTGAGACAGGAGAATCTCTTGAGCTTAGAAGTTTGAGACCAGCCTGGGCAACAAACTGAGACCCTGCCTCTACAGAAAATTTAAACATTAGCTGGGTACGGTGCCATGTGCCTGTAGTCTCAGCTACTTGGGAGGCTGAGGTGGGAGAATTTCTTGAGGCCAGGAGGTCAAAGCTACAGTGAGCCATGTTCACGCCACTGCATTCCACCCTGGGTGACAGAGACCCTGTCTCAAACAAACCAACAAAAAATTGCAGAGCTACTGGTTTTGTAACAAGCTTTGTAGAACTGTTTGACTTTTCTAAACAATGTGCATGAATAATTTTAATAAAAACAAAAACTAAATTTGAAAGAGAACACTTACCAATACACTTTTCTTGCTTTTTGAATAGAAGTAACAGTCTGAACTTCTTTTAATGTTTGCTTGGTTTTCTTTTCTGCTGATTTGAATGCCTATGTATAGAAAAGAGTTTTAAAAATAATTTGTTAAGAATTTATTTAAATAACACCAAAGTAAATAATGGGGCAAGAAATTTTTTAAATGTCACAAAATGGCGCACATACACACACACACACACAAATATGCATACTTGAAAGTAATAAATGAAAATATTTTGCCTTAAGTATTAAAATAATCCAAACCAAAGAATTACTATATGAAAATATTTGCCCAAGACCTATAAATTAATAAATACATTGTCATTTTCTAGATACTGTGTACCTATCATGTGCTAGGTTCTAGGCTAGATGCCGTTAGAGATACAAGAGTGAACAAGATGGACAAAGCCCCCACTCCCACCCCACTAGGTCTAGAAGAGACAACTATTAATCATATAATCCTTTAAACAGACATATAATGGTAAGTGCTTCTAAAGATGCTATACGAGTATAACAAGGAAACCCGATTTATATTGGATTATGGTCAAAGAAGGTATCTCTGAGAAAATGACATTTAAGCTGAATCCTCAATGACTAATGTGGCTATTAGGCAGAGAATAGGAAAAAGGGTATTATAAGAAAAAAAAAAAAAAAAAAGGACCAGCAAGTAGTAATCAAGGGAAAAATGTCAAGAAATGAGGTTGAAGCAGTAGAAAGAGGGCCAAGTCATGAAGGCCACTCATTTAACAGCTATTAAAAAGTGCCTATTCTGTACCAGGCAACATTCCAGGGATTGGGATGCAGCAACGAACAACACAAAGATTCTACTTTCATGCAATCTATATTCTAGAGGGAATCCAGAAAAAATAAACATATGTTGGGCCTGAGGGGAGTGTTTTTCAAGAAAAAAATATGGCAAAATAAAGACAGAGATTCAGGGTGGTACTATCGTTAGCAATGAGTGGTCAAGGAAGGATTCTCTGATTAAATCTCATTTAAGTAGATATGTAAATGAAGAGAGGCGTCAAACTGAAAATTTCAGGTAGAGAGAACAGCAAGGGAAAAGACCCTGAGAGTGGAGCATGTGCCATTATTTTATGAACAGCTAAGATCCCAGTGTAGCCAGAAAGAGTGTATGAGAGGAGGAATGCAGGTGATGAGGTCAGAGGGGAACAGGTCTCCTGTCCTTGCAGGATAGGAGAAGGGCTCTGAATTGTATTAAGTTAGGAAGCAACTGGAAGATTTTGTCCAGAGAGAAAGGACTTCACTTTTGATTTATTTATTTTAATATATTTTTTGGGACAGAGTCTCGCTCTGTCACCCAGACTAGAATGCAATGGCATGATCCCAGCTCACTGTAACCTCCACCTCCTGGGTTCATTTGATTCTCCCACCTCAGCAGCCTGAGTAGCTGGGATTACAGGTACCCACCATCATGTTGGGCTAATTTTTGTATTTTCAATAGATATGGGGTCTCACCATGTTGGCCAGGATGGTCTCAAACTCCTGGCTTCAAGTGATTCACCGGCCTCGGCCTTCCAAAGTGCTGGGATTACAGGAGTGAACCATCACATCCAGTCGAAAGGATCACAACGGGCCTAGGTGTGGTGGCTCATACCTGTAATCCCAGCATTTTGGGAGACCAAGGGTCAAGGCCCGAAGCAGGCAGATCACCTGAGGCCAGCAGTTTGAGACCAGCCTGACCAACATGGTGAAACCCCGTTTCTACTAAAATTACAAAAAGCAGCTGGGCGTGGTAGCGGGCACCTGTAATCCCAGCTACTCAGGAGGCTGAAGTGGGAGAATCGCTTGAACCTGGGAGGCAGAAGTTGCAGTGAGCTGAGATCAAGCCATTGCACTCCAGCCTGAGCAATAAGAGTGAAACTCCATCTCAAAAAAAAAAAAGGGGGGGTCACAATGGTTGTTATATGGAGAACAGACTGTAGTGGGAAAAGAGGAGGAGAGAGAGCCAATAAGACACTACTATCATAGTCCATGTGAACAAAGAGGTGATAGGGGACCGACCAGTGGAAATAATGAGCAGTAGCTAGATTCTGGCTATACTTTAAAGGAAGAACCAAAATGATTTACTGATGGATTGCTGATTTATGGGAAAAGAGTCCAGGATATCACAAACGTTTTTAACCTGAGTGAACAGAAAAATGAAGGTGCTATTTACTGAGATGAAGAAGAATGGGGGAGGAGCAGACGTTGGGGGGAAAAAATACTGGAAATACATACATTTAAAGCAAAGTTAAGTTTGAAAGATACTTCTGAATTAGAAAATCTCATTTAAACAGAAGAAATAATTATGTCCATTAAATTAAGCAGGCAAAAACAACTAACATTCACTCTAAGAAATACTCAGTACCTTCTCAGCAGCTTCAACTGTTTTTTGTGTCTTCTTAGCAGCATATCTCTTGTGATCATAATACCTAGAAAAACACATTTCTCTTAAATTTTAAGTAAAATATTTATTCTTTAGTTTTCTACTTAGTTCTAACTTTACAAATTATCAAATTATACAGAACAAACTGTATAATTAACAAAACTAAGTTTAAAAAAGTATTTTCACCCAAAAAAAGTATGCATACACAGGTGAAATGTAAAAGTTTTTTTAACATCCTTAATTTACTGCAGATAATACTTGGCCTAAAATTTAAAGTTAAAGGACTTACTTTTTGGCATTGGCATATGCTGACAAGCTGAGATCAACATCTACAAGTAAGGGCTTATTTTTCTGAGGCTTCTGCAGCTGTTTATTCTTTTGTTTTTTCTTTTTTCCTTTTGGTGGTTCAGTTTCATTTTTTTCAACATTGACGTCACCATCAACATCATCATCTTCCTCCTCTGATAACAAGTATGGATTTCTATTAAAAATATTCAATAGTATTTCACTAACGTCAATGACATCACTTTTTTTATTTTCAGTTTTCTTCTTCGATAAAATTATAAATGGTTTACAGTACTGAAAGTTTCATTATTTAATCTAAATTAGTTTTTTCCCTTTCTCTGAGAATTTCAAAATATGAAGACAAAATGTTTAATACAGTAAACAATTAAAATAACAAAATAAAGACAAGCATTAACTGCTTGACTAGGAGTCAAACTTACCTTAGCAGCATTGTAACATGATTTGTTTGTAGTTTTAATTCCTTGATTGCACTTGCAACAGGGTCTCCTTGAGCCTGGGCTTCTTTCACAATTAACCCAATTTCTGTCCAATCTATCTGGTTAGCTAAAGCACTTCGAACTACCTGAATGGCTCTGTCAACTATTTGTAGGTTCATTTCTATGAGCTCTCCTTTCAGTTTGTCTATTTCCTTAAGAAACAAACCACACACATTTACTACATTGTCAGTTAAAGTTAACATTTTTGAAAAAGCACTGAGAAAGCCAAACATAATACCTGAGCCTGCTGAAGAGCTTCCAATCTGTTTTCGTGATCCTTTCGAACATTATCTAATTTCTTCAATGCTTGTTTTTCCTTTTATTGGCAAAACAGATTTTTTAAAAATTAGATTTCTCCTACCTCATGACACCCCTCTTTTACTTCCCAACACTCACTATCCTGACCCCATCTATGCTGTTATTTAGTTGGCTGAAATTCCCATAGTCTACCACCCTCGGCCTATCCCACTACAACGAGTTCCATGCCCCAAAATTACTTCTCCTGTCTCCCTAACTCCCATTCCCTATATAGAAAGGGATTTTGATTACAGGTTACTGTGTATATAAGATATACCTTTAATACCCTTGGCATTATTCAAACAGGCAAAAAAAATCAAGACATTTTTTCCTATGGCACAAAAGTAAAGTTTTGGAGAATAAATTCTTTATTTTTTTTTTAAATAACAGAGACAAGGTCCTGCTATGTTGCCCAGGCTGCTCTTGAACGTCTGAGCTCAATCCTCCCACCTCAGCCTTCCTGAGTGCTGGGATTACAGGCCTGAGCCACTGCACCTGGCAGGGAATGAATTCTTAAAAAGCATAAACTACCAAATGACTTCTTATTTTTTGCTGCTTTTGATTTTCTCAGAACTATTTCCAGTATTTTACAGAAGCTTTTCCCCGTGAATTAGTAAGACAAAGGCTCATGGTAGTTATTTGACCTTCTATATGGCATTTTATCATATATAATCTACATTTCAAGGTTATCAATTTGGGGGCAAAATTTCTAACACTAGTAATATCATCAATTAATGAGTATTTAAATGCTAGATGAAGTATTTAAATGCTAGATGAAATATTTTTTAAAATTTAGATAGTAAGAATGGTGACTATTAAGACACCCATAAAAACATGGGGTTCAGTTTACTAGCCAAAGTGCTGCCACCATGTGGTAATTACATGATGTATATAATTCATCTGACTGGCCTACCTGCTTTGAAATTGTGCTATGATTAACTAACTTTTTTTTTTTTTTGAGACGGTGTTTCGCTCTTGTTGTCCAGGCTGGATGGAGTACAATGGCGCGATCTCGGCTCACCGCAACCTCCGCCTCCCAGGTTCAAGCAATTCTCCTGCCTCAGTCTTCCGAGTAGCTGGGATTATAGGAATGCACCACCACGCCTGGCTAATTTTTTTGTATTTTAGCGGAGACGGGGTTTCTGCATGTTGGTCAGGTTGGTCTCTAACTCCTAACCTCAGGTGATCCACCCACGTCGGCCTCCCAAAGTGCTGGGATTACAAGCGTGAGCCACCACGCCTGGCTTATGATCAACTAATTTTTTAAAACTGAAGAAGTGGTACAGGGATTCAAACAATTTGCTTTTTTTTTTTTTTCTTTAAGACAGAGTCACTCTGTCGCCCAGGCTGGAGTGCAGTAGCACGGTCTCAGCTCATTGCAACCTTCGCCTCCCAGGGTCAAACAATTCTCGTGCCTCAGGCTCCTGAGTAGCTGGACTACAGACACCCATACCACACCCTGCTAATTTTTGTATTTCCAGTAGAGATGGGGTTTCACCATGTTGGCCAGGCTGTTCTCGAACTCCTGACCTCAAGTGATCTGCCTGCCTCGGCCTGCCAAAGTGCTGGAATTTACAGGTGTGCGCCACCGCGCCCAGCCTCAAATAATTTGAAATTTTTGCACACATATTTTAAGACTGCTTTTGAAAAAATCAAATCCCCTTCAAATCAAGAGTGACTATTAACAATTTATGAAACTGTTCTGCAGCAAATGCTCTAAAAACATGGTTAAATATGCTGGGAAAATACTGTACGTCACTTCTTTTGGAGTCACGATACACAGAAAACATATTAAGACCTAGCTTTAAAGTCCATTTAAAAAAGAAACAGTTTAATGATAAACAATATCTCCTCCTCTGGCCTATTTAAAATCTCCCTAGAACAGTGTCTCCTTAACGGCAATGTTTTGAGAAGCTTTGGGTTGTTCTGAGCAAACCACATTAAAGTGTAAAGAACAGGCCTCACCTTCCCACTGTATTTTCCTTTTTTTACATAGTATCTGAAATACTCATGAAACAAATGAGGACATACTTTTGAACAATAAAATCCCCCATGGACCTTCTTCATAAACCTCTATCACAAATAAAGAGGCAAGTCAGAGAGTTCCTGTACTACTTACACTCTTTCTGAAAGGCTACCCTTTCCTTTTTTTTTTTTTTTTTTTGAGACGGAGTCTCGCTCTGTCGCCCAGGCTGGAGTGCAGTGGCGCGATCTCGGCTCACTACAAGCTCCGCTTCCTGGGTTTACGCCATTCTCCTGCCTCAGCCTCCCGAGTAGCTGGGACTACAGGCGCCCGCCACCTCACCCGGCTAGTTTTTTGTATTTTTAGTAGAGACGGGGTTTCACCGTGTAGACCAGGATGGTCTCGATCTCCTGACCTCGTGATCCACCCGTCTCGGCCTCCCAAAGTGCTGGGAGTACAGGCTTGAGCCACTGCGCCTGGCCGGCTACCCTTTCCTATATCATCTATCCATCAAACCACTAAAGATTACCTGGTTTAATATGTGTTTTTAATAATACATACCTGTTGTAAAGCTTTTAAGTCAATTTTCTGGCCTTCTATCTTGGAATAAAATTCATCCACGGCCTTATTAAAAAAACAGACAAACAACTAGTTGGAAAAAAAAAAAAGGACGGTCTCTACTTCAACTTGCATACACAGAATTTTATTTTACTTTTTTTTTGAGACAGAGTCTTGTTCTGTTGCCCAGCCTGGATTGCAGTGGCGCGATCTCAGCTCACTGCAACTTCCACCTTCCAGGCTGAAGTGATTCTCCTGCCTCAGCCTCTCAAATAGCTGGGACTACAAGCGCACCCCACCACACATCACTAAGTTTTGTAGTTTTTCGTTAAGACAGGGTTTCACTGTGTTGGCCAGTCTGGTCTTGAACTCCTGACCTCAAGTGATCCGCCTGCCTTGGCCTCCCAAAATGCTGAGATTATAGGCATGATCCAGCATGCCCACCTGCATACACAGAATTTTAGATTCCATTGTGTTTCATAACACCACTCAAAGAACTTGAACAGATTTCCAGTAAATGTATTATTTGGCTAAACAGTATCAAGAATCAAACGAAGTTCAAATCTCTGGTCCTTCATCCTAAAATAAAGTGGCAACAATTATTTCCAACAGCTGTATCTGTGACTACACTGATCTTTAATGCCCAGATTCATAGTGAATGTAAAGCAAGTATAGTTTCAATTTCTCAATAGAAGTTGATATTAACAGCTCATATCATGCTAACTAACTGGTAAAGGAACAGAATGGAAAACCCACCTTGTCAAATGATTCAAATTCTATATATGGACATTGTGAATGTTGAGAAAACAAGAAAGGATGAAATTCCTCGTACCTGTAAAACATATTTATTATATCACAGTCAAGAACATTAACAAACATACAAAGCAAATTGACCCATGCCTACATGCTTACGTGAGTATGTCTTCAACTGGTTTATCTGCTTCCAAGCTTGGTTTTATTTCTCTTTTCTGAATGATATATCCCTACAAAAATCCAGTATTAAAATCATTCCTATTCATAATTAACAAAGATTTACTTTCTTTCTTTCTTTTTTTTTTTTAACACAGTCTCACTCACTTTGTCACCCAGGCTCGAGTACAGTGGTGTATTCTCGGCTCACTGCTACCTCTGCCTCCTGGTTCAAGCGATTCTCATGCCTCAGCCTCCCAAGTAGCTAGGATTACAGGTGTGCACCACCATACCTGGCTAATTTTTGTATTTTTAGTAGAGACACAGGTTTTGCCATGATGGCCAGGGTGGTCTTGAACTCTTGGTCTCAAGTGATCTGCCCACCTTGGCCTCCAAAAGTGCTGGGATCACAGGTGTGAGCCACCGCACCTGGCCCAAAAATTTAGTTTCTGTGATTGATATTAATTTGCACCTAGCCCAAAGGTTTACTTTCTATGACTGGTATTAATTTTAATTTTCTATAAATAGAGTTATACTTTGAAAAGGGAAGAAAAACACTCATAAGCTCCAAGGTAATTCAAAAAATGCTTAATGGCTGGGAACTGTAAATCACAACATTTCTGAAAAGGGCTGACAAATGAAAATGTGCCTCTCTATCTAAAACAACTGAAGAAATAATTGTAAATTCCTCAACTTTTCTGAAGAGCCGATACTAACCTGTCATTGTACTTTCTATAAAGGGGAACAGAAAAAAAGTTACAAAACTTACAAAAACTTACAAAAATACACAAAAAAAACTTACAAAAAAACTTACAGAAATGTTTAAAACACTATCCTGGGTCGGGTGCAGTGGCCAATGTCTATGATCCCAGCACTTTGGGAGGCTGAGGTGGGAGGATCACTTGAGGTCAGGAGTTCGAGACCAGCCTGGCCAACATGGTGAAATCCCATCTCTACTGAAAATACAAAAACTGGCCAGGCATGGTGGCACGTGCCGAAAGTCCCAGCTACTCGGGAGGCTGAGACAGGAGAATCACTTCAACCAGGGAGGTAGAGGTTGCAATGAGCCAAGATCATGTCACTGCACTCCAGCCTGGGTAACAGAGCAAGACTGTCTCAAAAAACAAAACAAAACAAACACATCCTGGCCAGGCGCGGTGGCTCACGCCTGTAATCCTAGCACTTTGGGAGGCTGAGGCGGGTGGGTCACAAGGTCAGGAGATCGAGACCATCCTGGCTAACACGGTGAAACCCCATCTCTACTAAAAATACAAAAAAAAATTTAGCCAGGCGTGGTGGTGGGCGCCTGTAGTCCCAGCTACTCCGGAGGCTGAGGCGGTAGAATGGCAGGAGGCGGAGCTTGCAGTGAGCCGAGATCGCGCCACTGCACTCCAGCCTGGGCAACACAGCGAGACTCCGTCTCAAAAAAAAAAAAAAAATCCTGGAATAAGTATATTACAGGTAACAATCTTTCAAATTAAAATAAAATTTATATATAATGATCCTTTAATGAACATTTAATTTCTGAACACCCAAATAAATCACAACAATATATAGTAAGTATACATGGTACTACCTTCCCACTGAAGTTGGATGTTGTTTTCATATAGTCTTCTGCTTTCTGCAGAGAAACAAGTACTTTTTCAATATCTAATGGTGGGGGGAAAAAAGAAAAAAGGAGTGCCAATCAAGTGTCAATCAATCATAGCTAAACAACTATGCAGAAAAACAGGAAAGTGCTTATGAAATAATGTAGCGTTCAAGAAAATTAGAGATAGTGATTTCATGTTTGTAATCAGTAGATGTGGATATATGGTTACGTTTTGACCAGCCTATTGTCCAAGTAGCTTTTATTGAATCATCCACCCTTCCCTCCATGACCTGAAAGGAACTTTGTTCATAAACTAAATTCCCAAATTATTTCCAACTATTTTTGGATTCTTTATGCCATTCCTTCTTCAAAAACTTACAGTTTTAATTACTATAGCTTTATATTTTAATCTGTGAAGGGTTACACAGACAGTAATAATAGGAAATCATTACTAGTATTTTCCAGAGTTATCCTGAACATTTTCTCATGCTTTCGCTCCACACAAACATCAGAGTCATTTTACAAAAACAAAAACAAAACATCACCACCAGCACCTGTTGTCATTTTATGATTGCACTGATTTCGTATATTGCCAAAACTAAAACATTCACTAAAATCTCATTCTATTTTTTTTTGAGGGTGGTGATATTTGTTTTTGTGGGGTCTTTTTGAGATTGGGGTCTCACTCTGTTGCTCAGGCTGGAGTGCAGCGGTGCAGTGACCACCCACTGCAGCCTGAAACACCCCGGCTTAAGTGATCCTCCCATCTTAGCCTCCCAAAGTGCTGGGATTTCAGGCATGAGCCACTGTGCTTGGTCAAATGTTTTTCATTCTAGAACCACCTGCTCCCTTATTACTTTTCCACAAAAAATTTTTATAGTTAAAAAAAAACAAAATAAATGAAAATGTACCATGCAGACATACCTTTAGTTTCAAGTTTTTCATCCACTTTGACATTACCCGAGAATCCATTTTCTATAAGACAGTGTTCAATGAGAGCTGGTCCATAGGCTATAAATGCAGAGGATATTACTTTTAGTATTTTCCTATAAATTGTTTCTTTTTGTTTTTGTTTTTTGAGATGGAGTTTTACCCATCGCCCAGGCTGGAGTGCAATGGTACAATCTTGGCTCACTGCAACCTCTGCCTCCCACCTCCTGCCTCAGCCTCCCGAGTAGCTGGGATCACAGGCACCCACCACCATGCCCAGCTAATTTTTGTATTTTTAGTAGGGACGGGGTTTCACCATGTTGTCCAGGCTGGTCTTGAACTCCTAATCTCAGGTGATCCACCCACCCTGACCTCCCAAAGTGCTAAGATTACAGGTGTGAGCCACCGTGACCCAGCCTAAAATTTAACATTCAAAATACAGCACAAATTTATATCCCAATATCAATGATCTACTCAATAACAGTGGCCGGCGAAAACAACAATAAGTTTATTTATTTTGAAGTGCTATTTAGAAATGACAATTCTAGTTCTCAGACTGGGTGTGGTGGCTCACGCCTATAAACCCAGCACTCTGGGAGGCTGAGGCAGGAGGATCACCTGAGGTCAGGAGCTGGACAGCAGCCTGACCAACATGGAGAAACCCCGTCTCTACTAAGAAAATAATAAATTAGCCAGGTGTGGTGGCGCATGCCTATAATCCCAGCTACTCGGGAGGCTGAGGCAGGAGAATCATTTGAACCTGGGAGGCGGAGGTTGTGGTGAGCCAAGATCATGCCATTGCACTGCAGCCTGGGCAACAAGAGTGAAACTCCATTCCCCACCCCTCCCGCCCTGCTCCATAAAAAGAAATGACAGTTCTAGTCCTTAAAGAAATTTGAGACTACAATTAACTTACAAAAGTCAGTGCAGGTTATAGGAATTTAATGGGCTTCAACCACAATGAGGACTCCCCAAAAATTGGTTAATATCCCATACTAATAAATAAAGGAAAAAGGCCATATATCATTTCAGTAGATGCAGAAAAAGCGTTTGACAAAATTCAACACTAATTCCTAATAAAAACTTTCAATAAACTAGGAATAGAGGGAGCATTCTCAACCTTATAAGGACACCCATGAAAAACCTATAGCTAACATGATAATTATTGGTGAAGGACTGAATATTATCCCCCTAAGATCAGGAACAAGGAAAGAATATTCAGTCTCACACTGCTATTCAACATTGTACTGGAGGCTATAGCTAGCACAATAAGGCAAACTAATTAATAGCATTCAGATTCTAAAGGAAGAAGTAAAGCATCCTTATTCACAGATGACATGATCCTATATGTTAAAAAATCCTAAGGAACCCACAAAAAAAAAAAAACCTACTAGAATGAATAAACAAGTTTATCAGGTTTGTAGGACACAAAAACCAATATATACAAATCAGTAGTATTTCTATGCAAAAATGAAATTAAGAAAACAATTCCACTGACAATAGCATCAAAAAGAACAGAATGTTTAGGAATAAATCTGAGAGAAATTAAAGATCTAAATACACAGTCAGACATTCTCTCTTCATAGAAGACTCAATGTAGTTAAAATGGCAATTCTCCCCAAACTGATCCATAGACTTAATGTAATCCTTACCAGGCCAGGTAGTGGCTCACAGCTGTAATCAAGACCAGCCTGGCCAAGAAGGTGAAACCCCATCTCTACTAAAAATACAAAACTTAGTGAGTGTGGTGGCGCACACTTGTAATCCCAGCTACGTGGGAGGGTGAAGCAAGACAATAGCTTGAACCCAGGAGGTGGAGGTTGCAGTGAGCTGAGATCATGCCACTGCACTCCAGCCTGGGCAACAGAATGAGATTGTCTCAAATAATACTAATAATGTAATCCTTATCAAAATCCTATGAGGCTTTTTTCGTAGAAAGTAACAAGTCAACTCTAAATTTTATAAGGAAATGCAGGCTGGGCGCAGTTGCTCACGCCCGTAATCCCAGCACTTTGGGAGGGTGAGGTGGGCAGACTGCTTGAGCTCAGGAGTTCGAGACCAACCTGGACAACATGGCAAAACCCTGTCTCTACCAAATAATAGAAAAATTAGCCAGGAGTGCATCCCTGTAATCCCATCTACTTGGGGGGCTGAGGCAGGAAGATGGCCTGAGCCTGGGAGGTTGAAGCTGCAGTGAGCGGTGTTTGTGGCACTGCACTTCAGCCTGGGCAACAGAGTGAGACCCTTGGGAAATACAAAAGATCTTTTGAAATGTCAAATGCCAAAACTCCTTTGAAAAAAAAGTGAACAGTTAGAGGACATATAAGTTGAGTATCCCTTATGTGATATGTTGGGATAGAAGTGTTTCAGATTTCAGATTTTTTCACATTTTGGAATATCTGCATATACATAATGAGACATCTTGGGGATGCAACCCAAGTCTAAACACAAAGTTCATTTATGACTTTACACAATATAGCCTGGAGGTGATTTTATACAATATTTTAAATAATTCTGTATAGCTGTCACATAAGGTCAGTGTGGAATTTTCCACCTGTGGCATCATGTCTGTGCTCAAAAAGTTTCAGACTTCAGGCCAGGCACGGTGGCTCATGCCTGTAATCCCAGCACTTTGGGAGGCCAAGGCGGGTGGATCACGAGGTCAAGAGATTGAGACCATGCTGGCCAACATGGTGAAACCCCGTTTCTACTAAAAATACAAAAAAAATTAGTTGAGCGTAGTGGTGCACGCCTGTAGTCCCAGCTACTCGGGAGGCTGAGGCAGGAGAATTGCTTGAACCCGGGAGGCAGAGGTTGCAGTGAGCCGAGATTGAACCATTGCACTCCAGCCTGGTGACAGAGAGAGACTCTGTTTCAAAAAATAATAATAATTTTAGGCTTAAGATTTTCACATTAGGAATGTTCAACCTGTAATATCTGATTGCAAACATTATCGAAATTTGCCAGGGGAAGGCCAAGTGTGGGGGCTCACACCTATAATCCCAGCAATTGGGTGGCCGAGGTGGGTGGACTGCTTGAGCTCAGGAGTTTGAGACCAGCCTGGGCAACATAATGAGACCCTCTCTCTAAAACAAAAAATATTAAATTAAAAAAGAAATCTGCATTTGCCAGGGAGACAGTGGCTTAAATGAAACATACAAATTTTATACATGCTATACTAACAGTGGGAAAGTTCTAAAGATAACTTTTGAATGCATTCCAATTTCATAAGAGAGGAAGAGTAACTCTCTAGGGCTCAGTAATCAATGGTACCTGCCTCTCTCTATGTCTTCTCTAGATTCCTTAATATAGAGCTAAGTGATGATCTTCTTAAGTATAAAAGTGTATTGGGATCAAAAATGCTTATCGGGATCAAAAGGACCTGTCAGATGCTGGGATGCCGAGGCCCACCAATTCAAAAAAAAAAACAAACTAAGCTAAGTGGTTATTAAATCAAAGACTCACAATGAAAAAATCTGATTTCTTAGAATACTACCATTAGCACTGAAGTACCAGATAACACAATCTGTGTTGCTTTTAAATAAAATCTAATAGATAAAGCTCAGACTTCACGTGGTTTAACTTCTCTTTATTTGACATAAACTCCTACTTACTCCAGGATCACTTTAAGCTTCTTTTTCAAATTTTCTAATAAAAGCATAAAAGATTTCAATACATTCCTGAAAACCACACTATCTTGCAAACAGTTCACTGCTATTCGCAGGAATACTCACGAAGCAATGGGTTAAGCACTCTCTTCAGTAGTTCACCCTTAGGTGCGCTGGCTACTATTTCAGTCAACCTGTGAAAATTGACACGTCTCTTACTATCATATATTAAATAACCCTTACAGCAATCTTCATATTCACACTACTTTCATCAGTTCACCTGATCTTCACAATACTTTGAAATGTAACAGGAATTTGTTCTTCTGTTGTGAGAAAATGGATCATAAAAGTAATTTATCCAAGATTACCAGGTTCTTGAACAGCAGTTTTCTAAGAGAAGCCAGGATTTTTTTGACCAAGACATATTGTTCATCAGCAGTGTGCCCACATATAAATGACATAAAACTGACATTTTTCTCTTTTTTTTTCTTTTTTTTTTGAGACGGAGTCTCGCTCTGCCGCCCAGGCTGGAGTGCAGTGGCCGGATCTCAGCTCACTGCAAGCTCCGCCTCCTGGGTTTACCCATTCTCCTGCCTCAGCCTCCCGAGTAGCTGAGACTACAGGCGCCCGCCACCTCGCCCGGCCAGTTTTTTGTATTTTTTAGTAGAGACGGGGTTTCACCATGTTAGCCAGGATGGTCTCCATCTCCTGACCTCGTGATCTGCCCATCTCGACCTCCCAAAGTGCTGGGATTACAGGCTTGAGCCTCCGCGCCCGGCCGACATTTTTCTATAAAGGTTAAAAGTTTGTAAATTTTCATGCCATATCTTAATATCCAAAATGGCTTTACCTAATTAAGCATCTAATAACCTTTTTTGTTTGTTTCTGTTTTTGTTTTTGAGAGGGTGTCTCCCTCTGTCGCCCAGGCTGGAGCACAGTGGCGCGATCTCCGCTCACTGCAAGCTCCACCTCCCAGGTTCATGCCATTCTCCTGCATCGGCCTCCTGAGTAGCTAGGACTACAGGCGCCTGCCACCACGCCCAGCTAATTTTTTGTATTTTTAGTAGAGACAGGGTTTCATCATGTTAGCCAGGATGGTCTCGATCTCCTGACCTCGTGATCCGCTCACGTCAGCCTCCCAAAGTGCTGGGATTACAGGCGTGAGCCACCGCGCCTGACCAACTTTATTTATTTATTTAATGTAGGCTAGTTAAGTGAAGCAGTGGGAGTGAAGAAGGAACAAAGAAATGATGTATGTTAAACTTTAAGAACGACTGCTGTAGAATATGAGTCAGCAGGGCCTTCCAGCTAGCAGGAATACAGCTGAAATACAAAATAAGTGATGAATACAGCTACAATCATCACTTTACCTCACCTTACTTCCCTTTTTCTTATGCAAACCAGAATTTCTCTCCCTTTGTCCTCTGCACATCCATCTGTCTTCTCACAGAGTAGCTAATAAGTCTCCCCAATTTACCAAGAAATCATAACCATTTGAAGTAACCCAAAACTTAGCTAAAAAACACACTGGGCTCGCTTCAGCAGCACATATACTAAAATTACAACAATACAGAGATTAGCACGACCCCTGCACAAGGATGACAGGAAATTTAAGTGTTCTATATTTTTTAATTTAAAATTTAAAATTAAAAAAAATTAAAATGAAAAAGAAGGACATTGGCTGGGCCCAATCGCTCATGTCTACAACTCCAACACTTTAGAAGGCTGAAGTGGAAGGACTGCTAAAGCCACGAGTTCGAGATCAGCCTGGGCAACAAAGTAAGACCCCATCTCTACAAAAAAAATTTTAAAATTAGTCAGGCATTGTGGTGTGCTCCTGTAGACCCACCCACTTGGGAGGCTGAGGCAGGAGGATTGCTTGAGCCCAGGAGTTCAAGACTGCAGTGAGCTATGATCACGCCAACTGCACTGTAGCCTCAGGGAAGGGGGAGTGAGACACCACCTCTAAAAAAACTAAAGACAACTGAGCGTGGTGGCTCATGCCTATAATCCCAGCACTTTGGGAGGCCAAGGCAGGCAGATTGCCTGAGGTCAGGAGATCAAGCCCAGCCTGGCTAACATGGTGAAACCCCATCTCTACTAAAAATACAAAAATTAATTGCACATGGTGGCGCGTACCTGTAGTCCCAGCTACTTGGGAGGCTGAGGCAGCAGAATCACTTGAACCTGGGATGCAGAGGTTGCAGTGAGCTGAGATCATGCCACTGCACTCCAGCCTGAGCAACAAGGCAAGACTCCGTCTCAAAAAAAAAAAACAACACCTAAAGACATACATTTGCCTCTCTCAAATAAGGCTTAATTGCTTTCATGCATATTTACATAGTTCAAATAGTCTAAATTGAGTTACATTATCTAAGTAAAACAAAATATTTTATTTCATGTTCTGACATATGACCCATTTTACCTTTTTTTTAAGAGACAGGGTCTCATTATGTTGCCCAGCACATTTTACTACAATATGAAAAGGGTTTAAAAACAAAACACTTTACCTTTCCAAAGTAAGCAAAGGTTCAGCAGCTCTAGCATGATCAAGTGGATAGCGTTCACGAACAGCAAATTTAACATCATCTGCCTCATCAGTTCGAAACCTTAGAATATTTAAAATTACGTACTCATAATCTGTAAGAACAATGTTCCCCTGCAATAGAATAAAATATAATTTAGTGCTCTTTCAAATCATTTTTGAGGCCGGGCACAGTGGCTCACACCTGTAACCCCAGTACTGTGGAAGGCCGAGGCGGGCAGATCACTTGAGGTCAGGACTTTGAGACCAGCCTGGCCAACATGGTGAAATTCCATCTCTACTAAAAATACAAAAGTTAGCTGGGTGTGGTGGCAGGTGCCTGTAATCCCAGCTACTTGGGAGGCTGAGGCAGGAGAATCACTTGAACCTGGGAGATGGAGGTTGTAGTGAGCCGAGATGGCACCATTGCATTCCAGCTCGAGCAACAAGAGCAAACTCCGTCTCAAAAGAAAAAGGAAATAACAAAACAAACAAAACAGAAATAAACAAATCAAATCATTTTTGAAACTACTTAAAAATTGAGAAAGAAGCCAGGCATGATGGCTCACACCTATAACCCAGCACTTTGGGAGGCTGAGGCGGAAGGATCACCTGAGGTTGGGAGTTCGAAACCAGCTTGACCAACATGGAGAAACCCTGTCTCTACTGAAAATACAAAATTAGCTGGGTGTGGTGGCACATGACTGTAATCCCAGCTACTTGGGAGGCTGAGGCAGGAGAATCGCTTAAACCTGGGAGGCGGGGATTGCAGTGAGCTGAGATTCCGCCATTGCACTCCAGCCTGGGAAACAAGAGCGAAACTCTGTCTTAAAAAAAAAAAAAATTTGAGAAAGAAAATGTGGTCAATTTCAGAAGCCAGCCAGGCAAGGAACATATTATGCTTTCACCTGCAATTTGTCTTTTAATAGTAATAGTTACATGGCAAGAGCAATACAGTTAGTTATACCCTTTGCCCACGTATTTCCACATTTGGTAATGTAGCCCAATGAAGTAACTCCAACACTCCAGTAAAACCAAAGGCAATATGCTTAAGGATGTTCACTGAAATTTATTTACAACAGTTTAAAAAAAAAAAAAAAACCCAAACAGCCTAGATGTAAAAATTAGGGAAATTTAATTATCATAGATCAATCAACACAACAAAACAGTAAAAAGAGGTTACCCAATGGAAACTATGTTAAAAAAAAAAAAGGAAAATATAAATAATGTTAGGTAAAACATAGCAAGACACACAAAAAAGTCGTATCCTAGAAAATGGAAGGCATATGTAGGTTAAAATGAAATTACTTCTTAAAAATTTAGAATTAAAGACTTTTTAAAATTTAATATTGCTAGATAATCTTTTCAATAAAAAAGAAGGGGGAACATAATGAAAATAAAGCTAATGAAAGAATACCACCTTCCAAATTTATTATAGACAGTGAAGATAAGAGTTACTCTACAGGTGTAATGAAAATACAAAGAAGCATCCATGAAAATAGTCAAAAATGCCTTACGACTGCTTACAACATAGTCATAGAATATGGTGGGAGTAATCCCAAATTCATCTGAAATGACAGGTTGCAACATAAGTGGCTTCAGTAAATGTAGCCACCATTTACCTTGATTAGAGAGATAGATAACCAGAAATTACTAAGTGTTGAAAAAATAGTACCAGGCCAGGTGCAGTGGCTCACGTCTGTAATCCCAGCACTTTGGGAGGCCAAGGTGGGCAGATTACCTGAGGTCAGGAGTTCAAGATCAGCCTGGCCAACATGGTGAAACCGTCTTATTAAGAGTAGCTGGGCGTGGTGGCAGGCGCCTGTAATCCCAGCTACTCGGGAGGCTGAGGCAGGAGAATCACTTGAACCCAGGAGGCGGAGGTTGCAGTGAGCCGAGATCGCACCACTGCATTCCAGCCTGGCGACAAAGCGAGACTTATTCTCAAAAAAAGTTAAAAGAAAAAAAAAAAAGAAAAGAAGAGTAAAAACTCAGAGTAGAAAAGGACATTTACAACACAAATAATCAGCAAAGGGCTCATAATCAGATTAGATAAAGAGCCCTAAGAGATCATATCAAAGGTTGCTAAGGATGTGGAGCTAAGGGAATTCTCAACATCAATGAATCTCACAGACATTATATATTGAATAAAAGAGCCAGGTGCAGTGGCTCACCCCCATAATCCCAACACTTTAGGAGGTTGAGGTGAGAAGATCGCTTGAGCCAGAGGTCCAAGATCAGCCTGGGCAACAAAGTGAGAGTTTGTCTCTACAAAAAATCAAAAAATTGGCCAGGCGTGGTGGTGCACATCTGTGGTACCAGCTACATGGAAGGCTGAGGCAAGAGGGTCACTTGAGCCCCGGAGGCCGAGTTTGCAGTAAGCCCTGATCATGTCACTGCATTCCGGCCTGGCCAACAGAGCGAGACTCTGTCTCAAAAAAATAAAAAATAAAAAATATTGCATAAAAGAAGGTAGACCCAAAAATGAACAGTACAGTCATGCATTGCTTAACAATGGGGATACATTCCGAGAAATGCATTTAGGCAACTTCCATGTTGTGTGAACATAACAGAATATACTTACACAAACCTAGACGGTATAGCCTACTACATCCACCAAGGATATAATATAACCTAGTGCTCCTAGGCTAGGAATCTGTATAGCATGTTACTGAATACTGTAGTCAACTGTAACACAATGGCAAATATTTGTGTATCTAAGCATATCTAAATATACAAAAAGTACAGTAAAAATATGGTATTACAACAGCAGTTCCAGGCCAGGCGCAGCGGCTCACGCCTGTGATCCCAGCACTTTGGGAGGCCGAGGCGAGCAGATCACCTGAGGTCAGGAGTTTGAGAACAGTCTGGCCAACATGGTGAAACCCCATCTCTACTAAAAATACAAAAATTAGCTGGGCATGGTAGTACATGCCAGTAATCCCAGCTACTCGGGAGACAGAAGCACAAGAATTGCTTGAACCCAGGAGGCGGAGGTTGCAGTGAGCTGAGATCATGCCCTTGCTCTGCAGCCTGGACCACAGAGTGAGACTCCGGTTCAAAAAAAAAAAAAACCCAAAACAAACAAACAAAAAAAAAAGCAGTCTCCAACCTTTGGCACCTGGGACCAGTTGCACAGAAGACGATTTTTCCATGGATGGAGGGTGCAGGGGTATGGTTTCCGGATGAATTCGTTTCACCTCAGATCATCAGGAATCATATTCTCACAAGAAGCACGCAACCGAGATTCCTTGCATGCACAGTTCACAATAGGGTTCACGCTCCTATAAGAATCTAATGCCACCACTGATCTGACAGGAGGCAGAGCTCAGGCGAGTAATGCTCACTTGCCTGCTGCTCACCTCCTGCCGTGTGGCCCGGTTCCACAGCCCAGTTCCACAGACCGTTTCCAGTCTGCGGCACAGGGGTTGAAGACCCCGGTATAAAAGATTAAAAATGGAACACCTGCATAGGGCACTTACCATGAATGCAGCTTGCAGGACTGAAAACTGCTCTGGGTGAGTGATGGTGAGTGAATACGAAGGCCTGGGACATTATTGTATACTACTGTAGACTTGATAAATACTGCACACTTGGGCTACACTAAATTTGCTTTTTTTAATCTTTTAATTTTTAAAAAAATTATGCTTACTTCAGACCTGATTAAATTTATATATTTATTTATATATATAAACTGTTTTTTTGTTTTTTGAGACTGAATCTCACTCTGTCACCTGGGTTGGAGTGCAAAGGCATGATCTCGGCTTACTGCAACCACCGCCTCCCAGGTTCAAGTGATTCTCCTGTCTCAGCCTCCTGAGTAGCTGGGACTACAGGCACGCACCACCACACCAGGCTAATTTTTGTATTTTTAGTAGAGATGGGGTTTTGCCACGTTGGGCAGGCTAGGCTCAAACTCCTGATCTCAGGTGATCCACTCGCCTCGGCCTCCCAAAGTGCTGGGATTACAGGTGTGAGTCACCGCACCCGGCCCAGATTAAGTTAGTTAGTTAGTTAGTTAATTTATTTATGAGAAGAAGTCTTGCTCTGTAGCCCAGGCTGGAGCACAGTGGTGCAATCTTAGCTCACTGGAACCTCCGCCTCCCAGGTTCAAGTGATTCTCCTGCCTCAGCCTCCCAAGTAGCTGGGATTATAGGTGCCTGCCACCACGCCCGGCTAATTTTTGTATTTTTCAGTAGAGACACGGTTTTGCCATGTTGGCCAGGCTGGTCTTGAACTCCTGACCTCAGGTGATCCTCCCTCCTCGGCCTCCCAAAATGCTAGGATTACAGGTGTGAGCCACTGCGACCAGCCTGAGCCACTGTGCTCAGCCAAATTTATTTTTAAGATGTCTTTCTTTCTTCAATAATAAATTAAGCTTAGCTTACTGGAACATTTTACTTTATAAACTTTAAACTTTTTAACTTTTTGACTCTTGTAGTAACACTTAGCTTAAAACACATATCGTACAGCTGTACAATATTTTCTTTCTTTATATCTTTATTCTATAAGCTTTTTTCCATTCAAATTTTGTTTTGTTTTTACTTTTAATATTTTTGTTAAAAACTAACACACAAACACACACACCAGCCTAGGCCTACACAGGGTCAGGATCAAGATGTCACTAAGCAGTAAGAGTTTATTAGATCCATTAGCATCTTACGGGACCAACGTTTACACGCAGTCTGTTGTTGACTGAAATATCATTATACATACAGCGCATCAGTGCATGACTGTATTTGACTATTTTCTGGTTGCATGGTATTAGTCCTGAAATGTCAAGTACCAAATAATTTACTTCTCAGATCTTCATCTCCTACATTCACAAGGCTATTTCTAAATGGCTAAAGTCTGCCTAAACTCAGACCTATAGATAAAATGAAGGTTATTACCGGAAAATTTTATTTTATTTGTGTGGCACCCATTTCCTAGGGTAGTAATAGCCTTTGACACAGAAAAAAATGTTCCCCACTCATGTTATATAGCACTATTGCAAAATGATTAATAATGAATTTTCCTTCACCAAATCCCACAAATTTAACTTACCCTATCATAGAGCTCAATGATTAAATGATAAGCAGCTTCATCACTTCCAAACTGAAAATCTACAATTCTATCCACACCAAGCTGTTTTGCACTGACTAATCTCCGACTCTTCAAATGTTTTCGGCACTAGCAAGAGAAAGAAAAAGGCATTCATTTAGTAAAAGTGAATTCCTAACCATTTGGTATTGGTTTATAAATAAGCTTCTTTTCATTACCATCAGGAATATTTAAAACATTGTAAATAATAGTATAGTCATAAAGTAAAAGAAACAAAAGAGGGAAAACATTATAAACACTGCTAACTCCAAAACAATGTTTTATTTGCATTTCTTTAAGACAGGGTCTTGCTCTGTCACCCAAACTGGAACCCAGTGGTGTGATCATGGCTCACTGCAGCCTTGACTTCCCTGGCTCAGGTGATCCTCCTGCATCAGCCTCCTAAGGATTGGGACCACAGGCACATGCCACTATTCCCAGCTAATTTTTTCATTATTTGTAGAGACAGGGTCTCACTATGTTGCCCAGGCTAATCTCAAACTCCTGGGCACAAGCAATCCTCCTGCCTCGGCCTCTCAAAGTGCTGGGATTACAAGGGTAAGCCACTGAGCCAGTTCTTTATTTTCAATTTTTAAGTAGAGAATGACGGGCCTATAGCAAAATTTGTTTTGTTGCTTTATACCACTGCTAAATCCCTTGTTGTTGTCCTAATGACCTCACTCAAAGCCACAACCTTTATTTATTTATTTTATTTTATTCTGAGACAGTGTCTCACTCTGTCACCCAGGCTGGAATGCAGTGGCACAGTCTCGGCTCCCTGCAACCTCCGCCTCCCAAGTTCAAGCAATTCTCCTGCCTCAGCCTCCCGAGTAGCTGAAATGACATGTGTGTGCCATCATGCCTGGCTAATTTTTATATTTTCAGTAGAGACGGGGTTTCACCATGTTGGTCAGGCTGGTCTCCAACTTCTGACCTTGTGATCTGCCCACCTTAGCCTCCTAAAGTTTCCAGTCTGCGGCACAGGGGTTGAAGACCCCGGTATAAAAGATTAAAAATGGAACACCTGCATAGGGCACTTACCATGAATGCAGCTTGCAGGACTGAAAACTGCTCTTTTTCAGGGATTACAGGCGTGAGCCACCGCGCCCACCAACCTTTATTTATGTATTTTTATTTATTTATTTATTTTTGGAGACAGAGTCTCACTTTGTCACCCAGACTGGAGTACAGTGGCACAATCTCGGCTCACTGCAACTTCTGCCTCCCGGGTTCAAGCAATCCTCCTGCCTCAGCCTCCTGAGTAGTTGGGACTACAGGCACCCACTACCACGCCCAGCTAATTTTCTGTATTTTTTTTTTTTTTTTTTTTGAGACGGAGTCTCGCTGTGTCACCCAGGCTGGAGTGCAGTGGCCGGATCTCGGCTCACTGGAAGCTCCGCCTCCCAGGTTCACGCCATTCTCCTGCTTCAGCCTCCCGAGTAGCTGGGACTATACAGGTGCCCGCCACCTCGCCCAGCTAGTTTTTTTTTTGCGTTTTTTAGTAGAGACAGGGTTTCACTGTATTAGCCAGGATGGTCTCGATCTCCTGACCTCGTGATCCACCCGTCTCGGCCTCCCAAAGTGCTGGGATTACAGGCTTCAGCCACCACGCCCGGCCTAATTTTCTATATTTTAATAGAGATGGGGTTTCACCATGTTGCCCAGGCTGGTCTCGAACTCCTGAGCTCAGGTAAGCTGTTCGCCTCGGCCTCCCAAATTGTTAGGATTACAGGCATGTGCCACCACGCCCGGTTCCTTTATTTTTTTTGTCTCTTTGATGACACTTCTAAGTATCCCAAATTTCCCTTTTCTGTGCTTCATTTATGTTCAAAATTAAATAATGGTTTCCACTAATCTTCTACTTTCAATATATATCAACTATGGACCATGAGCTTATGGCTTATGGTATCCTGTAAATTAGTCCATCACCTTATATCCAGTTACCCCTATTAATTCTTCTTTTTTTTGTTCTTTTCTTTTTTCTTTTTAAGAGAGAGAGTCTTTGCCGGGAGCAGTGGCTCAGGCCTGTAATCCCAACACTCTGGGAGGGCCGAGGTGGGTGATCACTTGAGGTCAGGAGTTCAAGACTAGCCTGGCCAATATGGTGAAACCCCATTTCTACTAAAAATACAAAAATTAGCTGGGCATGCTGGCACATACCTATAATCCCAACTACTCAGGAGACTGAGGCAGAAGAATCGCTTGAACTCAAGAGGCGGAGATTGTAGTGAGCCGAGATGGCGCCATTGCACCCCAGCCTGTGCAACAGAGCGAGGCTCTGTCTCAAAAAAAAAAAAAAAAAAAGGGACAGAGTCTCGCTCTGTTGCACAGGCAGGGCTCAAACTCCTGGACTCAAGCAATCCTCCCACCTTAGCCTCCCAAGCAGCTAGGATTACAAGTGCCCTGCCACTGTGCCCAGCTTATTCCTACAATCTTTACCAATATAACCCAAACAGAATTTTCCTGGCATCGTCTCTAAGCTTTTGATTAACCTATTTCAATCCAATGTAATAACTCTCATTCTTTATTAAATCCCCTTCCTCCTATCCCTGGACATAAGGTTCTTTTTCTTATTAACAATTAAAATAATATCAGCATGTCAAACCCAAATACAATTTACTTGGCAATACCGATTCTTTTAGATTACATGTACCGTCTTTTTGTACAAATATTTAAGTATGACATGGACTGGTAACAAGATATCTTACAATTGTTTCTCTAAAATATCTTACAATTGTTTCTAATTTTTTAATATAAAAGACCCCTTAGTCAAGACCAGTAAGAAAGAATGCTTTCTTCAAGACTCAAAAACAGTCTGGGCATGGTGGTTCACACCTGTAATTCCAGCACTTTAGGAGACCAAGGCAGGTGGATCACGAGGCCAGGAGTTCAAGACCAGCCTGGCCAACATGGTGAAACCCCATCTCTACTAAAAATACAAAAATTAGCCAGGCATGATGGCACGTGCCTGTAATCTCAGCTACTTGGGAGGTTGAGGCAGGAGAATCACTTGAACCCAGGAGACTGAGGTTGTAGTGAGCCAAGACCATGCCACTGCACTCCAGCCTGGTGACTGAGCGAGACTCCGTCTCAAAAAAAAAAAAAAAAAGAAAAAGAAAAAAGGACTTAACTACAAAACAAATTTTACATAAGTTAATCTAAAACCACCTTTTAAAAAAAAAGATAAAATCCACTCTTTGACAAAGGTTGAAAAAAAAAAGAAACACATAAATTCATTATTAAATTAATGCTAACATTTTCATAACTAAGAAGAATTCTTCTCCAGACCTTATAGTTCAAATTAACTGAAATTCTCATTTTATGTACTTATACACTTAGGCAGAATAACTTCCTAGAATAAACAAACTGCTCCTCAACTCAGTAGTTTTGAGAATGACCTATATTGATTTGATTAAACAGTAACCTACATGTAGGGATATCTTTAAATCCCTAAAGGAAAATCACAATCAGTTCTTCCAGAGTCCCTCAGTAATAATTTTATTCAAGAAAAATAAAGACAAAAGACATCATTGAAAGGACAGAAGTTCACATAAAGGAACAGTAAAAAGGGGATTATTTATCATGGAGAGTACAGATGGACACATAGTACATATTTAAAGCTTGTTTCATTTCCCTATCAACAGCTTGGTGAAATCAACCTTCTGCTGTGTGCCACAAAGCTATAGCTGTCATCCCCAAATGTGAATACTGGAACAACCACTGGGATTTACCACATAATGGACATAACTCTACCTGTGCCATGCAACAGTAACAGCTCTTTGTTTTATTTATAAAGTGCTTAACATTGTCTGCTTCATTGAGGAAATCTTTCTATACATTTAGATTGACATGTACACCTAACCCATAGAATTCTAAGTATTTTTAAAAATGACTGACCTCCTATTAGTGTAGCCTGATTTGGAGATGTTTACACAATCCCAGTGTCCTATCTCACTGTCCTGTTACATCAACCATAAAACTGAAATTGTATTTGTTCTTCACATTCCACCGAATTGTTAAACAACTTAAATGAAATACATAGTATTCATCTGCCTTTAAAAGTGCTACACAACATGTAGCATTATTATTGTCATTATTATTAAGGACAGGTCCCAAAAGAACTATTTTGGGTTACTATTAAATAAATTAAACTTTAATAATCTGAGAATTTTGTGAAAGCCTTTGTGATATGGGAACACTTACCTAATTTGTAATCCAAAACAGACTCTATAAATTGCTGGGGGGGTAAAGCTCTTCTCTGTAAAGCCTCTAATGAAATAACTCAATGCCATAACAGATACATTTCCAAAGTAAGGAGCAGAGCAAGAAGGAAATGAACAAGTATGGAATTCTAATATGTGTCAGATATTGTTTCAGGTCTTTTTTTTTTTTTTTTTTTTTTGAGACAGAGTCTCACTCTGTCGCCCAGGCTGGAGTGAAACAGTGTGACCTTGGCTCACTGCAACCTCTACCTCCCAGGTTCAAGTGGTTCTCCTGCCCCAGCCTCCCAAGTAGCTGGAATTACAGGTGTGTGCCACCACGCCTGGCTAATGTTGTATTTTTAGTAGAGACAGGGTTTCACCATGTTGGCTGGGTGGCCTTGAACTTTTGACCTCAAGTGATCCACCCGCCTCGGCCTCCCAAAGTGTTGGGATTACTGGCATGAGCCACTGTGCCCGGCCTGTTTTAGGTGTTTTATATGTCATTTCAATTAATCCAATAATTTCATGAGGGAGGTACAATCCACATTTTACATTTAAAGAAACCAAGTTCCAAGAGGTTAATTAACTTTTCCAGGTTATAAAATTACTTTCTGACAAAGCCATTAATTCAAAGTTAAGTATATGTGACTCGAAAGTCTTGTGTACCACATGAATTTTCAATCTATACGTTACATCAATAAAAGAATGGGTAGCATGCCCACACATGTAAAAATCTGTTTTAATAGTAAAAACAAAAGAGGAAAGTAAAAAGACTTAGTAACATATTAATGTCAGTGAGTGTTCCAAAAAAAAAACACTGACTGGGTAGAGGAATACGATTCACAAAAGTAAGCTCTGGAAGACTAGGAAAAAAAGGTGGGGCAGGGAGGAGGAAGAAGACTGAAAGCCAAGAATGTTAGGCTATAGAATATGGATTTAGAAATTAGGAAACTATAAAAGATGAGATAACTAATGAAAATTATACTTTAAAAAAATTAATGTTGGGCCAGGCATGGTGGCTCATGCCTGTAATCCCAGCACTTCAGGAGGCTGAGGTGGGTAGATCACCTGAGGTCAGGAGTTCGAGATCAGACTGGCCAACATGGTGAAACCCCATCTCTACTAAAAATACAGAAATTAGCCGGGCTTGCTGGCACGCACCTGTAATCCCAGCTACTCAGGAGGCTGAGGCAGGAGAATCACTTGAACCTGGGAGGCAGAGGTTGCAGTGAGCCAAGACTGCACCACCGCACTCCAGCCTGGGTGACAGAGCGAGACTCCGTCTCAAACAAACAAAAACAAACAAAACATTAACGTTGGTCTAATTTAGAATTGTTTTGACGCGGAGAAGTGGACTACAGTTAAGGAACTGTAAGGCTGAATGTGATAAAAGCTTGAACTCTAACAGTGACTGTGGAAACAAGATCTGGAGCAGAACAGGATGTGAAAGGTAATGGGGAGAAGTCAACTAATAAATATTCACTTTACTCAACCCATTATCTGTCAACCACTCCCTTTACCTTCATTTTATCTGCACTTTATTCATAACAGTGAAGGAAACCCCAATTAAAAACTTAATTGTTAGTGAGCAATCTCTTAAAATTTAGCTTCAAGTGTAACAAGTTTACCTTCATGGCAAAACTAGACGGCATCATATTCTTAGGCCACTCAAATTCTGTTGTATGAATTCGTATGCCAGATTCAAGTAAAAGTGTAGCTTTAAAGTCTGGTCTGTAGAAGAAAAAAGTCAAATTTTTCTTTAGGGTATATGCCAAAGCTAACTGTGAAACAGACTTCAAATGCAGGTAAAAAAAAAAATCAGTAATCTCATACTTAATCGCCAAAGAGAAAATAAGCCTATAAAATGTTCTTACTTTTGAAGACGAATAAGGTATGTCTTATTATCCACATCATAAACATTGTTTACTCTCATTCCTAGCAAGCTGCAAAGATAAAGGAAACATGTAACATACCACACTATTGTTTGAAACATAAAACTACACATAATTTAATAAAAGCTTCGAAAGAGCGGATCTCAGTCTCTAAGGATACGGAGTCAGCGGGGGAGCAGAGGCTGAAAGCCATTTGGGCATTCCGTTCAAAACTTAAGAGTAACGATTTTAAAACAAAAGTGGTCTATCAGCTCTAGGAACAACACACTATAGCTTGCGTCTTCCAAATGACCCAATTTTGGGAGAGAAATACAGTGAAATATAATCCAATTAATTTATTACAAGCGAGAATAAAAGATAAGAGGGCCTCGAAAACATGACAAAGCTCACACGGCTGAATAATAGAATCCAGACTAGAATCCAGATCTCAGTCTAAATCTGCTCAACCCAGCTAAAACGGCGATGCTCTCTTTCTTTTGGGTGAGGGGCGGGAGGTGTTCAAGAAACCAAGCCTCCAGTCTGGAAACCTCTGGAGCAAACGACCACTCTGGCGTCTCACGTTTTACCAAACGTTTCCTGCCCAACCCGGACAACCCAGGCCAACAATGCAAGAGCGTACCGCTAGCGGGGCAAGCCAGAGAGCTGGGAGGACGCGGGGGATGGGGCACGAGGTGCCTGGGACCCCCAGGGGTATCCTAAGGGCCAAAGGAAAGACACTACACGCCTGCCCACTCAGGCCTAGACAGGTCCACAGACGCACTAAGAAATAAGGAAACACATCAAGTTGGTCTGTTTGCGCCATGGGACCCCGGCCTCTGCCTCCTGCACTCCCCGCACGAGCCTGGTCACTTAGGGGTCTGTACCTAGCGTTCAGCTCCGCGAGCACGGCGCGGAGGTCAATGGTGCTAAAGCGGGTCTTCATAGCGAGGTCCGAGGGTCACTACCGCAATTTCCTCTACTGCCCAGCCGGACTCGACACCGCTCCTCTTCCGCGCAGGCGCACTTGGCGGAGATCTACGGCCGCGCAGAAGACCCAATATTCCTTGAGGCGAACGTATTTGTGTCGCTTTTCTGAAGATTTCTGTTGTCAAGTTGTAGTTGACTCTCTTCATTATACCAAAACAATTCGAATAAAGATCCAAACTGTTCTCTTGAACCTGCATTCCTTCCTGGAACCCTCACGGAGCAGTCTGGTTACCTTGCCCACTTGTGTTTGGGGCTCAAGCCAGCCTTCATAGTGACCCCTGCTGGTCGAAACAATTTTCGAGACAATTAACAGGAGTATTTCCCCACAGCGGGGCTGTAGGGCTCAGTGCAGAAGAGCAAGGACCCCTTCCTGCGCGCTTACTTTGACATAAGATTTTGAAATGTAACGAAACAGAACGCTTCGGTCCTTCTAAGATTATCCTCAACTATCAAGGCGAACTCTCAAAACGGAGTTCCTATTTTGATGGGTCCTGCTCTCCTAAGGAGCATTCTGCAGTTGATTACAGTATTCTCATCAAACCTCGGTCTTGATACCCCTGAGACGCAGCGCAGTACCTGGTATACAACTGGTGCTCCATAAACACTTGGCAACGTGAATATGCAAGTGTTTAGCTGGATAATGGTGAAATACGATAAAAATAAAAATAAGATTCCCAACGGGAGTGGGGTGGGAGGGGGGATTCACAGTGTAGTGAGGAAAATAATCTTGTAAGAATGTAAATTCTGCATTTTTTTTGTCTTAGGATAAATGCATGGGAAGAAAGGATACTTTATAAGGTGAGAACTCAAAAGAGGCAGGGTCTCACTATGTTGCCCAGGCTGGAGTGCAGTGGCTATTCACAGGCGCGATCCCACTACTGATCAGCACGGGAGTTTTGACCTGCTCCGTTTCCGACCTGGGCCGGTTCACCCCTCCTTAGGCAACCTGGCGGTCCCCCGCTCCCGGGAGGTCACCATATTGATGCCGAACTTAGTGCGGACACCCGATCGGCATAGCGCACTACAGCCCAGAACTCCTGAACTCAAGGGATCCTCAAGCCTCAGCCTCCCGAGTAGCTGGGACTACAGGCACGCGCCACCGCGCCCGGCGCTCAGCGTCGCTGCAAAGAGCTGCTAGAGGCTTGCAGGTTACAGACGGTAGCAACCAGAATTCCTACCACCAGAAGGCGACTCTAAACAGAAAGGGCGCCGCTGCTATTTCTATTTCGGAAGAACTGGTACCAGTAGATGCAAAAATGACGATAGCACATACTGCACAGCACTACTGTCATATGGTACAGTAAACCATACAGAATGGCCCAAAATATGAAAGCATTGGCGAGAATGTGGAGAAAAGGGAACTTTTGTATGCTGCTGATGGTAATGTAAATTAGTAGAGCCATTGTGCAAAAACAGTATGAAGGCTCCTCACAAAATTAGGAATAGAATTACCATGTGATCTAGCAACAAAATCACTATCCTGAAGATACATGTTCATGTTCATTGCAGCTTTATTCACAATAGTCAAGATATCGGGATAATCTACTTTTCATCAATGGATGAACGGATAATGAGTGCAAATACATATGTACACACACACACATACATACTGTGGAATAGTATTCAGTTTTTTAAAAAGGCATAAATCTTGCTGTTTGCAACTGGCATGGATTTAACAACATGGATGAACCTGGATGACATTATGCTAAGTGAAATAAGCCAGACACAAAAAGACAAATACTGCATGATCTCACTTATACGTGGAATCTAGAAGTTTCTCATAGAAACAGAGAGTAGAAATGTGGTTTCCAGCACTTGGGAAGTGGGGAAAATGAGAAGATACTGGTCAAAATGCACAAATTTTCGGTTATAAGTGGAATAAGTTCTGGAGACTTAATGTACAACATGCTGATTATAGTTCATAGTAATGTATTTTATGCTGGAAATTTGCATGGGAACAGAAAACCAAATACCGTATGTTCTCACTTATAAATGGGAGCTGAATGATGAGAACACATGAACCCATGGAGGGGAACAGCACACACTGGGGCTTATCAGAGAGGGTGGAGAATGGGAGGAGGGAGAGGGTCAGCAGAAATAACTAATGGGTACTAGGTTTAATACCTGGTGATGAAATAACCTGTAAAACAAACCCCATGACACAAATTTACCTATATAACAAAATTGCACATATAACCCATGAACTTAAAAGTTAAATTAAAATAAAAAACAGAAATTTGCTAAGAAAGTGGGTCTCAAATACACACATGCAAATTGTGAGGTTATGGATGTGTTAATTGGCTTGATTGCAGTAATCATCTCACAGTGTATACATACATCAAAACATCACATGGCTGGGCTGGGTGGCTCACACCTATAATTCCAACACCCTGGGAGGCCAAGGCTGGCAGATGGCTTGAGCCTAGAAGACCAGCCCGGACAACAAAGTGAGGCCCCCTCACCGATCTCTACAAAAAAATAACAAAATTAGCTGGGCATGATGGCGTGTACCTATGGTCCCAGCTACATGGGAGGCTGAGGTAGGAGGATCCCTTCAGTCCAGGAGGTCAAGGCATGGTGGCCATAATTGTGCCACCACACTGCAGCAGGAGCCTCAGAGTAACACCCTGTCTAATAAAAAAAAAAAAAAAATGGCCAGGTGCAGTGGCTCACACCTGTAATCCCAGCACTTTGGGAGGCTGAGTTGTGTGTATCACCTGAGGTCAGGAGTTCGAGATCAACCTGGTCAACATGGTGAAACCCCATCTCTACTAAAAATACAAAAATTAGCCAGGTGTGGTGGCAGGCATCTGTAATCCCAGCTACTTGGAAAGCTGAGGCAGGAGAATCACTTGAACCCAGGAGGTGGAGGCTGCGATGAGCTGAGACTGTGCCATTGTACTCTAGCCTGGGCAACAAGAGGGAAATTCTGTCTCAAAAAAAAAAAAAAATCAAATATACACTTCAAATATATGCAAATTTTATTTGTTGCCATAATTCATTTTACACTGCTATAACAGAACACCACAAACTGAGTAATTTATAAAGAACATAAATTTATTGCCTCACAGTTCTGGAGACTAGGAAGTCCAAGATTAAAGGACTGGCATTTTGAAAGGGTTTTCTTGGTGTTACATCCCATGGTGGAAGGGCAACAAGAGAATGAGAGAGACAAGAGGACCAAACTCATCCTTTTATTAGGAAACCATTCCCATTTACTTTTTCAGTAGCCCTAAATTGAGCCCCAGGCACTGCCTTATATAAGATATTTTAGTCTCTTATAAGCTTAGCATTAATTGATTGTTTGACCTCATCAATAGGCATCTGGGATTTAGAATGAGAGATGGAATTTTTCAGTCCTATGCTTATATAGTAAATCAGAGATAGAATACTTTGTTGTGTACTGGGGAATCATATTTTCCCAGAAAGATATACAAATTGACCAAACAGAGTAGTGAAATTCAATTGAAACCATGTAATGCAAGAAATAGTTGTGGTTCTTCTGGGTGAAAATAATGCTAAATTTATTGTTTATAAGCCCGTGGGTTAAAGAAAGTACTAATGAGAAAATTTTAGGGTAATGGATTAAATCTTAATATAAGGAAGAACTTTCTAGTAGTCAAGACTGTTCAAATACTATTTAGGGATATATTCAGGCATTAAAACCATTAAGAGTAACGAGATAATGCCACGAAGTCAGAATAGTGATTATTTCTAAGAGGGAAGGTATTTGGGTATGGGTTTCTGGGATGCAGGCAAAGTTCTATTTCTAGATGCCAATTATATAGTTTCTCACTTTATAAATTCCTTAAACTTACATTTTGTGTATGTCTTATGCACAGTTTCATATATACGACACAGCTCACAAAGTTTAAAAAACAAAACAGCCAGGGGCAGTGGCTCACGCCTGTAATCCCAGCCCTTTAGGAGACTGAGGCGGGTGGACCACTTGAGCCCAGGAGTTTGAAACCAGCCTGTGCAACATGTCGAAACCCAATCTCTACAAAAAAATATAAGAGACTAGCCAGACGTGGTGGCATGCACCTGTAGTCCCAGCTACCAGGGAGGGTGAGGTGAGAGGATCACCTGAGCCCAGGAGGTTGAGGCTGCAGTGAGCTGTGAGTATGCCGTTGCACTCCAGCCTGGGTGACTGAGTGAGACCCTGTCTCAAACAAAACAAAACAAATTAAATTTTAAAAGGAAATTAAAGAGGCTGGGTACGGTGGCTCACACCTGTGATCCCAGCAATTTGGGAGGCTGAGGCAGGCACAGATCACCTGAGATCAGGAGTTCGAGACTACCCTGGCCAACATGGCGAAACCCTGTCTCTACTAAAAATACAAAAATTAGCCAGGTGTGGTGGCGCATGCCTGTAATCCCAGCTACTGGGGAAACTTAGGCAGGAGAATCACTTGAACCTGGGAGGTGGAGGTTGCAGTGAGTCAAGATCACAACATGTGAATGAAGTTATCTTGGGCCCTACAAATTAGACCAGCCACCAGCTGAATACCACAATCAACTTCACCTGGAGCAGAAGAATTGTTCAGCAGAGCTTTGCTCCAAATTCCTGGCCCTCAAAGTCATGAAACCTAATAAAACCTAATAAAGAAAAAAACTCCAGCTAGGTGACACAGTGAGCGAGACTGTCTCAAAAACAACAACAACAACAACAACCAAGAAGTCAAAGAGTAGGTATGATAGAAATTAAAAATGGCCACACATTCTTTAACACTCATGAAGTAGGTTCCGTTCTCTTCCCATCTTTGAATCTAGGCTGGCCTGTGATTCCTTTGACCAACAAAGCACAGCAAACGTAAGTGATACTATGCTATTTTTGGCTCTAGCCTTTAATAAGACTTGTAGCTTCCAGTTTGGCCTCTTGAAACTTGAGTCACTATGTTAGAAGTCTAATACCCTACTGTAGAGAGGCCTTGAGACTGCAGGGAAAGGAAGAGGAGCATGTCTTTACAGTCAAGACTGTCGAGGCAGAGGCATGTGAATGAAGTTATCTCGGGCCCTACAAATTAGACCAGCCACCAGCTGAATACCACAATCAACTTCACCTGGAGCAGAAGAATTGTTCAGCAGAGCTTTGCTCAAAATTCCTGACCCTCAAAGTCATGAAACCTAATAAAACCTAGTTGTATTTTCAAACTACTAAATGTTGGAGTAGTTTGTTACACGCAATAAATTACACAAAAATAGGCAGATTTAGGCAAATACATTAAAAAAGAAAGTAAGGGCCGGGCAAGGTGGCTCAATCCTGTAATCCCAGCACTTTGGGAGGCCGAGGTGGGTGGATCACAAGGCCTGGAGTTCAAGACAAGCCTGGCCAAGATGGTGAAACCCCGTCTCTGCTTATAAAAACACAAAAATTAGCCGGGCGTGGTGGCAGGTGCCTATAATCCCAGTTACTCAGGAGGCTGAGGCAGGAGAATTGCTTGAACCCAGGAGGCGGAGGTTGTAGTGAGCCGAGATCGCTGCACTCTAGCCTGGGTGACACAGAAAGACCCCATCTCAAAAAAAAAAAAAAGAAAAGAAAAGAAGAGTTCTGCTAAATTAAATTTGGCCTAAGGCTGCTGCTGTACCTTGAGTCCCTCAAGACTGAACAACAATCCAATTTGGTATGTAAACAAATCGAAAGCTTACGAGTATATTCTTGTAACATATAGCTGTCTCAGCCATCACAGCTGCCCAGCTTCAGCTAATCATAGGCTGCTAATTGAGCCAACCATGTCCAAATAAGGCAAACACTGAGCTGTAACCAATCAAGCTGCTTCAGTATCTCACTTCCCTTCTCTATCTATGAATATTCTCTGCCTACAATGTGGAACTCTCTGAATCTCTTCTGGTTCTGAGTGCTGTCCTGTTCATGAATCATTCTTTGCTCAAAAAACTCTGAAAAATTTAATTTGTCTGATTTTTTTTTTAAACATTTCTCATATTACTAGTAAACAAATTTAAGCTGGGCATGGTGGCATGTGCGTATAATTCTAATTGCTTGGAAGGCTGTGGCAAAAGACTTGAGCCCAGGAGTGAGGCTGCAGTGAGCTATGATATATGATCACACCACTGCAATGCGGCCTGGTGATGGAGCGAGACCCCATCTTTAAAAAAAAAAAACAAATTAGAGTTTTAGAATAAGAAAACATTGTTTTGGACAAAGAATGTTATTTTTATTGATTGATTGATATATATATATTTTTGAGACAGAGTCTCACTCTGTCACCCAGACTGGAGTGCAATGGCACAATCTCGGCTCACTGCAACCTCCACCTCCCAGGTCCAAGTAATTCTCCTGCTTCAACCTCCCGAGTAGCTGGGATTACAGGCACACACCACCACGCCCAGCTAAGTTTTGTATTTTTAGTAGAGACGGGGTTTCGCCATGTTGGTCAGGCTGGTCTCAAACTCCTGACCTCGTGATCTGCCTGCCTCGGCTTCCCAAAGTGCTGGGATTACAGGTGTGAGCCACTGTGCCTGGCCTAGGAATGTTATTTTTAAATCAGTGAAGTATGTACTCTAAAAGATAAAAGTCATAAACATTTATGTGAATATTTATATGCTCTTGGCATGAGTCAGATCCTTCAAAGCAAAACACCAAAAGCAGAAAACATAAATGGTTAGATTAACAGATCTGAATACATTCAAGATGTGTGTGTGTCTGTGTTTTGTTTTTTTTTTTTTTGTTTTGTTTTTTGTTTTTTTGAGACCCAGTTTCACTCTTGTTGCCCAGGCTGAAGCACAATGGCTCACTCTTGGCTCACCTCAGCCTCTGCCTCCCAGGTTCAAGCAATTCTCCTGCCTCAGCCTCCCGAGTAGCTGGGACTATAGGCATGCACCACCACACCCGGCTAATTTTGTATTTTTAGTACAGACGAGGGTTTCTCCATGTTGGTCAGGCTGGTCTTGAACTCCTGACCTCAGGTGATCTGCCTGCCTTGGCCTCCCAAAGTGTTAGGATTACAGGCATGAGCCACTGTGCCCAGCCCATAAAAGTTTAAAGTCACTGTATATCAAAATATTCCACCATAACCCTAATCTTAACCCTAAACATAATTAAAAACTTAAAAGTGTAGCACACACACACACACACACAGAAAAAAATATCAATGTGAAAATGTGTTGAACTTAAAAGTTTTTATTTATTTATTTATTTTTTTAAGTACAAGTACATTAAAGAAGACAGTTACGGCCGGGCGCGGAGGCTCAAGCCTGTAATCCCAGCACTTTTGGAGGCCGAGATGGGCAGATCATGAGGGCAGGAGATGGAGACCATCCTGGCTAACATGGTGAAACCCCGTCTCTACTAAAAAATACAAAAAAACTGGCTGGGCGAGGTGGCGGGCGCCTGTAGTCTCAGCTACTCGGGAGGCTGAGGCAGGAGAATGGCCTAAACCTGGGAGGTGGAGCTTGCAGTGAGCTGAGATCCGGCCACCGCACTCCAGCCTGGGTGACAGAGTAAGACTGCGTCTCAAAAAAAAGAAAAAGAAAAAAGAAGACAGTTACTGGCTGGGCACGGGTTGAGGGATTGAGACAGGCGCATCACTTGAGCTCAGGAGTTCAAAAAGACAATTACTGAAAGGATACCTTTCTGACCTCTCAGAGTTTTGTCAGGCACAGACTGAGCTTGACTCCCCCCATGTATTACTGTCCTATTCTGTGATAATTTGCTGTATCAAATTACCACAAATTTAGAGGCTTAAACAACATAAATGTATTATTATTATTTTTGAGATGGGGTCTCACTCTGTCCCCCTGGCTGGAATGCAGTGGGACACTAATGACTCACTGCAGTCTCAATCTCCTGCGCTCAGGCAATCCTCCCACCTCAGCCTCCCTCGTAGATGAGACTACAGGCACACACTTTCACACATGGTTAATTTTCATATTTTTTGTAGAGACAGGATTTCACCATGTTGTGTAGGCTGGTCTCCAACTCCTGAGCTCAAGCAATCCACCTGCCTTGGCATCTCAAAGTGCTGGGAATTACAGGTGTGAGCTACTGCACCCAGCCAAATTTATTATTTAAGAGTTCTGGAAATCAGAAGTACCAAATGGGTGAGTAGGGCTGCATTCCTTCTGGAAGCTCTTGAAGAGAATCCCTTCCCTTGCCTTTTCCATTTTCAGGGGGTCTGTCCACATTCCTTGGTTAGTTAGCACATAGATATCATTGGGGAGGGGGTCATTATGCTGCCTATCACACCTCAGTTCCACAAAGCTGAGTTATCCCAGAGGTCATAGAAGAAACTCAGGAAGTAGGAACCCCAGGACTAATAGACGCAGCTACTCAAAAGCAGTTTTTACATCCATAGCTAAGTCATTCTGGGTCCAATTCAAGGATCCATTTAGTGAAAAACAAAAGAGATACAAAAATTAGCGGGGTGTGGTGGTGTGTGCCTGTAATCCCAGCCACTCGGGAGGCTTGAGGCAGGAGAATTGCTTGAACCCAGGAGGCAGAGGTTGTAGTGAGCGGAGATGGCTCCACAGAACTCCAGTCTGGGCGACAGAGCAAGACTCTGTCAAAAAAAAAAAAAAAAAAAAAAAAAATATGCCAAAATTATTTTGCTTCTTATTTTAAGGTTGGTGAGAAGCTAAAGTTTGTTTTTGTTTTTAAATAGCATCTCTAGCTATTTTCATTTAGTAAAAATGCATTCATTTGGAGGTGAGTTTTTTATTCTTGAAAAGTTGTCCTCTAGAACTGGAATAAGACTTATTCCACGTGGTTGCAGAGGGCAGACCCAGAAGCAGCCATGGGGGAGATATCTGCTCGATTCAAAGAGGATCTTCTCTGACAGTTATCCTTGTTCAAAATGCAGTGAACTACCTCAATAAATAAATAAATAAATAAATTTAAAAAAAAGGAATACAATTAGCTTTATACAAAATTGAGTACAATGTTTCTTTCCTCTTTCATTTTATAGATAGTGAGGAAAATCTGTGTTTAGTACTTAGAGTCTTTAAACTCCCAGTAGATTATCAGATTAATGTTAAGAGTGATGTGAATGCTTAATCAATTTCCACTGGCCCTAAAACGCCTGAATTTAACAGTAAGCCCTCCAAAACTGTTATTTCATATAGATGAAATTTCTAATCACAGACCACCAAGAACTTTTGAAAAATTTAAAGGCTGTCTTCTTTCATAGGGTATTCACTTATTTCTTTTTAAAAAATGAAGCATGATTATGAGACATGCTCAAAGACAGCTCAGTGGAGGATGCAGAGGTTTTTAACACTGGGTTCAAGACCCAGGCCGTCGCGTGCGTTCTTTAAACTCCCTTTGCTTCAATTACTTTTCGGAGTCTAGGTGCCGTTACCTTTTGGCAATCCAACGGAGAGAGAAGCAAGCAGGGAGACAAGGTGATGCATTCTGCCACGCTGGCCCCTCACCTCTGTCATCACAGGACGTTATGGGTTCCTCTGAGACGAATTTTCCCCTTATAAGGAGGCAGTAGTGGGGTTTCTCGTCGGAAAGTTAGCCCTGCTTGTAGGAAAGTAGAACGAAAGATTTGTGTGAAAGACTGTAGATCAGCCCGTCTTTGGTCGATAGCATTCTAAAGCAAAAACCTTGACAGGACAGAGGTGAAAGAAGGTGACATCCGTGACAGGAGGTAGGGAGGGAAGCTCAGGTCAGCTCAGTGCAGGGGAATAGTGTTGGTAACTGCAAGCAGCATCCTGGACCGCCGCGGGAATATCTTGGAAATTCTTAAAGAGAACGTACTTTTTGCTCTCGGTGGTCTGGCGGCCATTTTTTCCGACTGGCTGTGGGTAAACGAGCAGCCCCTGTCGGCTCCGAGGGTAATAACAGCTTTTCGCAGAGACGTTTTGAATATGCGCCGGTAGGGGGCAGCGATGAGGTGGTTGCAAGTCCCCGAGCATCCCGTCGACTGGTGAGTTTTAACGCTAAAGGAAACGTAAAATAGTGGATAAATAGAAGAGTGGAGAGAGTAAGCCGACTGTAAACCTCAGTAACATCTCTGCATATATTTTTGCCCTTAGAGGAAGAGTGGGCTCGTCTTTAAATGCGCACATTAGTATGCTTCTTAATACGTATGAAGCTGAAAGGAGGCAAACTTCTTGACACTATCCACTTACAAAGGTACCCTTAGTGGGCGAGGAGGGCAAAAGAGACAGGGTCTCGCTATGTTGCCCAGGCTGGAGTGCAGTGGCTATTCACAGGCGCGATCCCACTACTGATCAGCACGGGAGTTTTGACCTGCTCCGTTTCCGACCTGGGCCGGTTCACCCCTCCTTAGGCAACCTGGTGGTCCCCCGCTCCCGGGAGGTCACCATATTGATGCCGAACTTAGTGCGGACACCCGATCGGCATAGCGCACTACAGCCCAGAACTCCTGGGCTCAAGCGATCCTCCCACCTCAGCCTCCCGAGTAGCTGGGACTACAGGCACGCGCCACCGCGCCCGGCGGTTGGAAACGCTGCGAAAAGCTACTAGAAGCTGCAGTGCGGTGACGTCATCAGGGGAGGGGTGGTGGGGGGGCCCAAGCCCGGCGACGTAGCTTGGACACACCCACACTGGGCGGTCTGGAGGCTACGCTAGTGTGGTGTCATCTGAGCTGGCGAGCCGTTAAGCCTTATAGGGTTGGGACCCCGGAAGCTACAGGCGCAGTTGCGGCCACGGCTCCGGATGTTTTGATCCGAACACCGCGTTCCTGCTTAACAGAAATTGGTCAGTATGCGCTTAATGCTCATAGTGTGGCGTCCGGACACGCAGCGAGAGAAAGAAAAACGCAATAACCTGGTCCCTCAGCGTTGCTTGCTTCAGCAGACCTTAAATATGTGCTTCATATTTTGGGGGACGTTACTTAAGGGGCAACCATTTGACTCGAAATCTTCCATTATTTTCAGCAAGCATTTAGGAGGTGACTGCATTATAAGGAGAATAACCCACAGTAGCAGAGGTTGGGAGTCTGCATGATGCCGAGGCCAGCTCAGTCTTCACTATTTGAATGAAGGAAGCCTGGGGCAACTGTTTTGTTTTCTATGCCATGCATGTTACTTGCCCGTTGTTTTTGGAGAAAAAACTAGTATCGGGTATATTGGTGGAGAAATTTGGATTTGGCAGCCTGAAGTCTTTTTTGAGACAAACTTAGGAAGGGATAGAGAAGAGGAAAGAAAAAATTTTCGACTATAGTAGATCTGCAAAAGCAGACCTTCTATTAGTCCTCTATCTATAGTCTTTCCCTCACCCCCCACCCCTTGTCTCCTGAAAACCAGTCCAGACTTTCCCCTCCACCTCCGTCCTTGTAGCAGATAACTTTGCTCCCTCCTTCATGGATAAATTGAAGGCCATCAGACAAAAACTTTTCAATTCCTTGCTACTCTCCCCGCTCTAAATTTATCTTTACAGCTTCAGAGAAGAGGACCCTTCCGTTTTCCCCTCCTACCTCAAACCCAATAGGTCAGAATTCTTCCATCAATCATTTTCACCCATCCTCTCTCTCTCTTTCACTTAATACAGATTCCAAGCTGCGTTTCTTCTTTAAAAAAACGCCTTTGACCTTGCCTGTCTTTCTAAATGAAATCTGTCTGTTTTCATGGCTGCACTTCTTCAAACCATGTTCAACAATAACTACATTCGCTTCTTAACCTTCTGTCTTCAGTCCATAGCCCACCAATCCACTGAAACTATTCTAGCTAAGGCTGCAATACCCAAGCCTCGTAACTGGCAGGTCTAAGGAACCCTTTCTGACATGGCTGACATAATTTACCACCAATCTCTGTCACTTGTGACTGCTATTTCCTCCCTGAACATTTCTTCTACCTGGTTCTTGTTCACAGCCCCTGATATTTCCTCCCAGGCTGTCTCTTCTGCCCACCCAGCTAATGTTTTTGTTCCTTACAGTTCCCTCCTAAATGTTCTCTGTTCTCTCACTATGTTCTTCATGAGTGATCTAATCAATTCTCAAGGCTTTCAAATCTATAGTTCCAATCTGATGTTGTTTCCAGAGCTTCAGATTCACATTTTTAGTTGCCTTCTGGATGTCACGAAATCATTCAAAACTTCAAATTCAGTATTTGCAAACAAAACTGATCTTCTCTTCTTCCTCCAAACTTGCTCAATTTTCCTTTTTATCAATATGTTTGTTTGTTTATTTATTGAGACAGAGTCTTGCTCTGTTGCCCAGGCTGGAGTGCAGTGGTGCGATCTTGGCTCACTGCAACCTCCGCCTCCTGGGTTCAAGCGATTCCCCTGCCTCAGCCTCCTCAGTAGCTGGGATTACAGGTGCCCACCACCGTGCCCAGCTAATTTTTGTATTTTCAGTAAAGATGGAGTTTCGCCATGTTGGCCAGGCTGGTCTTGAACTCCTGACCTCGTGATCCATCTGCCTCAGCCTCCCAAAGTGCTGGGATTACAGGCGTGAGCCACCATGCCTGGCCCATCAGTATGTTTAGTTGCTTACTTCAGAACTCTCAGGGTCATCCTTGACTACTGTTTCATTCATTTAATACCAAATATTTACTTTTTACTTATCCAGTGACAGGCACTGTACTAGGTGATAGAGATGTGGTGGTGAAGAAAAGAGACAAGGTGGAAGAGACAGACAAAAATTTAGCAAAAAAATTATAATTTCAAACTGTGATAAGTGCTGGTGAAGGAAGCACAGTACTGAGATATAAACAATGGTGGTAGGAAGCAGGTGGGGCACCAGGTTTCGAGAATGTAGTCAGGTAAGCCTCTTTTAGGAGGTATCATTTAAATTAGAGCCTGAAGAATGAGGCATCGGTTAAGGTACATTGATTACAAACGAGGACTGTCTGTAAACTGAAGTAAACGAACCTCTCTTTAGGAAATTCAGAAGAAAGAAAGTTATCTTAAGCAAGTTGGTCAGAAGAAAATGGGCTGATAATGAAATGTTAGTTGTCCTCCAAAGTCGGTTCTCCCCTTTTACAGCGCTAATACATTGCTACTTGGGCACATGAAATCCCAGCTAGATACCATATTGCCCGGATTTCCTTACAACCAAGTGTGGTCAAGTTCTCACCAATAGAATATGAATGAAAGTTATATGTGCACTCTGCATCGCTTGCTTAAAAAGAAATCGGTTGCCCTATACTTTCGCTCTTTTGCCCTTCTCCAGCGCTAGGTGGCGCCAGTGCAGATCCACTGCAGTGCCCTACCTTTAACCATGCAAATTAGGAAAAATACCAAGGGTCAAGAGGAAAGAAGGGGCAGGATTGGAAAACAAAACAAAACAAAAACCAACGAAACCAAACCAAAAGAAAACCAAAACAGACAGAAAGCAGAGTCCATGGAAGAATTAATGAAGCTGATCCACTCTATAGCCTCCACCACTCCTACCTCTGGACTGTTAGATGAGAAATAAGTTTCCATCTCAATTAAATCACTATATTTTGGGGTCTTTTTTATTATTACAGCATACTCTGTATTCTAATAGAGGGAGGTTCACAGAAGAAAATCCTGGATAAGCAGAACTCAGAGCAGGAACCAAAAGAGCTCCAGGTATCTACAGGGCACCCCAATGGGATGAACCATCCTCAGTATCCTCTAAGAAGAGTCTGATTTTCTAGTTTGAGTTCTGTATTCTTCTACAATCTGTATTTATATGCCTACCTATTTTTATTTTTATTGTTTATTTATTTACTTATTTATTTATTTTGTGAGACGGAGTTTTGCTCTAGTTGCCCAAGCTGGAGTGCAATGGTGTGATCTCGGCTCAAGGCAACCTCCGCCTCCCAGGTTCAAGTGATTCTCCTGCCTCAGCCTCCCAAGTAGCTGGGATTACAGGCACGCACCACCATGCCTGGCTAATTTTTTGTATTTTTAGTAGTTTATTAGTGTCTTAGTTTAGTAGTTTAGTTTCACCATGTTAGCCAGGCTGGTCTCCAACTCCTGATCTCAGCTGATCCACCCGCCTCGGCCTCCCAAAGTGCTGGGCTTATAGGCGTGAGCCACCACGCCCGGCCATGCATACCTATTTTTATTATAATTATGTTGTAAATAAAACATCTGTGTTTCGCTTTTCTTTCCCACATGTCATTATGCTTTTGGTGGCAGTATAATCTTTTATTGTTACTATTATTATTTGAGACAGTCTCGCTGTGTCTCCCAGGCTGGAGTGCAGTAGCGTGACCTCAGCTCACTGCAACCACCACCTTCCCGGTTCAAACGATTCTCCTTCCTCAGCCTACTGGGTAGCTGAGACTACAAGCAGGCGTCACCACACCCAGCTAATTTTTGTATTTTTAGTAGAGACGGAGGTTTCACCATGTTGGCCAACCTGGTCTGGAACTCCCGGTCTCAGGTGATCCGCCCACCTCGGCCTCCCAAAGTGCTGGGATGACAGGTGTGAGCCACCGCTCCTGGCCAGGTGGCCCTATAATCTTTTGACTTGATGCATCATAATTGATGACTATTTAAATTGAACCACTATCAGTCACACTAATCACCACTTTACCATTCTATATATTTCACCTGTATTGTTTTATGAATTAGTGATCGCATAATATCCAGTGCTAAGTCAGCTATGCACAACCTCGAATCAGTCGTTTGCTTTTTCTTGAGACATAGTCTCGCTCTGTCGCCCAAGCTAGAGTGCAGTGACACGATGTCAGCTAGCTGCAAGGTTCACCTCCCGGGTTCACGCCATTCTCCTGCCTCAGCCTCCGGAGTAGCTGGGACTACAGGCGCCTGCCACCACGCCCGGTTAATTTTTTTTTGTATTTTTAGTAGAAACGGGGTTTCACCGTGTTAGCAGGATGTTCTCGATCTCCTGACCTCGTGATCCCCCAGCCTCAGCCTCCCAAAATGCTGGGATTACAGGCGTGAGCCACCGCGCTCGGCCAGCTGTTTGCTTTTCTTTTCTTTTCTTTTTTTTTTGAGACGGAGTCTCGCTCTGTCGCCCAGGCTGGAGTGCAGTGGCCGGATCTCAGCTCACTGCAAGCTCCGCCTCCCGGGTTTACGTCATTCTCCTGCCTCAGCCTCCCGAGTAGCTGGGACTACAGGCGCCCGCCACCTTGCCTGGCTAGTTTTTTGTATTTTTTTAGTAGAGACGAGGTTTCACCATGTTAGCCAGGATGGTCTCGATCTCCTGACCTCGTGATCCGCCCGCCTCGGCCTCCCAAAGTGCTGGGATTACAGGCTTGAGCCACCGCGCCCGGCCAGCCGTTTGCTTTTTAACAGTGGAAAGGACAAGGCCGTGTCCGGCTGTATGGGGTTTTGCTTGTTCAAAATGTAACCTCTATAAGGCCCCGCGCAGTGGCTCAGGCCTGTAATCCCAGCACTTTGTGAGGCGCCGACAGGCGGCAGGAGTTCGAGGCCAGCCTGGCCAACATGACGGCAGGAGTTCGAGGCCAGCCTGGCCAACATGGCAAAAACCCATCTCTACTAAAATCACAAAAATTAGCCTGGCGTGGTGGCGCTCGCCTGTAGTCCCAGTTATTCAGGAGGCTAAGGCAGGAGAATCGCTTGAACCCGGGAAGAGGAGGTTGCAGTAAGCCGAGACGTGTAACTGCACTCCAGTCTGGGCAACAGAGCAAGACTCTGTCTCAAAAAAAAAAAGTAACCTGTATGAAAGTTAATTTTGTGGCATTGAACAATGTAGATAATAACCTCATCTCAAATGGGAAGTCTCACTCTGTCTACAAAAAACTCCATGCCATGGAGCTCAAAAGTTTATAAATTAGTCCTTTGGAGACGTTAAACAAAGAGCATGGAGTCATACGAAAAGGCTTTCTGCCCTGGTAAGGAAAGAAGGCTTGTGGGCAGGTTGAGTCTGGTCCTTGAGTTCTCAGCTTTCACCAGGGAAGGGGTTACCAGACAAGGCTGAGGCTGAACCTGAGCCGCACATGCCCTAATTGCTGGGCCGTGAGAGAACACCCGAGGAGGGGGCCAAATGCAGCTGAAGAAAAGACGACGTGGAGGTCATAGACGACCAAGAGAAAGGCGCGCACCGCCGACACTATCGCCAGCCAGACCCCAGATCAAGAGAAATAGAAGAGGAGCCCGGGTCTCCAAACACGACAGGCTGGGGTCCCAGGGCAAGGTACCGGGCTGCCAGCGGAAGCGTGGGGGAGAAGTTGGGCTGCCGGCGGCGTGTGGGAGAGGCGGGGTCACCAGCAAGTGGGCGGATGGGAGGCGGGGCCACAGGCGGGCTGTGGAAGAGGTGGGGCCGCCAGCAAGTGGGAGGGGAGGGAGGCGGGGCCGCCGGCGGGGCACGGTGAAGAGGCGGGGCCGCCAGAGGGCCTGGCGGACAAATCACCCAGCGCGAGCTCGGTTATCTGGGTGTGGCGGTTCCACCCTGGGCTGCGTCCTCCCAGGGCACCCGTAGTTCCCCCACCCTTGACACACTGCCTGTTCTTCGCAGCTCACTGCAGCGGAGTCATCTGCTGCTGGCAGGATTTTCTTTGCGACGGTTTGTTATGTGCATTTCAGGACATACCCCGTGGGTTGTCCCTGATTCCATTACATTTAATAAAGGAGCAGTGGATTAACCGGAATTACAGTTTGACAGAAAACACGTTTTCTTCTGGACAACACCCTGCGTGTAGAAAGAGCCTTTAATATGGTTGATACACACTATTTAATCGATCCAGAAACACATTTCTTGTGACAGGCTTTTAAATATCAGAATAAATCCTAAGAGTGAACAGTTGAAGTTACTTATCCAATGTTACACTGCTAGGCCTATAAATAAACTTGCGGGGTCTATTTTCTCCCATTTGAGTATGCTTTGATTTCCATATGACAGTTCTGCCGAAATGTTTTGACATCTTAGATCTTAATAGAACTCCATTACAGCACGACTATTTATTACATTGATTCTGATCTGACGTGTAATAAATCATGTCCCCAACCTAAAACTCCATACATTAATATCCTGATATTTAACTCACTTTATCCAACTATTGATTCTATCTCTTCACACCAATGTGGTAAAAGCTTTCTGCTGTATTTAATGTATTCATTTGGAAAATATTTTAAATGCTTCTTTTTAATTAGCTAACTTTGAAGAGTGCTTCCTTTGGGGACTCTGTAGATTCAGGCTAATGTCACACATTCAGAATAATTGGCAAATTGATTTGCCTTTCTTTGACTTTCTATTCTCCAAACTGATTATATGCTGAGGTTAATACATTTGAACTGGCCAACCAGGCGCGGTGGCTCACGCCCATAATCCCAGCACTTTGGGAGGCGGAGGTGGGTGGATCACCTGAGGTAAGGATTTCGAGACCAGCATGGCCAATATGGTGAAACCCCGTCTCTACTAAAAATACAAAAAATTAGCCCGGAGTGGTGGCGGGCGCCTGTAATCCCAGCTACCCGGGAGGCGGAGGTTGCAGTGAGCCGAGGTCGCACCATTGCACTCCAGCCTGGGCAATAAGAGTGAAATTCTGTCTCAAAAAAAAAAAAAATATATATATATATATATATATATATATATATATATGTGTGTGTGTGTGTGTGCATGTATATACATATATATATTTGAACTTGCCTAGGTTGTGGTAGGAAAACAAATACATATATGTGTATTCATGTTGGACCTGGAAGAGAGGACATAATTTCTGAGTAGAAGAATGACTGGGTTAATGTCTAATTTTGCATGTCCTCTGGCCCCAGCCATGATTAGTATAAAAATCCTAGGGTTTCTTTAGATCTAGGGAAAGATATTACTCTCCTCACCACCTCCACATAGAGTAATATCTTCCCTAGACCTCCTCCCCTTATGAACAAACGGAAGAACATTGAGGCTGTAAATGGCCTTTTGAGGTTCAAATGACAGTCTACTTTCACTTCTTTTATTTTGGAGGCGGAAATTTTAAGCTTTCATGCGTGTGGTTTAGGCAGTTTTTAAATACTACTTTGTTGAGAGTTTATGATGTGGTGGTTAAACAAATAGCACCATAGGTACTTGCTAGGGAATGCTTTACACATACAGTATGTCATCACAATTCGTATTATTAATAATTAAAAATATATTCTGTTACACTATGGTTTATGTGTATGATTTTTCTTTTTTTTCCTGAGATGGAGTCTCACTCTGCTGCCCAGGATGGAGTGTGGTGACGCGATCTCGGCCCACTGCAACCTCTGCCTCCTGGGTTCAAGCAATTCTCCTGCCTCAGCCTCCCAAGTAGCTGGGATTACAGTCGTGCACCACGACACCTGGCTAATTTTTTTTTTTTTTTCAGTAGAGACGGGGTTTCACTACGTTGGCCAGGCTGGTCTCAAACTCCCAACCTCAAGTGAACCGCTTGCCTCAGCCTCCCAAAGTGCTGGGATTACAGGTGTGAGGCACCATGCCCAGGCAATTTATGTGTATGATGCATTTCTTTTTTGAGACGGAGTTTCGCTCTTGTTGCCTATGCTGGAATGCAGTGGTGGGATCTAGGCTCAATGCAACCTCTGCCTCCTGGGTTCAAGCGATGCTCCTGCCTCAGCCTCCCGAGTAGCTTGGATTACAGGTATGTGCCACCACGCCCAGCTAATTTTTTTTTGTATTTTTAGTAGAGATGGGGATTCTCCATGTTGGTCAGGCTAGTCTCGAACTCCCGACCTCAGGTGATCCATCTGCCTAGGCCTTTCAAAGTGCTGGGATTACAGGCATGAGCCACTGTGCCCGGCCTATGTATATGATATTTTATGACCAAAGGAATTCACACTTTTCTCAGGGTTTGCTTTTAGGGCTAATGAACTGGAAAAGCAGTCCAATTTATACAGAGAATACTGAAGGCACAAGCTGCCTGTGTCTGTTCAACTGAAACCCCTTGCTGACAAGGCTCTAATTCATTTTGTGACACAGCTCATTTTCCAAGGGGGAGTATAGCCTGGGGTGTGGCAAGAAATAAAGGCAAAACCACTACACATTAGTTAGAATATTGTTGAAAGACACAGTCTATAGTCATGGCAAGGTATGAATAAACAATATTGCATATTACAAGAGTATTTGTATAATCAAAACCATTATATACAAATGCTATTATGATTTATTATTATAAAAACAAATATTAATGTTCTTATACATTATAATAATAACACAAACTAGAAGAGTGATTTATCCCCTTTTAAGCATAAGATTTATTAAAATAGTAGGTCCCTTTGTGCATTCATTCATTCATTCATTCATTAACTCTACATCATTAGTCATTAGGGAAATGCAATCAAAACCACAAGAGATACAGTTTCACACCTACTAGGATCACTAAAATAACAACAGTGAAACAGAAAATAACAAGTGTTGAACTGGGCAGGTGGTGCATGTCTGTAGTCCCAGCTACTCAGGAGGCTGAGATGGGAGGATCTGTTGAGCCAAGGAGTTCCAGGCTGGCCTGGGCAACATAGCAAGACCTCATCTGAAAACAAACAATCAAACAAACAAAAACAGCAAAGAAAAAAATAACAAGTGTTGGCAAGGATGTGGAGAAATTGGAACTCTCATACATTGTTGGTGGGAATGTAAAATAGTGCAGCTGCTATGAAAAACAGTTTGACGGTTCCTCAAAAAGTTAAACATACAATCACCATATGATTGAGTGATTCCACTCCTAGGTATAGACCCCCCAAAGAAACAAAAACAGGTACTCAAACAGACACTTGTGCATCAATATTTGTCACTGCATTATTCACAATAGTCAAAAGGTGGAAACAACTCAACTGTCCATCAACAGAAATAAGTAAACAAAATGTGATATTATAGAATATAATCAGCCATAAAAAGGATAAGGTTCTGACGCATGCTGCAACATAAATGAGCCTTGAAAACATGTAAAGTGAAATAAGCCAGACACTAAAGGACAAATAAATCCCATTTATGTGGAATCTGTAGAACAGGCAAATATGTAGAGATAGAAAGTAGACAGAGGTTGGGAATTAGGGTAGGGAGTTAGGAATTTTAATCTTATTTTTCATTTTTTTGAGACAAGGTCCTACTCTGTCACCCAGGCTGGAGGGAAGTGGGACTGACTATCTTGGCTCACTCAGCACTGAAATCTCTGGCTCAGGTGATCCTCCCACCTCCATCCTCCCAAGTAGCTGGGGTTACAGGTGTGTGCCACCACACCAGGCTACTTTTTGCATTTTTTTATAGAGATGGTGATTCACCATGTTTCCCAGGCTGGAGTTACCACTTAATGGGCATAGAATTTCTGTCTGAGGTGTTGAAAAAGTTTTGGAAATAGTAGTGATGGATGTACAATATTGTGAGTGTAATTGATGCTCCTGAATTATACACTTGAAAATGGTTAAAATGGGTTGGGTGCGGTGGTTCACTCCTGTAATGCCAGCACTTTGGGAAGCCAAGGTGAGCGGATCACATGAGATCAGGAGTTTGAGACCAGCCTGGCCAACATGGTGAAACCCCATCTCTACTAAAAATGAAAAAATTAGTTGGGTGACGTGGCAGGCACATATAATCCCAGCTACTTGGGAAGCTGAGACAGGAGAATTGCTTGAACCCAGGAGGCGAAGGTTGCAGTGACACTGTACTCTAGCCTGGGTGATAGAACAAGACTCTGTCTCAAAAAAAAAAAAAAAAAAAAAAAAAAAAAAAAGGAAAGAAAAGAAAGAAAAAGAAAAAAGGAAAAAGAAATTGGTTAAAATGGCAAATATTATGTTACAGACATTTTAACAGTTAGGCATGTTTGTGTGGGTCCATTTCTGGGTTCTCCATTGTGTGTCACTGATATGCTTATCCCTCCATCAAGATGACACAGTCTTGATTACTAGCTATGTAATAAATCTTAAAATTGGGTAGACTGATTCCTTCCATTTTTATTTTAGAAAATTGTTTTAGCTATTTTAGTTCCTTTACATTTCCATATAAATTTTAGAATAATCTTGTCTATATCTACAAAATAAATCTTGCTAGGATTCTGATAGGAATTGCACTAAACCTGGAGGAAATTAACATTTTTGCTATGCTGAATCTTCCAATCCATGAACATAATGTATCTTTCCATATGTTTAGATATTATTTTATTTCTTTTGTTTTGTAGTTTTTGATATATAGATATATACATTCTGTATATTTCAATTTTTTGAGTGAATACAAATAATGTATTTAAAATTTTAGTGTCCATGTGTTTATTGCCAGCATATAAAATACAGTTTATTATTATTATTATTATTATTATTATTATTATTATTATTATTATTGAGATGTAGTTTCACTCTGTCCCCCAGGCTGGAGTGCAGTGGTGCAATCTCGGCTCACTGCAACTTCTGCCTCCCAGGTTCAAGTGATTCTCCTGCCTCAGCCTCCTGAGTAGCTGGGATTACAGGTGCCTGCCACCACACCTGGCTAATTTTTTGTACTTTTAGTAGAGACAGGGTTTCACTATGTTGGCCAGGCTGGTTTTGAATGCCTGACCTCATGATCCACCCACCTCAGCCTCTCAAAGTGCTGGGATTATAGGCATGAGCCACCATGCCTGACCGAAATACAGTTGATTATTGTGGGAGGTTGTGTTTTCAGATTTCTTGGGATTTTCTAGGTAGGAAATAACATCTTCTATAAGTAGCAACAGTTTTATTTTTTCCTTCCCAATCTATATGCCTTTTATTAATATTTCACTTTCTAGCCCTAATGCATGGCTAGAACTTCCAGCACCATGTTGAACAAGACCAGTGAGGTTGAACATCTTCCCTTGTTCTGATCTTAGTGGGAGAGGATTCAGTTTTTTACCATTAAGTATGTTAGCTGTAGGGATATTCTTTTCTTTTCTTTCCTCTTTTCTTTTCTTTCTTTCTTTGGAGATTAAAATAAATCAAATTGCGGACGTTATTCTCTATTCCTGTTTTTCATAAAATTTTATAACATGAGTAGGTGCTAAATTTTGTCAAATACTTTTTCTGCCTTAATAGAAATGATCAAGTGAACTAACTTACTTCCTTCCTTCCTTCCTTCCTTCCTTCCTTCCTTCCTTCCTTCCTTCCTTCCTTCCTTCCTTCCTTCCTTCCTTCCCTTCTTTCTCTCTATCTCTCTCTTTCTTTTTTTTTTGACAGTCTCACTCTGTCACCCAGGCTGGAGCATGGTAGTGGTGTGATCTCGGCTCACTACAACATCTGCCTCCCAGGTTCAAGCAATTCTAGTGCCTCAGCCTCTGGAGTAGCTGGGACTACAGGTGCGCGCCACCAAGTCCAGCTATTTTTCGTATTTTTAGTAGAGACAGGGTTTCGCAATGTTGGCCAGGCTGGTCTCGAACTACTGACCTCAAGTGATCTGCCCACCTCAGCCTCCCAAAGTGCTGGGATTACAGGCAAATTTTCTTCTTTATCCCATTGATTGATTGGATTACATGATTTCCAAATATTCAAACATTCTTGCATCCCTGAAGTAAACTCCATTTCATGGTGGTATATGATTATATTCATATATTGCTAAATTTTATTTGCTAAGATTTTAAGATTTTTGTATCCGTATGAATTATTAATATAGATGGCTCACACTTGTAATCCCAGCACTTTGGGAGGTCATTTGAGGTCAGGAGTTCGAAACTAGCCTGGCCAACATGGTGAAACCCCATCTCTACTAAAAATACAAAAATTAGTTGGGAGTGTTGGGGGGGGTGCCAATAATCCCAGCTACTCGGGAGGCAAGAGAATTGCTTGAGCCCAGGAGGCAGGGGTTGCAGGGAGCAGAGATTGTGCCACTGTATTTCAGCCTGGGTGACAGAGCAAGATTCCATCTCAATAAATAAATAAATAAATAAATAAATAAATAAATAAATAGAAGAATAAAATATAAATACAAAAATTAAACAGGCATGATGGCACATGCCTGTAGTCCCAGCTCCTCGGGAGGCTAAAGTAGGAGAATCGCTTGAACCTGGGAGGTGGAGGTTGCAGTGAGCAGGATCATGACAGAGGGAGACTCTGTCTCAAAAAAAAAAAAAAAAGAAAAAGAAAAAAGAAATATAGGTCCAGCCGGGTGGGGTGGCTCAAGCCTGTAATCCCAGCACTTTGGGAGGCCGAGGCAGGCAGATCATGAGGTCAGGAGTTTGAGACCAGCCTGGCCAACATAGTGAAACCCCGTCTCTACTAAAAATACAAAAATTAGCTGGATATGGTGGTGCATGTATGTAGTCCCAGCTACTCGGGAGGCTGAGGCAGGAGAATTGCTTGAACCTGGGAGGCAGAGGTTGCAGTGAGCCGAGATCCCACCACTGCACTGCATTCTGGGCAACAGAGTGAGACTCTGTCTCAAAAAAGAAAAGAAAATAAATATAGGTCTGTAGTTTTATTTTCTTTGTGTGTGTGTGTGCACTTATTTGTACTGAATTATCTGGTTTTAGTATCAACTTCACAAAATAACCAAGAAGTATTCCCTCCTCTTCTATATCCTGAAACTATTAAAGTGTTGGGTAGCAATCTCCTGGAACATAAAGGTGCATCCCATAACCATCTGGGTCATGAGATTTCTTTTTTGGCAGTTTTAAAATTATAAATTCACTTTCCTTAATAATTAAAGGCTACTAGTTTGGGCGCAGTGGCTCACACCTGTAATGCCTGTAAATCCCAGCAATTTGGGAGGCCAAGGCAGGAGGATCACCTGATGTCAAGAGTTTGAGACCAGCCTGGCTAATATGACAAAACCCCATCTCTACTAAAAATACAAAAATTAGCCAGGTGTGGTGACGGGTGACTGTAATCCCAGTTACTTGGGAGGGTGACGCATGAGAATTGCTTGAACTTGGGAGGCGAAGGTTGCAGTGAGCCGAGATCGCGTCCTTGCACTCCAGCTTGGGCCACAGAGTGAGACTGTCTCAAAAAAAGAAAATAATTAATAATAATAATAGGCTGCTAAAATTATCTGCTTTATATTGGGTGAGTTGGGATACTTTGCGCTTTTGAGAAATTGGTCTTTTCATGTGCGTTGTCAAGTGCATGTGTATACAGTTGTTTGTAGCATTCTGTTATTATTTCGGTATCTGCAGGGTCTATAGTGATATCTCATGTTTCACTTCTGTTATTGGTAATTTATGTCTTCCTTTTTTTCTTTGTTAGTTGTGATAGCAGTTGTTGCTTTAATTGATATTTCCAAAGAACAAGCTCTTTGTCTCATTGATTTTCTCTATTGCTTTTCTCTTCTCAATTTTATTGATTTCTGTTCTTATTCTTATTATTTCTTTCCTTTTAATGCTTTGGATTTATTTTTCTCTTTTTAAAGTAGGTTCTTGAGATGAGAGCTTAGAATATTAGTTTGTGAGTTTTCTTCTTCTAATATATGCATTTAGTGCTATAAATTTCTCTCTAAGCAGTATGTTAGCTGTGTCCCTATAATTATGATATGCTGTGTTTCTTTTTCTTTTCTTTTCTTTTTTTTTTTTTTTTTCTCGTAGAGGTAGGATCTCACCTTGTCACCCAGGTTGGTCCCAAACTCCTAGCTTCAAGCAATCCTCCTGCCTCAGCCTGATATGTTGTATTTTCATCTTTTTCTTTCTTGTTTTTTTTCTTTTTCTATTTTTTGAGACAGGGTCTTGACCTGTTGACCAGGCTGGAGTTCAGTGATGTGATCATGGCTAACTGCCACCTGTCACCCCCAGGGCTGAAGTGACCCTCCTGCCTCAGCCTCCTAAGTAGCTGGGACTATAGGCAAGCACCACCAAGCCTGGCTTTTTTTTTTTTTTTTTTTTTTAAGGGATGGGGTCTCACTATGTTGCCCAGGCTGGTCTTGAACTCCTGGGCTCAACAGATCCTCCCACCTTGGCCTCCCAAAGTGCTGGGATTACAGGCATGAGCCACAGCGCCTAGCCTGTATTTTCATTTTCATTTATTTCAATGAATTTTCATTTCCCTGAGACTTACTTTTTGGCCCATGGATTATTCAGAGGTATGTTGTTTATTTCCAAGTGTGTAGAGATTTCCCTGCTACCTTTCTGTTATTGATTTATAGTAGCTGGAGAACATACTCTGTATCATTTCAATTTTTTGTTTGTTTGTTTTTGAGATGGAGTTTTCACTCTTGTTGCCCAGGCTGGAGTGCAATGGTGTGATCTCGGCTGACTGCAACATCTACCTCCTGGGGTCAAGTGATTCTCCTGCCTCAGCCTCCCTAGTAGCTGGGATTACAGGCGGGCACCCGCCACCATGCCCAGCGAATTTCTTGTATTTTTAGTAGAGACAGGGATTCACTATGTTAGCCAGGCTGGTCTCGAATTCCTGACCTCAGGCAATCCACCTGCCTCAACCTACCAAAGTGCTGAGATTACAGGCATGAGCCACAGTGCCTGGCTCCACTTCAATTCTTTATGTATTTGTTGAGGTTTGTTTTACAGCCCAGGGTATGGTCTATTTTGGTGTATGTTCCATGGGCACTTGATAATAAGGTGTGTGATATGTTGTCTTTCAGTCCTCAGTTTTTACTGATATTTATGTTCTTTTATTCTTCTCTGCTTATAATTTTCCTTCTCTCTCTCTTTCTTTCTTTTTTTGACAGAGTTTCGCTCTTGTTGCCCAGGCTGGAGTCCAATGGTGCAATCTCGGCTCACTGCAACCTCCGCCTCCTGGGTTCAAGTGATTCTCCTGCTTCAGCCTCCTGAGTAGCTGGAATTACAGGCATGTGCCACCATGTCTGGCTAATTTTGTATTTTTAGTAGAGACAGGGTTTCTCCACGTTGGTCAGGCTGGTCTCGAAATCACGACCTCAGGTGATCCACCCGCCTTGCCCTCCCAAAGTGCTGGGATTACAGGTGTGAGCCACCGCACCTAGCCCTTTTCTTTTTTCTTTACGAGCAAGGACTTGAGCAATAATTGTCTTTACTATGCCCTCTACATACATTTAGAACTATGTCGGAGAGTTATAACTTTTGCTTCAATCATCAAACATAATATAGAAAACTCAAGAGAAGAAAAATCGATTGCATTTACCCATATTTTTGCTTACCATGTTCTTTCTTGCTTCCTGAAGTACCAACATTCCTTTAAAAAAAAAAAAAAAAAATCCTTTCCTTTCTGTTTAGAGAAATTCCAACTTCGTTTAGCTATTTTTTAAAAAATTGTAGAGATGGAGCCAGGTGCAGTGGCTCACGCCTGTAATCCCAGGACTTTGGGAGGCCAAGATGGGTGGATAACCTGAGGTCGGGAGTTCAAGACCAGCCTGGCCAACATGGTGAAACCCCATCTCTACTAAAAATACAAAAATTAGTCAGGTCTGGTGGTGCATGCCTGTAATCCCAGTTACTCAGGAGGCTAAAGCAGGAGAATCGCTTGAACCCAGGAGGTGGAGGCTGCAGTGAGCCGAGATTATGCCACTACACTCCAGCCTGGGCAACAGAGTAAGACTCTGTTTCAAGAAGAATTTAAAAATTTTTTTTTAAAAATTGTGGAGATGAGGTCTCACTATGTTGTCCAGGCTGGTCTCAAACTTCTTCCCTCAAATGATCCTCCTGCCTTGGCCTCCCAAAGTGCTGGGATTACAGGTGTGAGTCACTGTGCACTGCCCTTCTTTATATCTTCTATATCTCTGCTGAGACTTTCTATTTATTTGCTGAGACTATTTTTTTAATTGTTTCAAGTGTGTTCATAATTGCTAATTAAACCATTTTTATGCTGGCAGCAGTAAAAACTTTGTCTTATTATTTGAACATCTTTTTCATCTTGATGTTGACATTTATTGTCTTTTTTTCATTCAATCTGAGATATTGTTATGGTGAGTGATTTTTGGTGGTGACCTGAATATTTTCAGTATTATGTTATAAGCCTCTGGATCTTATTTTTAATTTAATTTAATTATTTGTTTATTTACTTATTTTGAGATAAGTAAATAAACAAATAAGTAATTAAACAGAGTCTCCCTCTGTTACCCAGACTGGAGTGCAGTGGCAGGATCTTGGCTCACTACAACCTCTGCCTCCTGGGTTCAAGCTGTTATCCTGCCTCAGCCTCCCAAGTAGCTGGGATTACAGGTGCGTGCCACTATGCCCAGCTAATTTTTATATTTTTAGTAGAGATGGGGTTTCACCATCTTGGCCATGCTGGTCTCGACCACCTGACCTCAAGTGATCCACCCGACTTGGCCTCCCAGACTGCTGGGATGATAGGGGTGAGCCCCTGCGCCCAGCCTAATTTTAATTTTTAATTAAGATTTCCCATCGTTAAGCAATGAATCTTATTTATTTATTTATTGAGATGGAGTCTCACTGTGTCACCATCTCAGCTCACTTCAACCTCTGTCTCCTGGGGTCAAGCGATCCTCATGCCTCAGCCTCCCAAATAGCTGGGATTACAAACTTGTACCACCATACCCGACTTTTTTCTTTTTCTTTTTCTTGTTTTGTTTGGAGACAGAGTCTCACTCTGTTGCCCAGGCTGGACTGCAATGGCATGATCTCGGCTCACTGCAACCTCTGCCTCCTGGGTTCACGAGATTCTCCCCCCTCAGCCTCCGGAGTAGCTGGGACTACAGGTGCACACTACCATGCCCAGCTAATTTTTTGTATTTTTTGTAGAGACGGGGTTTCACCATGTTGGCCAGGCTGGTCTTGAACTCCTGACCTCAGGTGATCTGCACTGCCTCAGCCACCCAAAGTGCTGTGATTACAGGTGTGACCCACCCCACCTGGCCTCTGCACCCATCTGGATCTTATTTAAACTTCTGTTTTAGCTGGCCTCCTCTAACACCTCCCCAGCAAGGAAAGAGGAGCACTACCTTGTTACTGCCAGATGGGGGCAGATGTCCAGGTTCCTCGTTTGGCCTCTGTTGACAACCTAGGAGTGCCTCCTTGTGACTACAAGGTGAGGGTGGGAGTACTGGCTCCCCACTAGGCCTCCAGTGATATCTCCCTGACTGGAAAGCGTAGGAGTACATTACTGCTCCCCACAGGGTTTTCACTGACTCTATACCACAAGGGAGGCTGGTATTGGGGGTGAGGGAGTAAGAGAAAAAAACCTGTTTTCCAGCGGGCTGCGGTGGCTCACGCCTGTAATACTAGCACTTACGGAGGCCGAGGTGGGTGGATCACCTGAGGTCGGGAGTTTGAGACCAGCCTGGCCAACGTGGAGAAACCTCTATCTCTACTAAAAATACAAAAAATTAGCCGGGCATGGTGGCAGTCGCCTATAATCCCAGCTACTCGGGAGGGTGAGGCAGGAGAATTGCTTGAACCCAGGGTGGGGCGGTGGAGGTTGCAGTAGGCCTAGGTAGCACCACTTCACTCCAGCCTGGGCAAAAGAGTAAAACTCTGTCTCAAAAAAAGAAAAGAAGAAGAAGAAGAAAAAAAACCTATTTTCCTGTACACTCATGACGCTTCTGACACCAAATGTGTGGAGTTTTCCCTCACAGTAAGCAATTCTCCAGCTCTCTAGATCCCAGTCGGGTGTACTACAATTATGACAGTAACTACCCAGAATTAGCACAGACCACACAGGTTAAGGGTTCAGTCTAAGAAGACTATCCCAGTTCAGAAGTCAGTCTCAAATTCCAAGTTGTGACTTGTACTTCTGACCCACTGGCTATAAATCAGGGCCTCCCATGACTCCCTCCTGGGGTTTGATAATTTGCTGGATGGCTCGAGGAACTCAGGAAAGCACTTTACTTGCAATTACTGGTTTATTATAAAGAATACAATTCAGGAATAGCAAAATGAAAGAGATGAATTGGGGCCAGGCACAGTTGCTCACGTTTGTAATCCCAACACTTTGAGAAGTGGAGGTGGGTGGATTGCTTGAGTCCAGGAGTTTGAGACCAGCCTGGGCAACATGGTGAGACTGTCTCAAAACAGAAACAAAAACAAAAACAAAACAAAAACAAAAAAAAAAAAACCAAAGAAAGAGATGCATTGGGCAAGGTATAGGGATGGGTGGGTTGTGTGAGGGTTCCATGCCCTTGCTAGAGGTGCCACCCTTCTAGCACCTCAGTGTGTTCACCAACCCAGAACCTCTCCAAACCTTGTTGGTTAGGGATTTTATGGAGGTTCTATTATGTAGGCATGATTAATTAAATCAGTAGCCATTGGTGACTAGCTGAATCCCCAGATCCTCTCCCTTCCCTGGGAGTGGGACTGAACATTCCATCCAGGGTTGGTTCCTCTGGCAAGTAACCCCCATCCTCTAAGAGTCACCTCATTAGCATAAATTCAGGAATGGTTAAATGGGGTTATTCCTGTTAACTTAAAAAAAATCACAAGATCTATAAATTTAGAAATGGAGACTTTATTTCTTGTAAAGCGTTATAGCCTGCAAGGTGGCTATCCTGGAGGCTGGGAAGCGCAGCCTCCAGGAGAGACCTGGAAACAGGCATCTCAAAAGAGGTGGGGCTGGGGTAGGAGCTTTATACTGAAGTAGTTGGCTAAACATACATATTTAACAGGCTAGAGGAGGAGCTATGAATATTCATGAAGGTGGTCCTGGTGCATGCATGTTGAATAAACATGGATGTTACATATGAACTATGTTCACCTTGGGGTGGAGACTTAACATTTAAATGTATTACGGTTAGGCCCTGTTCATCAAAGGTCTTTTCAGGACACAAAAGGACTTTTAAGTGCGCAGTCTCTGTGAACTGGCCAGACCCAGTCCTTGGTCAGTGGTCTTCTTATCAGGAGAAAGTTACTGAAATCAGTCCCTTGTCCAATCAGAGCTGTAGTTATGGCTTATGGAACAAAGAGTCAGTTGGTCAGCATCTGGCGGTTCTAAACTGCAACCGCTTCAACATTGTTTATCTCAAGGCCAGTGCTTATTTAGCTGCTAGAGAAAAAGACAAACCTTGTGGTGGCTAGGACATAGGTTTTTCTTTAAGTGTAGGAGTGCATGGCTTAATGCTTGCCTGGCATGGCCTTAGGTCCTGTTTATAATTTGTATCTTATTACCATAAAGATAATCCATTCTATTAGTCTTTTTTGTTTTTGAGATGGACTTTCGCTCTTTTGCCTAGGCTGGAGTGCAATGGCGCGATCTCAGCTCATCGCAACCTCTGCCTCCCGGGTTCAAGACCAAAACTCTGGTCTCCAGCACAGCTGGCTCTGCATGAATAACTCTTTCTCTATTGCCATTCCCCTGTCTTGATAAATTGGCTCTGTCTAAACAGTGGGCAAGGTGAATCCATTGGGCGGTTACACAGGCTGATCCTGCCTCAGCCTCCTGTGTAGCTGGGATTACAGGCATGTGCCACCACGCCCGGCTAATTTTGTATTTTTAGTAGAGACGGGGTTTCTCCATGTTGGTCAGGCTGGTCTTGAACTCCTGACCTCAGGTGATCTGCCCTCCTCAGCATCCCAAACTGTTGGGATTACAGCCGTGAGCTACTGCGCCCTTCTATCAGTCTTTTTCAGACAGCGTCTTGCTCTGTCACCCAAGCTGGAGTGCCAGGGCACAATCACAGCTCACTGCAGCCTCGAACTCCAGGGTCAAGCAATCCTCACCCTTCCAAGTAGCTGGTACCACAGGTGTGCACCACCATAACCAGCTAACTTTATTTTATTTTACTTTTGTAGATGCGGAGGGTGGGAGGGTGGTCTCCCTATGGTGTTCAGGTGAAACCGCCATTGCAAAATTGGAACTGACACAGTGGAAGAGATCTGAACCTAACCAACTCCAACTTGCTTCTAATCTCCAATCTGTCCTTGTTCATTCCTGGGCGTAGGCCAAAGTAACTTTGGGAGGAACTTAGTTTTTAGTTTATGGTTTAAAACAAAGATGATAACAGCCCTTTCCCAAAACAGACCCCCTTCTTGCCTGGAGACTAGGCTGCCTTTGTGGGACTAATGAACTAGCCAAAATATTAGAAATTATGGTTTAGGAGTCATGCAGCTGGAGGCGGCAAGATTCTGACCCTTCCCAAATTGCTCCTGGAGCTAACATCACCATTGTAAAGACGCAGAGCAGTGCTTGAGATATTTTGCAGACTCTGAACTTGATGGATCAACTGGCACCACCCAGACTGATAAACTGGCTCATGTGATCTTGTTGCCCCCACCCAGGAACTGACTCAGTGCAAGAGGAAAGCTTCAACTCCCTTCATTTTATCTCCTACCTGACCAATCAGCACTCGTGACTCACTGGCTACCCCTCACCCACCAAATTGTCCTTAAAAACTCCGATCCTGGGCTCAGTGTGGTGGCTCACACCTGTAATCCCAGCACTTTGGGAGGCAGAGTTGGGCGGATCACTTGAGGTCAGGAGTTTGAGACCAGCCTGACCAACATGGCAAAACCCCATCTCTACTAAAAATACAAAAATTAGTCCGGCCTGATGGCGCACCTGTAATCCCAGTTACTCGAGAGGCTGAAGCAGAAGAATCGCTTGCCTCCCTTGCTGGGAGGAGGAGGTTGCAGTGAGATCGCACCACTGCACTCCAGCCTGGGCAACAGAGTGAGACTACTTCTCAAAAAAAAAAAAAAAGAAAGAAAAAGAAAAAGAAAAACAACAACAAAAATCCTACTCTGATCCCTGAATGCTCTGGGAGACTGATTTGAATAACAATAAAACTCTGGTCTCCAGCACAGCTGGCTCTGCATGAATAACTCTTTCTCTATTGCCATTCCCCTGTCTTGATAAATTGGCTCTGTCTAAACAGTGGGCAAGGTGAATCCATTGGGCGGTTACACAGGCTGATCTCTAACTAACTCCTGAGCTCAAGCAATCCTTTGCCTCTGGCTCTCAAAGTGTTGGGATTACAGATGTGAGCCTCCGTGCCCAACCTGTTCTGTCAATCTTATGATCTCTATTTTAACATTAATGCTGGTCAGTTGTGTCTAAACTGCAACAGGGAGGGGGTACAAAGAGGCATGTATGACCTCCTATCTTATTATAGCCAGGAACTCAGTTTTTACGGTTTCTTTAGGGTCCTCTTGGCCAAGAGGTGGTTCATTCAGTCAGTTGCGGGGCTCAGGATTTCATTTTTAGTTAATGTGATGAGTAACAAAAGATGTTCCCCTCACATCTATCAGTCAGGAAATTTCAAGGGTCTCAGAAGTTTTGTGGCCGGGCGCAGTGGCTCACGCCTTTAATCCCAGCACTTTGGGAGGCTGAGGCAGGCAGATCACAAGGTCAGGAGATCAAGACCATCCTGGCCAACATGGTGAAACCCCATCTCTACTAAAATACAAAAAATTAGCTGGGCGTGGCGGTGCATGCCTGTAGTCCCAGCTAGTTGGGAGGCTGAGGCAGTGGAATCGCTTGAACCCAGGAGGCAGAGGTTGCAGTGAGCCGAGATTATGCCACTGCACTCCTGCCTGGCAACAGAGCAAGATTCTGTCTCAAAAAAAAAAAAAAAAAAAAAAAAAGTTTTGCGCAAGAAACTGGGACTAAAAATCAAATATAGATCTCTCATTAATATATCACAATATCAGAAGGAAGTAGTGGTGGGAGAGGGAACTGGACTCCTTATAGTGAAAATCCTGACTTTCCAGTAGGCCTCCTCTGATCCACCCCAGCAGGGCGGGGGTTCGGTGCCTCCTACTGCCAAAGGAAGGTAGACATCCAGGTTCCCCAAGTGGTCTCCATTGACACCAAGAATTTGGGTGGGGCTCATTATCATCTGGTGGGGATGGACAACCCTGTTCCCTACTCAACTTGGTGAGGGGACAAGAGACTGCAGCACCTCATTAAGAGCCTGGCAAGTGCAGATGCCTAGGCTCTAAGAAAAGAAAGACAGCTCTGAACAGTCTGAGCTCTGTGAGGTATGTAAAACTTATCAGGCCCAGAGACTTGAGTATGGGCCTTCAGGCACCTCCCCACCCATGTTTGGGGGCCTTTTTTGTTTTTGTTTTTTTGAGTCTCTCTCAGGCTGGAGAGCAGTGGCACAATCTCTGTTCACTGCAGCCTCAACTTCCTGGGCTCAAGCAATCCTCCCACTTTAGTCTCCTGAGTAGCTGGGACTACAGGCATGCGCCACCACACCCAGCTAATTTTTGTATTTTGTAGAGACAGGGTTTCACCATGTTGCCCAAGTCTCAAACTCCTGAGTTCAAGCGAGCCACCAATCTTGGCTGGTGGCAATTGTTCCTGACTAGCATTTTGTTCCTAATTAGCTGTCTCACCCATTGTCTTCATGTTCCTGGAACTTGTGATACAAAGAACAATGTATAGCCAACCAATAGCTTAAGTTATTTTAATGTAAATCTTGGTAAACAATCTAGGAACTGCCTCTTTTATTTCCTTTAGAAACACACTTGTGGCCAGGCACAGTAGTTCATTACTGTAATCCCAGCACTTTGGCAGGCCAAGGTAGGTGGATTACTTGAGGTCAGGAGTTCGAGACCAGCCTGGCCAACATAGTGAAACCCCATCTCAACTAAAAATACAAAAAAAAGTAACTGGGTATGGTGGCACATGCCTGTAGTCTCAGCTACTTGGGAGGCTAAGGCAGGAGGCAGAGGTTGCAGTGAGCCGAGATGGAGCCACTGCACTCCAGCCTGAGTGACAGAGTGAGACTCTGTCTCAAAAAAAAAAGAAAGAAAGAAAGAAAAAGAAACACACTTGTACACTTGTAATGACTGCTAATCGGAGTATATTCAGGGCAACTTGGATCTATACTCCTGGTTTGCAGTTCTCAAACTTGACCCAAGTAAACGCTCTACTTAAGATTGCCTCAGTTTTTTCTCTTTAGGTTGATAGCTCTCCACCTGGCCTTTATTACCATTGGTGGAAGTGGGGCCACAGATTTTTCTTTGGTGTTTGGCTGACATGGTTATTTTCTAAAAGTTTTCTGCCTTTCTAGGCTGTCTTCTGGTCCTTTGGCTGTCTGTCTTCCTGCCTCTTTCCTCATCATTTGGCTAAAGAGAGAAGGCTTTTCTTGGAGCTTCTTTCATATTTCAAGGTTTCAGCTTCTTAAGTTCCAGGTTTGGAAGATACGAGGACAAAAGAGCAGCGAGAAACTTACCACTAAGTCATTCCTTGGGTCTCCACGTCGCTAACCAGCCTGCCTCCTTCTCTCCAGCTGGCAAAGTCTTCTTATGCTTCTTTTCTTTGTAATGCCTTGGGTTTTTAGTTGTACTTAGAAAAAGAATTGGAAAAAGTATGCCTACTCTATCTCCCTGGAAGTGAATTCTATTGTATTAATTTTATGCTTACCTTTTGTTTAGGGCGAATGATACTGGCTGAAAAACTCCAGTGACTCTTGTGATTTTTTTTTTTTCTATTCCCACATTAAGACAACTATTGTTATAGTATGAGGAATACATTAAGTTATTCTAAGAGCTCTATAAAGCAATTCAAGCATAGTTCAAAAGGCCAAGTCAGGCTGGGAGTGGTGGCTCACACCTGTAATCCCCCTATAATCCTAGCAATTTGGGACGCCAAGGTGGGTGGATTGCTTGAGCTCAGGAGTTCCAGACCAGACTAGGCAACATGGTGAAACCCTGTCTCTGCAAAAAACACAAAGATTAGCCAGATGTGGCAGCTCACTTCTGTAGTCCAAGCTACTTGGGCGGCTGAGGTGGGAGGATCTCTTGAGCCTTTGAGCCTGGGAGGCAGAGGCTGCAGTGAGCTGATTGTGCCACTGCACTACAGCTGGCTTGACAGAGTCAGACACTGTCTCAAAAACAAACAAACAAACAAACAAACAAACAAACAATCCAGGACTTCAGTGCTCTTTATAAACTGAATTAGATTTATCAAGAGCCCACCCTACCCCTTTAATTCTAATGTGGTCATATACATATAATTCTCTTGAAGCATTAACATCTATGACTTTGATGCATTTACTTTAAAATTTTGTTTTGCTTGCACATTACTTTTTCTTGACATGTTTTGTAAAATGATTGCCTTTGGTTATATGTAACAGAAGCCAATTAGAGCTTGCTTTAGCAAAAAGAAAAGTAATGTGGCCGGCTCAGTGGCCCATGCCCGTAATCCCACTACTTTGGGAGGCAGAGGTGGATGGATCACTTGAAGGCAGGAATTCGAGACTAACCTGGCCAACATGACAAAAACCCATCTCTACTGAAAACACAAAAACTACCCGGGCGTGTTGGCACGCGTCTGTAGTCCCAGCTACTCGGGAGGCTGAGGCATGAGAATTGCTTGAACCACAAGAATCGCTTGTAACACGGGAGGTGGAGGTTGCAGTGGAGCCGAGATCGCTGCACTGCACTTCAATTGGGCCACAAAGTGACACTGTCTCAAAAAAACAAAACAAAACAAAACAAAAAACCCCCCAAAACTGGGGTGTTTCATGAAACTCAGTGATTGGTATGCAGACAGATCCTAGTAAGGGCTTGGAGCATCAGGAATAGTCTCTGCTTCATCTCTGCTTTCTCCACACATCTGCTTCTTTCTTTCTCCCTGAAAACTAACCTCTGTCTGCCTCCCAGTACTCAAAACAGGAATATGGCTGTGACACAGTCTCTAGTTAGTAAGACGCATCCATTAGGAAAAGAAGGACTGGTACAGTATTTCTTCAGATCTGATTCTAAATTCTTAGGAATAAAAATCCAGGCTGGGCATGGTGGTTCACACCTGTAATCCCAGCACTTTGGGAGGCCAATGCAAGTGGATCATTGGAGGCCAGGAGTTCGAGACCATCCTGGCCAACATGGTGAAACCCCATCTCTACTAAAATTACAGAAATTAGCCAGGCATGGTGGCATGTGCCTGTAATCCCAGCTACTTGGGAGGTTGAGGCATGAGAATCGCTCGAACCCAGGAGGTGTAGGCTGCAGCGAGCCAAGATTGTGCCATTGCACTCCAGCCTGGGCAACAGAGTAAGACCCTGCCTAAAAAAAAAAAAAAAAAATCCAATTAGTCAATTAGGATAATGAGTCTACCTGTGGGCCAGAGATGTACATGCTGAGGAATCCAACAGAAAATCCAGGACTGCTAGGAGTCTACTCCTGTATTCCTGTGGATGGGGGCCGCAGTTTCTTCTTCTTTTTTTTTTTTTTTTTTTTTGAGACAGAGTCTCGCTCTGTCGCCCAGGCTGGAGTGCAGTGGCTGGATCTCAGCTCACTGCAAGCTCCGCCTCCCGGGTTTACGCCATTCTCCTGGCTCAGCCTCCCGAGTAGCTGAGACTACAGGCGCCCGCCACCTCACCCGGCTAGTTTTTTGTATTTTTTAGTAGAGACGGGGGTTTCACCATGTTAACCAGGATGGTCTCGATCTGCTGACCTCGTGATCTACCCGTCTCAGCCTCCCAAAGTGCTGGGATTACAGGCTTGAGCCACTGCGCCGGGCCTGGGGGGGCCGCAGTTTCTAAAGACATCCTAAGAGTGTTAAACACATTGAGTAACTCCCTCTACTCCTAAAATCTTTGATACACTGTTGAAGATTTATCCACATCAAAATTGTTACGATGTTCCAGGTCAACCTTCTAACCTAACTATGTAAGTACATTGAATTCATGATTTGTTTTTCCTGTAATGCTAAAAATATATAATAAGCAGCAGAAAGACCCATTTTTACATTTGGAAATGAAACTGCTTCAAAGGCTCTAGAACTTTCCTTTTCTGGCATTAATTCAGTTAATTTGGAATGTCAGCACACAGAGTAGCTGACCTTTATCCCATAGTGTGACAGCAGAGGAACTCTTGCCCTAATTCACCAGAGAGGGGCATAGCCCCAATGACCCACGTTTAAGAAACTGTAATGTTACCTCTGAAGCCAGTCTTGTTTTTTTCTTTTCGAGATGGAGTCTCACTCTGTCACCCAGGCTGGACTGAGGTGCAACGGCGTGATTTCAGCTCACTGCAAACTCCGCCTCCTGGGTTTAAGCGATTCTCCTGCCTCAGCCTCCTGTGTAGCTGGGATTACAGGCATGCACCACCACACCCAGCGAATTTTTGTATTTTTAGGAGAGATGGGGTTTCACCATGTTGGCCAGGCTGGTCTGGAACTCCTGACCTCAGATGACCCACCTGCTGCAGCCTCCCAAAGTGCTGGGATTACAAGTGTGAGCCACCACACCTGGCCTGAAGCCAGTCTTTAACTCAGCAGGTTATGCTATTTGACTATTATTTGTGGACATATAATCGATTTTATTTTTGAGACAGAGTCTCTTTCTAACTCTACTGGAAGATAAATCTTTCTTACTTGAAATGGAAACAAACTCATAAATTGTGTCCGGCTTAGTCCTTGTAAAACTGTTGTAACATTTACCTAGGATTTTACAACCATTTCCACACTCATAAATCTTGGTCATTGTTCTCAAAACTGTATCTTAGAGTAGGAGCTACTAAAGACAATTAAATGCTGATGGTTCAAAGGTTCTGAACAGCATAGAAGCTGCTCCATTGTTTGTTCTTGGTATGTATACTATGTGTGTTTATAAAGTAAAATTTAAAAAGAGGATATGGAGCAGGAAATTTCACATGAACCTACCTGGTTATAATTTTCTAAGGAATTTTACCTTTCCAACCTAAATCTGGGTTTTGGATTTAAGATACCGTTTACAACACTGCCAAGCTCTAAGCTCTACTTTTCAATACAACTCTCTTATTTTCCTTCCTTCCTTTTCTTCCTTTCTTCTTGTTTCTTTCTCTTCCCCATTCATTTTTTATTAATTCATTTATTCTCTCTCTTTGAAACAGCACTATGTAGCATCTAAAGTTATTATTATTATTATTTTTCAGACGGAGTTGCACTCTTATTGCCCAGGATGGAGTGCAGTGGCACGATCTTGGCTCACTGCAACCTCCGCCTCCTGGGTTCCATTGATTCTCCTGCCAAAGCCTCCCGAGTAGCTGGGATTATAGGCATGTGCCACCACACCCAGCTAATTTTGTATTTTTAGTAGAGATGGGGTTCCTCTATGTTGGTCAGGATGGTCTCGAACTCCCAATCTCAGGTGATCCACCTACCTTGGCCTCCCAAAGTGCTGGGATGAGAGGAGTGAGCCACCACACCCGGCCTCTTATTATTTTTTGAGATGGAGTCTTGCTCTGCTGTCCAGGCTGGAGTGCGATGGCATGATCATGGCTCACTGCAACCTCCACCTCCCGGGTTCAAGCAATTCTCTTGCCTCAACTTCCCAAGCAGCTGAGATTACAGGCGCCCGCCATCACGCCCAGCTAATTTTTGTATTTTTAGTAGAGACAGGGTTTTACCATGTTGGCCAGCCTGGTCTACGATCTCCTGGACCTCAAGTGATCTGCCAGGCTTGGCCTCCCCAAGTGCTAGGATTACAGGCATGAGCCACCGAGACTGGCCTAAAGTTATTTTATTTATTTAGTTTCTAATATACAAACAGTTGTAAATTTGCTGGCTTACCAACTTTTTCTTCAGATTTGGAAGATTCTTTTCTTTGGGTTCTGTAACATGGAAAGTTCTTCCACCTTGCTTTTGCCATCAAGCTAGCTATCTGAAGGATTCCCTTGAGATGGCAGAACCTCTAAACAGCAAGTTAGGAAGTAAGGCAGATACAGTGCAAAATACTGTGCTAGAAGCAAAAAGTAATGTAGACAGCTAATATTGCGTGATGGCTTAGATTAGTTAATGTGTTTAGTACCATTGTGAACCATTCACCAATTAGTCAGTATTTTGCCTATATGCCTTTTCCTTCATGTATCTATAGGGGAAAACAAGCAAAAACAGAAACCAATGACAAAACCTATAGATTAGAACATTTTAAGCTGGAATCATTATGAAGAGAAGATAAGGGTTTTAGCCCTCAGATCTTTGGTGTCCCTTAAGTTTCTTCCTGAATATCATAACATTTATACCAAGATGTCGCTATACACTATGTTATTGTATAATAAAATCACAACTGGCTGAGCACAGTGGCTCACACTTGTAATCCCAGCATTCTGGAAGGTAAAGATGGAAGGACCGAATGAGGCTAGCAGTTCGAGACCAGCCTGGGTGACAAAGGGAGACACTGTCGCCACACACATACAATAAATTAACCGGGCATAATGCCTCACACCTGCAGTCCCAGCTACGTGGGAGGCTGAGGTGGGAGGATCCCTTGGGCCCTGGAGGTTGAGGCTGCAGTAAGCCGTGATTGTGCCACTGCGCTCCAGCCTAGGCGACAGAGTGAGACCCTGTCTCAAAAATAAATAAATAAAATTAACATTACAACTAAGTAACTGACAGCACAGGGCCCAACCACTGTTACTGTAAACCCTACATGCACTTTTACTAATTACAAGGTTTGGAGTACTCAGTCAATTAAGAAGTCTGAATGACTTAGCCTCTCTGTTTTTATTTTTTATTTTTATTTTTATTTTTTGAGACGGAGTCTGGCTCTGTTGCCCAGGTTGGGGTGCAGTGGCGCGATCTCGGCTCACTGCAAGCTCCGCCTCCCGGATTCACGCCATTCTCCTGCCTCAGCCTCCAGAGTAGCTGGGACTACAGGTGCCCGCCACCTCGCCTGGCTAGTTTTTTGTATTTTTTAGTAGAGACGGGGTTTCACCATGTTAGCCAGGATGGTCTCAATCTCCTGAGCTCGTGATCTGCCCACCTCAGCCTCCCAAAGTGTTGGGATTACAGGCGTGAGCCACCACACCCGGCTCTGTTTTTATTTATTTATTTATATTTTTGTATTTATTTTTGAGACCTAATTAAAAATTTCTTTTTGCTAGAGATTGGGTCTCACTATGTTGCCCAGGCTGACCTTGAACTATTGGCCTCGAGGGATACTCCTGCCTCAGCCTCCTGCATAGCTGGGATTACAGACATGAATCACTATTCCTGGCAGGATTAGCAATTTTTCTAAAGATACACTTTCTTATAACTTTTTGTTTATACTTTATAGCTACTGCTAATAGATTTCCCAGGATTTATTCCTTCTTTAAAATACTGTTCAATTCTGGGTAACTCTGCCTAAAGGTTTGAAATGATAAATGGGATAAAGTCATCATCAAGCAAGGACATGGTCAGACCACCTTTGTCATGTGGTCAGAGTCATCCTTGGTACTTGATCAGATAAAAAGAAATACATGACAGGGTCTTATGGAATGAGTGATTTTTAAGAGCTATAAGAATTCAGAAATTAGGGTAAACAGTGTGTGGTACTATTGTTACAGAATACATTAATTTCAATTTAAAAGCACAGGGCCGGGCGCAGTGGCTCACGCCTGTGATCCCAGCACTTTGGGAGGCCAAGGTGAGTGGATCACGAGGTCAGGAGTTCGAGCCCAGCACGGCCAGTATGGTGAAACCCCGTCTCTACTTAAAATACAAAAATTAGCTGGGCGTGGTGGCACATGCCCATAGTCCCAGCAGCTCAGGAAGCTGAGGCAGGAGAATCACTTGAACCCAAGAGATGGAGGTTGTGGTGGGTCGAGATTATGCCACTCAACTCTAGCCTGGGCGATCAAACAAGACTCCATCTGAAAGAAAAACAACAACAACAAAAAAACAAGGTCTAAGCCATTTTTTACAAGTAAACATATTTCTTATGAGATATAGTATTGTCTGGGTGCAGTGGCTTAGGCCTGTAATTCCAGCACTTTCAGAGACTGAAGCAGGATTGCTTGAGTCTAGCAGTTTGAGACCAGCCTGGGTTATAGTGAGGTCCTGTGTCTACATAATGAATAAAAATTATGGCATTTTATTTATACTATTTTAGTCAGGAATATCATAAACATATGTGGTTGTTGAAGAGATTAAAAATTATGAAATGGCATTCTCTAGGGAAGGCTGGTTTGCATGTAAATTCCAGAAATCTCTTCATTTACAGGCTTTGAGTCAAAAAGTAGAGGTTTTTCTATACTTAGCTGTTGAAGCATTCATCTGTTTAAAATTTAAAACATAACCCAGGCCAGGCCTGGTGGCTCACACTTCTAATCCCAGCGCTATGGGAGGCCGAGGCCTGCGGATCACTTGAGGCTTGAGGTTAAGAGTTTGAGACCAGCCTGGCCAATACGGTGAAACCCCGTCTCCATTAAAAATACAAAAATTGGCCAGGCATGGTGGCGTATGTCTGTAGTCCCAGCTTCTTGGGAGGCTGAGGCAGGAGAATTGCTTGAACCAGGAGGTGGAGGTTGCAGTGAGCTGAGACCGAAACTGATGGGCAATACAAGACTCCGTCTCAAAAACAAAACAAAAACAAAAACACAAAACAAAAACATAACCCAGGTGCCTGGATAAAAATAAAAATTAGAAAAGGGCTTGGTGCGGTGGCTCATGCCTGTAATCCTAGCACTTTGGGAGACTGAGGTGGGAAGATCACTTAAGAGTCAGAAGTTTGAGACTAGCCTGGCCAAAGTGGCAAAACCTGTTTCTACAAAAAATAGAGAAATTAGTGAGGTGTGGTGGTGCACGCCTTTAGTCCCAGATACTCGGGAGGCTGAGGTGGGAGAATCTCTTGAGCCTAGGAGGCTGAAGCTGCAGTGGGCTGACATTGCACCACCGCACTGCAGCCTTGGTGACAGAGCGAGACCCTGTCCCAAAAATAAAAAGAGAGGTGGGGTTGGGGGTGACACTTGAACCCCAATCTTTAGACTCCTAAGCTTTTCAGTTTTATGACAGTGCTTCATCTTAAGGTACATGGAAAGTAAATGAAATAATTGTTAGAATATTAAATTTAATAAGTTTATTTCCGGATGAAATGACGTTTGTAAGGTTATCATATACCCTATCTACCATTATCTAATTTTCTTAATTTGTGAAATAAAAATAGTATGTTACCATATGCTGTTTATAGCATCTTCCTCTTTAAACAAAGATACCCATTTCCTGTTTTTCTCCTCTTGATATTTGAAGGTTGCACGTTACTTTACTCTAAGTCTAATTTTATCATTAACCATTTGATATAAAAATGTGTCCTTGGCAGGGCGCAGTGGCTCACGCCTGTAATTCCAGCACTTTCGGAGGCCGAGGCGGGTGGATCACCTGAGGTCAGGACTTCGACACCAGCCTGGCCAACACGGTGAAATCCTGTCTCTGCTACAAATACAAAAATTAGCGGGGCCTGGTGGTGGGCGCCTGTAATTCCAGCTGCTCTGGAGGCTAACGCAGGAGAACTGCTTGAACCCAGGATGAGAAGGCTGCAGTGAGCCGAGATTGTGCCACTGGACTGCAGCCTGGGCGACAGAGTGAGACTCTGTCTCAAGAAACAAACAAAAATCAAAAAACCAAAAATGTGCCCTAAAGTCTTCCACGTTGTATTATTTAAGCCTCACGTGGGGGAGTTAGCAAGGTCAGTTTACACATGAGATAAACTTAGTAAGGTTAAGTGCCAGATTCAGGCCATACAATCGGTTGTTCTATATTCTAAATCCTATATTTTACCGTCTAGGCTTCTTAAATTTAAGAATGGGAGGCCGGGCGCGGTGGCTCACGCCCGTAATCCCAGCACTTTGGGAGGCAGAGACGAGCGGATGAAGAGGTCAGGAAATCGGGACCATCCTGGCTAACACGGTGAAACCCCGTCTCTACTAAAAATACAAAAAATTAGCCAGGCGTGGTGGCGGGCGCCTGTAGTCCCAGCTACTCAGGAGGCTGAGGCAGAATGGCCTGAACCCGGGAGGCGGAGCTTGCAGAATGGCCTGAACCCGGGAGTGGAGCCGAGATCGCGCCACTGCACTCCAGACTGGGCGACAGAGCGAGACTGTCTCAAAAAAAAAAAAAAAAAAAGAAAAGAAAAAAAAGAATGGGCACGTGAGTGAGAAGCTACTACTAACCATACAAAATAAAGTGATATTTAAAGATGAACAGATGTCGCATTCTAAAAAGGTGAAAACGCGGCAAGGCACAGGAACTCTTGATAAATCCTGCAGTTTTTAAGAAACATGGGCTGGTCTTGACGAGACCTATAGGCAGACAGGGCTCAAACATTCAAAAGAGCTGCAGAGTAAACTCAACTCCCCGAAAGCGCTGCACTGACTGGCAGATTCCACACGAGACACTGGCCTCCCACGTGTCTTTCAGGAAACACACAAAATTCAAGGGATAAAGAAAGCCAAGAAGGGGATGAGAAAAAGGAAAAAAAAAAAAAAAGGCGAACAGAGCTTCCCTGGGAAGTTGAGGGTGCGCGGAGGGTGCGCGAAGGCTGGGGCGGGCGGAGGGAACTCGCAGAGCATCTGGCGGGCACCGAGGTCTGGGAGCAGGCCTGGAGGCAGCTCTGTTCGTGGAGAGAGTGGGCTGCCCGTGGGCCCCACCCTGTGGAGCCCCCCAGTAGATCTGTCTCCTGGTTCGGGTGGGCAGGAGAGGGCAGAGCGCAGAAGAGAAAAACAGGGAAGGAGACGCTAGAAGAGCCACAGGTGGGCGCCGGTCAGAGTCCGAGGTTGCAGGTCTCTGGGCCAGCCGCACCTGCGAACCCTCCGAGACGCCGTAGCCCCGCCCCTCCGGCGCGTGGCGCGCATGACGCTAGGAGCGCGGGCCGCTCTCCTTACAGAGGTCGCTCTTGTCCGAACGGTCGGCCTCTGCTGCGCCTGCGTGGTGGGGAGGGGAAGTGAGGCGGTTTCCTCGGCGCCTTTTCCGGCAGCGGCGGCGGCAGAACTGGGAGGAGGAGTTGGAGGCCGGAGGGAGCCCGCGCTCGGGGCGGCGGCTGGAGGTAACCCCCTGCACCGAGCTGGAAAGGCGGGCCACCTCTGTCTTCACTCCTCTCTGGAACTCTGGCGGTAACTCCCCTCTCCCTCTCTGTTTCTCTGCAGGCAACGTACCGAGTTCCTGCGAGGATCCATGACCTGACGGGGCCCCGGAGCCGTGCTGCCTCTCGGGTGTCCTGGGTCGGTGGTGAGCCCAGTGCTCGCAGGCCGGCGGGCGGGCCGGAGGGCCGCATTCTCTCTCGGGGTGAGAGGAAGGCGGAGGAGCGGGAACCGCGGCGGCGCTCGCGCGGCGCCTGCGGGGGGAAGGGCAGTTCCGGGCCGGGCCGCGCCTCAGCAGGGCGGCGGCTCCCGGCGCAGACTCAGGGCCCGGGTGGCAGCGGCGAGTGGAGGAATCAAGTTGTGCGGTCGGTGATGCCCGAGTGAGCGGCGGTCCTGGGCCTCTGCCCTTAGGAGGCACCTCCCACGCAGGCCGCAAAGGCGCCTTCGCGGCCGGGAGGCTTCGTTTCGGTTTCGCGGCGGCGGCGGCGTTGTTGGCTGACGGGACCCGGGACACCTGAATGCCCCCGGCCCCGGCTCCTCCGACGCGATGGGGAAGGTGCTATCCAAAATCTTCGGGAACAAGGAAATGCGGATCCTCATGTTGGGCCTGGACGCGGCCGGCAAGACAACAATCCTGTACAAGTTGAAGCTGGGCCAGTCGGTGACCACCATTCCCACTGTGGGTTTCAACGTGGAGACGGTGACTTACAAAAATGTCAAGTTCAACGTATGGGATGTGGGCGGCCAGGACAAGATCCGGCCGCTCTGGCGGCATTACTACACTGGGACCCAAGGTCTGATCTTCGTAGTGGACTGCGCCGACCGCGACCGCATCGATGAGGCTCGCCAGGAGCTGCACCGCATTATCAATGACCGGGAGATGAGGGACGCCATAATCCTCATCTTCGCCAACAAGCAGGACCTGCCCGATGCCATGAAACCCCACGAGATCCAGGAGAAACTGGGCCTGACCCGGATTCGGGACAGGAACTGGTATGTGCAGCCCTCCTGTGCCACCTCAGGAGACGGACTCTATGAGGGGCTCACATGGTTAACCTCTAACTACAAATCTTAATGAGCATTCTCCACCCATCCCCTGGAAGGAGAGAAATCAAAAACCCATTCATAGGATTATCGCCACCATCACCTCTTTCAATTGCCACTTTCTCTTCTTTTGAATTTGAACTCTGGAGTTACTGTTCTACAGTTTGGGGGGAGGGGGCTTGGGGGTTTTCTCTTTTGTTTCCCTTTTTCCTTTTTTTTTTTTTTTTTTGGCTTTGCATTAGGATGCTCTGATCTGACATTTGACATGAACACAAAGTTGCTAGATGCTCTTGTTGACTTCCAGCAGATGGGATGGGGGAAATACAGCAGTTCTTGGTATAGTCCTTTGTAATAATAGTTTGATTTTTTTATTTCGAGAGAATCATTTTCCTCTGTATGCTTTTTTCCTTTTTTGCCCAGTTTCCTTATCACTTGCTGTAGATGGCTTACTTTGCATTCATGCAGACTATGTTGCAAGTCTGTTTCATCTAGTAAACTGAAAATTATTGCTTAATCAAACTGCCGTTTGTCTTTTATACTTAAGGCCTTTCCCCCCTTCCTTATGAGTTCTAACTTAGTAATTTCAAATGTGACCTTTTATATCTAAGACCAGTATAGTAAACAGCCCACAGTGGCAAGTAATGAGTAATATCATTGTAATATGTTCCAGTTGCATCTCAGTATGTTAAACAGGTAATGTAAGAGGTTCTCTGAAATGTCAGCAAATAAGTTCTGAAACATACATCATGCATGAGTAGGAATAAAACCTAAGTTCCCCCACAAGGTAGCTAACTTAACGCTGCATAAAAATATGAAAGTGTAACCCATGAAGGACACTTTTTTTTTCCACTGCAAAGTTAAGTCATTTTGCTATTTTCCCTCTTTTTTAAACTTTAAAAATAGACTCCAGAAATTGGAACAATAATGGTGTATACCACACACAGATTAAACATTTGTAGATATTTTAAGTGACTTTTGGGCAAAACTGGAATGTATACTTTGACCTTGTTTCAAACGCCTGAGACCAGTAATTTAAAAATTACTAAAAGGTTTACTTTGTTCATTAATAAAGCATTTAGCAATTCAAATTATATGCACCTTTTACCTAGTTGAAAAAAATACACATTCCTGTTTTCACATTATAGCAACTGATAAAGCTGAAGCTATAAGTCATTTTTTATAGATGAGTGATCCACATCTCCATCAATTAGAACACTGGAAAAGATGTTTTATAAAAAAGGTATTTAATTTTGTTTGTAGGATTAACTCATGCAAATAATGAAGATATCCTGTTGGTTCAATAGTACACTGTCTCCTTTAAGGAAGGAAGCGTGATGAATGAATGATGTGTAGACTTGAGGGATGACTATTAAAGGGGACGTAGGATGAAGAGAACCTACAGATGACAATGAATGTAAACTTATTTTTCTTCATGTGTAAGCAGTGTGCTCGCTGGTGATATCCAGATCCTAACAAGATTACTTGGTTAGCTGGTTAGGACCAGTAACTGGATTGCGACCACTATGATAATATTTTGAACCAAATGTTAATGCTTGATGCAGAATTGTGAAGCAGCATCTGGTTCCTATATAACCTTAAGGATTAATTTTAGTGATCCTCAAGGAATTAAATAGGGAATTTCAGAAATGTAGACTGCAAATGCAGTATACAGGAAAAGGTGGAGTGGGTTTTGTTTATGAAGGTGTCTGAAAACTAAAATTGAGCGGGATATCATGGTATAGTTGGACAGTATTGGTCCTTCACACTTTGGCCATATTGTGTAATGGAGCTTTTACCAAAGATGTATGAGAAGTGTAAGACTATAAAAAAATGAACTATTCAAAGTGAAACTTTTGACAGATGTTTTACTTAAAGCAGATGCAAAAGGGTATTCTCATGTAGGCTCCTGTTGGTGCAGAGGGATTTTTGATTTCAAGATGCAACTAAAGTACGAAGTTCTCAGTTTCACTTCAGTAGAAATAGCTCTAGAAATGAGGCTGATAAACACATCTAAGAATACTGGTTGCTTTCTAAAATTCCCAAAGCTCCACCATAAATGTAATTCTTAGTGTTTTAAATGATTGCATTTTAAGGTATATAAATATGGGTTATCCAATATCAATGCTATAGTAACATCCTGAAACAAAACAAGCACAAAGGTATAAATGCCTAAACTGGAGGAAACTTGAAACCCTCATGTTAAATCTTAAATGTAGTATTTCTAACTTGTGAAGACAGATTGGTAGGCAGCCATTTTTTTGTGTCTTAAAATAACTGGGGGCATAGTTAAAATTTTATACATCAAGTGATTGCTATTATTGAATGTTACAGGTGAGATGTGGTTATTTTTAGTTTATTTGAAATGTTTGACTGGAAAGGGGGGAGGGGGAAGCAAATATTTGAAATTTGGAAAACCCTAAACCTTTTGGTAAGAAATTGTAATTTTCACTTAAAATTTTCTTTAAGAATATAAAAGGTTTATAATTGATGTAGTTAAATTGAACAATAACCATTGGTGACTGGAGCAGGTAATTATAGCCTGCAGAAAAAATTATAATCTAAGAATTGAAAAAATAAGATCCTGAAGTTGTTTAATTGCATCAGTTTCTGTATTTATGTGAATTTATAAACTGCAGTAAGTTTTGAATGAGGTTAATCTTGTTTAATATAAGTAAATGAGTCTGTAGACTGTGATCTCCCCAAACTAAAAAGTACAGTACTTGGAATTGTGTTTATGGTTGTAGTGTTGGTAAAGCACTAATATGCAGAAAATAAAGGAATTACACAGTGCAGTTTCTCACGTTACGTTACTCGCTTGAACTAGATAAGTGGGACGTGTGGTGTGTTGGGCCATGTTATTCTCCAGGGTTTATGGTAAAAGGTGACTTAATTTGGAAGTTACCTGACTTTTGTAAGAACAAAAAAGATCAATTTGGTTCTTGTAAATGCTGGCTGTTTGAGGTAGTTTGCCCTGTTTTAGTTCCACCACCTTAATCTGATTGATAATTTAGGACACAACAGTGAAACAATTTTTAAAATTTGAGGTCCCATAGCAGTCTTTATTCCGCTGTTTTTTCCAAATTACAACCTTAGCATTTTTAGAAGTACAGAATTATGTCTAAAGAATTGGCCTTAAGTCTTAAATTCAGGTCTTAATTCTTTATAGACTTCTGGATTTTAAAGTTTCTTTTAGAGGTCAAATTGTCCTATAGAAATGGCAAAATTGTATTCATTTAAAGTAAATGTAAAGTAGTATACAGGATAAGGTCGGAAGAAAGAAAACGATGAATAACTTGTTGGATAAAAGAGTTTGAAAGACATTCTTGTAAGCCTTTCCTCCTATATCAGCAATTTTTATAGTTTGATTTTAGAATGTCTTCATGTGATCTCTAGTATGATTTAATTCCCATGTTAATATTTATTCATGTATTTAGTATTGTGGTTAAGATACTGTGACAAAGTATCAATTTGTCAGTGCTAGCAGTAGAAAATATTTTCCCCATTAATGAGTTTTTATGCTTTAATATAAGCTTAGAAATACAGTAGCCATAATCTGAATGGTGATGGAGCTTATAAAATTCCAAAAGTTATTTTCTCAATACCCTGCCAAATATGTATCAGGATTACAAGTAAGGTAAGTCTTGTATCTTTCCTTATAGGTAAAAACTGTGTTTGTAAAACCACATACAGCAATTATAAGAAATTTTTAAGTGATTAGTCATTGAACATAATATATTTGGAGTATAATATTCAATAGTATCTAGCCTTTTGCTTTAATCAAATGGTAAGGATTAGTAAAGGTTACAGTATTAGAGTTTACAAAAATGGAATGTTGGGAGATGGAGCCATAGAAGAGGCAAAACAACTTCTTGCTTTGCCAAACCAAAGTTGCCAGACTAGATTAGTGAGTTGAACAGGCAGGGAACACACAGGTGAGATCAAAGAAGGCAGAATAAGTCTGGAGAGTTTGAGGTAGTTTGCCCTGTTTTAGTTCCACTAAAGGAGAGGGATTTAGGAATTAAAACAAATTTGCAATTAAATATAACTCAAGTAATGGTAAATTTCAAGGGAATTAGACTAGGAGCTAACCTCATTTTGTGGGAAAATAAAAATTTTAACCTTTTACCCTTTTGAAACGTTTTATGACTACTTGAAAAAATTTTAAAATGAAAGTATTTGTTTTGTCCTTGAATATCTTTTTATTTTTTGAGACAGAATCTCGCTCTTTCGCCCAGGCTGGAGTGCAGTGGCGGGATCTTGGCTCACTGCTAGCTCCGCCTCCCAGGTTCACGCCATTCTCCCGCCCCAGCCTCCCGAGTAGCTGGTACTACAGGCACCTGCCACCACGCCTGGCTAATTTTTTTTTTTTGTATTTTTAGTAGAGAGGGGGTTTCACCGTGTTAGCCAGGATGGTCTCGATCTCCTGACCTCGTGATCTGCCCACCTTGGCCTCCCAAAGTGCTGGGATTACAGGCATGAGCCACCACGGCCGGCGAGTATCTTTCATTTGTTGTAGAATACATATTTTGTCCATAGTATTTGTTTTATAAGTGTGAGGGTAGATTTTTTTATTGAGACCCTACTAATAATGCCTGGCACTGTTTAGGTGCAGGAGATTGACAGTGAAGAAAAACACAAAAAATCGGCCGGGCGCGGTGGCTCAAGCCTGTAATCCCAGCACTTTGGGAGGCCGAGACGGGCGGATCACGAGGTCAGGAGATCGAGACCCTCCTGGCTAACACGGTGAAACCCCGTCTCTACTAAAAAAATACAAAAAATTAGCCGGGCGAGGTGGTGGGCGCCTGTGGTCCCAGCCACTCGGGAGGCTGAGGCAGGAGAATGGCGTGAACCCAGGAGGCAGAGGTTGCGGTGAGCTGAGATCCGGCCACTGCACTCTAGCCTGGGCGACAGAGCAAGACTCCGTCTCAAAAAAAAAAAAAAAAAAAACACAAAAAATCTGTATTCATGGAACTTAAATGGAGGATTGGGGATAGAGAACAAAGATCAGATGATAAGTAAAAATCTGTTAGGTTATATGCTATATATTATACAATATGTAATGTATGTACACAAAGCAGGGAACAGGTAGGTGTGTTCGGAGAAGATCTCATTGAGGTGATGTTTGAGCAAATACTTGAAGGAAATGTCAATATTGGTATAATTGACATAGTCACAGAAAGATAATAGTATAGTGTAAAGCAGAGGTGGGAAAACTATGACCAAGGGCAAATCTGGGTGCAGCCTGTTTTTTATAGGGACTGTGCTAGAATAGTTTTTACATTTTTAAAGGATTTGTAAAGTTGGTAAGAAAACACCATGAATATGTGACAGACAGTAATGGCCTGAAAAGCCTAAAATATTTACGATCTGGCTCTTAGAAAAAACATTTCACCTCAAATGTAAAGCCAATTTTTAAAACATTATAAAAATATATAGGAAATTGAACAATTGAATGTGAAAGACCATTGTTAAATGAATCTAATAAAAATTTTAGGACACAGAGGCCGGGCACGGTGGCTCACGCCTGTAATCCCAGCACTTTTGGAGGCCGAGGCGGGCGGATCACGAGGTCAGGAGATCGAGACCATCCTGGCTAACAAGGTGAAACCCCGTCTCTACAAAAAAATACAAAAAATTAGCCGGGCGAGGTGTTGTGTGCCTGTAGCCCCAGCTACTCGGGAGGCTGAAGCAGGAGAATGGCGTGAACCCGGGAGATGGAACTTGCAATGAGCCGAGATCCCACCACTGCCACTCCAGCCTGGGCAACGGAGCGAGACTCCGTCTCAAAAAAAAAAAAAAAAAACTTAGGGTACAGTGACATAGAATTTCCACATTTTATACATTTAGTGACCTAAGACTTGTTATTGAGTAGTCTAACCTGGATTATTTTTTTTCTAAATGAATTTAAATGCGTGAAATCAGTAGTTTCTCAGTTTTGATTTTAACATAGTTCTTTAAAACTGTGAGTCACTTCATTTTAAATATTTCTTTTATTTTTGTGGTAGTTTTACTGGTCTTTGGATTTAAGTTAAAAGTGATTCTTTGTTAAGTGTCCTTTCTTCCGGATAACCTAGAATAGTTGGTGTAGGTTCAGATAACATCGTTTAACTGTGGCTTTTTTATCCACTATTACCGTAATTAAGTCATGAGTCTATTATTTTTATAGAGAAAGTTTGTAAGGGGAAGTGTTTTATTGACTTGGAAACTATTAAGGTGCATGATAATTTGGTTTCTTCCAGTATTATTCCTCTAACCAATATAAACTAGGAAAATTTGCTTCACACATGGATTATTTCTTGCCTAGAGAGTTATATATTAATACCAAATAATACTAAGTAATTACTAGTGGGATGAGAAATCTATATTTTAAACTATTTATTACAAAGTTGTGAAACCTGTAACTGTGTTAGACTACTACAAAGTAATCTAGCAGAAGTTATGGAAGTAAATTTTATTGAGGACATTTACAAATGAGCTTTAAAAAAAAAAAAGAAAACATTTGTAGTTCATGGGAAGACCTATGTGAAACTAGTTATTTGTGATTATAAAAGTTGTTTTCCATTACAGCTGAGTAGCCTGAGAAGGTTATAGCATGAGAGGGGAAAAAAAAAAAAACACTGTGGTAGAAGCAGAAATTTGGATCTTTGAAGTTTGTTATAAGAAGGCAAACCAAAGTGCTTTCTCTGCATGTCTTTATTTTTTATTTTATTTATTTATTTTTGAGATGGAGTCTCACTCTTGTCGCCCAGGCTGGAGTGCAGTGGCTGAATCTCAGCTCACTGCAACCTCCCCTCTCCGGTTCAAGTGATTCTCCTGCCTCAGCCTCCCAAGTAGCTGGGATTAGAGGCATGTGCCACCACGCCCGGCTCATTTTGTATTTTTAGTAGAGATGGGGTTTCACCATGTTGGCTGTTCTCGAACTCCTGAGCTCAGGCAATCCACCCAACTCGGCCTCCCTAAATGCTGGGATTATAGGTGTGAGCTACTGTGCCCTGCCCATGTGTTTATTTATTTATTTATTTATTTGAGGAGTCTCGCTTGGTCACCCAGGCTGGAGTGCAGTGGCGCGATCTCAGCTCACTGCAACCTCCACCTCCCAGATTCAAGAGATTCTCCTGCTTCAGCCTTCTGAGCAGCTGGGACCACAGGTGCACCACCACGCCTGGTTAATTTTTTTTTTGCTTTTTTTGTTTTGTATTTTTAATGGAGATGCAGTTTCACCATGTTGGCCAGGCCAGCCTCGAACTCCTGACCTCAGGTGATCCACCCACTTTGGCCTGCCAAAGTGCTGGGATTACAGGTGTGAGCCACCGCGCCCGGCCCATCTGTTTATTTTTAAAAGTTAGTTTTATGAATAAGTCCTAGGTTGGAGTTAGGCCTAAGGAAATCAAACTCAGAAATATTCTAAGAATAGTAAGAGTTAGCATTTACTGAATGTTTGCCATGTGTCAGGCATTGCTCTAAGCATTGAATGGGTATTAATTCTCTAAATCGTCACAGCCACCTTGGGAGATAGGGCTCTCATTTTATAGTTGAAAAAACTGAGGCATATAGAGGTATATGTTAATAAGTAGCAGAGCCTGAATTTGGATTCAGATAGTCTCTGCTGTACTATGAATGTGACTAAGGTGAACCAGTGCTTACTCATGTTCTTAGTATTTTTTTGCTGTGTGTTTTCTTATAAATACCTGGCTTTAAGTAAATTTCCCATAATTTTCTTATTTTATCTTCAATAAGTTGTGAGTCCCTGTATAATTTCACTCTTCTGTACAGTGGAGAACACAGTATTAGGCGCTTAAGGGACTTTTTTTTTTTCTTCTGTAAAAATCAAATTTGATTGCTTGATAGTGAATTTTACACATCATTGTGAAAAATAGGAAAAGTTAAAATTTTCACTGAGCTGATTATTTGTATACTTATATATAGATTTCTTTTGATTTAAGAAAAGTTTTATATGGAATGCTTCATGAATTTGTGCCATCCTTGCACAGGGCCGTGTAATCTCTATATTGCTCCAATTTTAGTATATGTGCTGCTGAAGTGAGCCTCCCAGTTAAATTTCAATTAGATAAACTATTTTTTAGTACAAGTGTATCCCAAGCAATATACTAAAATTATGTATTAAATTATATATACTATATATAAAAAAATTATATACTAAAGCTTAAATTGAAATTTAACTGGCCATCCTGTATTTTACCTACAATCCTATATCTGACTCTGAATGGTGGGAAAGGAGGTAAGATTGAAAATGGAAATTTAAAAATATATTTAGAAACCCTCAAGAACTCTACCAAGTAGTTTGGATATTGTTTTGCGTGTAATGGGAGCCACTGAATTTTTACATATGTAAATTTATATATATATCTCTACATATATATATCTCTCTCTATGCATATATATATAAAACAGGAGAGAGTCACAATGTTTAGGTGTATCTAGTAGCTTTGTATAGAATCATGTATCAAGATTATGGATAGAAGTTGGAAGAAAAAAGTCCTTTCAGGAGACTTTGATGATAATTCAGCTGAGAAAATGAGGGCCAAGTATAGTGTAGAGAAAATGAGAAAGAAGTGAGATAATGAAATAAATTGGTGAAATGTGTTACTTGTGGAGGAAGAAAGAGTTAACAATTTCGATCCGAATTCTTTTTCTTTTTTTGAGACAGAGTCTCACTCTGTCACCCAGGCTGGAGTGCAATGGCATGATCTCAGCTCACTGCAACCTCTGCCTCCTGGGTTCAAGTGATTCTCCTGCCTCAACCTCCCATGTAGCTGGGACTACAGGCGCCCACCACCATGCCCAACTAATTTTTTTATTTTTAGTAGAGACGGGGTTTCACCATGTTGGCCAGGCTGGTCTCGAACTCCTGACCTTGGATGACCCGGTGGCCTCGGCCTCCCAAAGTGCTGAGACTACAGGTGTGAGCCACTGTGCCCAGCCTTGATATATATATATATATTTTTTTGAAATGGAGTTTCACTCTTGTCGCCCAGGCTGCTGTACAATGGTGCTATCTCAGCTCACTGCAACCTCTGCCTCCCAGGTTCAAGAGATTCTCCTGCCTCAGACTCCCGAGTAGCTGTAATTACAGGCGCCTGCCACCACACCCGGCTACTTTTTTTTTTCTTTTGTATTTTTAGTAGAGACGGGGGTTTCACTATGTTGGCCAGGCTAATCTTGAGCTCCTGACCTCGTGATCCGCCCGCCTCAGCCTCCCAAAGTGCTGCAATTACTAGTGTGAGCCACTGCGTCCTGCCTGGCCTTGATCTTAATTCTTACATAAAAGATAATGATAACACCATTGGTAGAAATCAGGATATATAGCATATTTCAATGGAGAGGCATTGATAATTGGGTAAAGTACTTTGTCTGCAGTGCTGAAAAAGTTTGAATCTGTTAGGCATTCTCTCTTTTGTAACTATTCTCTTAGAGCAGTGCTGCCCGATAGAAACATGATGCAAGCCACATATGCAATTTAAAATTTTTAGTGCTCACATTTAAAAAATAGAAGTGAATTTAATTTTAAGTGTTTTATTTAACCCAATATATCAAATATATTATTTCAATATGTCAGCAGTGTGAAATAATTTTTTTTTTTTGAGACAGAGTCTCACAACCTCTGCCTCCTGGGTTCAAATGATTCTCCTGCCTCAGCCTCCTGAGCAGCTGGGACTACAGACGCCTGCCACCACACCCAGCTAATTTTTTTTTTTTTTTGTATTTTTAGTAGAGATGGGGTTTTCACCATATTGGCCAGGCTAGTCTCAAACTCCTGACCTCGTGATCCACCTGCCTCAGCCTCCCAAAGTGTGAAATAATAATTAATGATATATTTTACACACTTTTTTGTTTTTTGGAGACTGGGGTCTTGCTATGTTGCCGAGGCTAGCCTCAAGGGATCCTTCTTGCCTTAGCCTCCCTAGTATCTGGGACTACAGGTGTGTGCCATCATGCTCAGCTCTACATTCTTCATTTAACACAAAATCTTCACAATTCAAATGTGTATTTTACGTTTAAAGCACATCTCAATTCAGACTAGCCACATTTCAGTTCTTCATAGCCACATGTGGCTAGTGGCAATCATATCGGACAGCTCATTCTTAGCGGGTGATTTTTTTTTTTTCCCATACTGTGCCTGCAACTTAAGTAACTATAGTAGGGGGTACCAGTTGAGATGATTTAGATGTGATGAATTTTTCTAGGCCAGAGGTTGGCAAACCATGACCTGTAAACAAAATTGGTCCCACTGTTCTGTTTTTGTAAATAAAGTTTTATAGGAACACAGCCACAAGCATTCATTTGTGTATTGTCTATGGCAGCTTTTACACAACAGCAGAGTTTGTGACAGAGGCCCTGTGGCCCACAAAGCCTAGAATATTTATTATTTGGCCCTTTACAGAAAGAATTTAGACCCTAAAGTAAAGTTTCTGGGATAAAACATATACCTTCTACTTTTTTTCTTTTTCTTTTTTTGAGATAGAATCTTGCTCTGTTGCTCAGGCTGGAGTGCAGTGGCGCGATCTCGGCTCACTGCAACCTCTGCCTCCCAGGTTCAAGCGATTCTTCTGCCTCAGCCTCCCGAGTAGCTGAGATTACAGGTGCATGACCCCACGCCTGACTAATTTTTGTATTTTTAGTAGAGGCAGGATTTCACCATGTTGGCCAGGCTGGTCTCTAACTCCTGACCTCAAGTGATCCACCAGCCTCACCCTCCCAAAGTGCTGGGACTACAGGTGTGAGCCACTGCACCCAGCCTCCATATTTTATACATTTAAATTAGGTTCCCCAAAGAAATAATATTTGAAATGACTATAGTATATATATTGATTCATTTATTCACCAAGCATTTACTGAAAGCCTACTGAGTTCCAGGTGCCATACTAGGCTCTATTAGCAAGATAAATTGGATTAATGACAGATCTGTTGAATCACAGCCACCATGTCCTACTGGACTTAATGCTTAAAACACACACACACACACACACACACACACACACACACACACACACACACACACAGCAATTTGTTAGGAGCCTCTCTTCCTCAAGGGTATTGCTTTGAAGTCAACAAGACTTAGGCTTGAGTACACTTACTAGCTGTGGTATCGTGGACAGATAACACATTTTTATGAATCAAGTTTCTTATGTGTGAAATGGAAGATAATACCACCTGTTGTGCTGATCTGTTGTGAGAATTACATCTAAAACCCATAGCACACTGCCAGGCACACAATATTTATTCAATAATGTGAACTGTTATTTATACTCCGTGTTCTTATCCTGTAGGTATTGTTTCCTCTAACTCCTAAATTACTGTGGAAGAAAATATCCTACAATTCAGAACTGGTGCTGATAAAGTATTAAACCTAAGTTTGCAAATATTAAGGGAGGGTTCATAGTAAATGTAACTGTATTTTAGTTAAATAGGGATTAAGTTAACCAGCATGATGCCTCCATATTGGAAATTCTTTTAAATTTCAGTCTGTGGCTATTTGATAAATACAAATAAATTTTGAGTCTAGTTTCAGCTATATGACTAACTGTTATGATTATACTGGACAAATATCAAGTTACAGCCACCATAAGCTCACTTTCTACATTTTTGAGATGGGGGACACCATCATCTACATTTGTAATTATAAGGTGACTACAATTACTTAGACATTGTCATTCCAAGGGGAGTCTCTTAACTATGAAAAAAAAAAAAAGCTAAGGGCATTAAGATTACTCCCTTTTTTTTTTTGAGACGGAGTCTCGCTCTGTCACCCAGGTTGGAGTGCAGTGGTGCATCTCAGCTCACTATATGCTCCGCCTCCCAGGTTCAAGAGATCCTCCTGCCTCAGCCTCCCAAGTAGCTGCGACTACAGGCGTGAGCCACCATGCCGGGCTAATTTTTGTATTTTTAGTAGAGATGGGGTTTCACCATGTTGGTCAGGATGGTCTCCATCTCTCGACCTTGTGAGCCCCACCCTTGGCCTCCCGAAGTGCTGTGATTACAGGCGTGAGCCACTGTGCCTGGCCAAGATTACTTCCTTTTCAAATGAATTCTTTCTGCAATTTTTCCTTACCTCTAGAAAACTGAGTAGCACGTATTCCTCATTTCGCACTCCATCCCCAACCATCGATACCTACAATACTCACCTGAACAATGTTTTGAAAATTAAGTGACTCTCTTAAAGTGTTTTTATAAACTTTAACACACATCTCCCTCTGGCTATCACACCCTTAATATTTATCATCTTCATCACCAGCTTTCTGGAACACTCCTGTTAGCAGCTTCTCTACTGCCTCCTGTCTCTACTGCAAACTAGTTTCTGGCCATTTCACTTAATCTTTCTAACTAAGGAAGGTCCCAATCACAGTTTGTTTTATTTTTTTTAAGACGGAGTCTCATTCGCTCTGTCGCCCAGGCTGGAGTGCAGTGGTGCCATCTCAGCTCATTGCAACCTCTGCCTCCTGGGTTCAAGCGATTCTCTTGCCTCAGCCTCCCGAGTAGCTGGGACTATAGGCATGCACCACAACACCAGCTAATTTTTGTATTTTTAGTGGAAATTTTAGCAGGGTTTCACCATGTTGTCCAGGCTCGTCTCGAATTCCTGACCTCAGGCTATCCGCCTGCCTCTGCATCCTAAAGTGCTGGGATTACAGGTGCCCGGCCAGGTTCCAATGACTTTCTAATGTCAATTCTAAAGAGTTATTTTTGAACTTCAACCTTATCTTGATAGGATATGTTCCCTAATTTTTTCCGTTTGTCAGGTGCTTGTGCATGCTCCTGAAGACAAAGCAACATTTGGGAGGGGCGGGGTCTTATTTGAAGTATATGAGGAAGGTGCTTCCTTGCAATGAGTGAGGGAGTTGGCAATTTTTAATAACCCCCAATCATTCTTCTTTATTTATTCAATAGCACCTGAGGGCCTGGTTGAAGAGAAAGACTTTGAGGTAGAGGGTGGGGCACAAGGGGCAAGAAAGCAGAGAGCAAACTGTTACTGTCTCCCATCCTGTGTTGTTAGGTAGGGGTACATCATATTATTATAGTAGAGCTACACCTATCTATGTGTTCTCGATGAAGGCATTGTTTGCAAGTTGCTGTTTTTCAACAGCAACATCAGTACCATGTGATTACTGAACCCTTTACAGTTTGTCTTGCCTTTACTTGGAAAGGAGCTAGATGTATCCTGTTTCTGCTGTGCATTTGGCCAGCAATCATGGGCATGTGAATACGTGCCTTTGGTGTGTTTGTGTTCAATTCTCTTCATTTATTTTTGTGCCTTGAACTTTGTATTAGGTAAACTCATGAACTTATTCATAAGGAACTCAACATTTATGGTGTATAAATATTTAAAGAATACATGAAAAAACAAGATGAAGGACAGGCTTATTTTCAGAGGTTTGTGCATGGTAACAGAAAACATACATTTTAATGAAATCATCTTTGTGCCAGTGACCATTTGACTATTCACTTATTTTTTTTTTTTTTTTTTTTTTTTTTTTTTTTTTTTTTTTTTTTTTTTGAGACGGAGTCTCACTCTGTCGCCCAGGCTGGAGTGCAGTGGCATGATCTTTGCTCACTGCAAGCTCCTGGGTTCATGCCATTCTCCTGCCTCAGCCTCCCAAGTAGCTGGACTACAGGTGCCCTCCACCATGCTCCGCTAATTTTTGTTTTTTGTATTTTTAGTACAGACGAGGTTTCACCATGTTAGCCAGGATGGTCTCGATCCCCTGACCTAATGATCCGCCCACCTCAGCCTCCCAAAGTGCTGGGATTACAGGCATGAGCCACTGTACCCGACCTGACTATTCACTTTTAAGAAGTGGAAAAAAAAATTCCTGAATTTTTTCAATAACTTTTAGAAAAATCTGTGTAGCATGTTCTGAGTTTGATCCACTGTTCATTTAATTATATAATAGGACTTCAATTTTAAAAGTGTATAAAAGCTTGTAGAAAGATTTGGCTTATTCAAAAGATTATGATGTGAAAAGCTAGCTCTAAAGTATTAAAGCTTTATTTTTCCCCTGTTCTGAATTAAAATAGGAAGGGAGAGAGGAAGACAAGTCAGTGTTAAGGCCACGAGGTTGAATCATCTAAGGAAATGAGTCAGTGACTACAAACCATAACTTTCTTTTTTCTGGGGCTTTGACTTGGAGAGCTTAATGTTGAATCATTTGAAAAATCTTGCTTGGTATCAGTGAATTTAAAATAAGGTTCTTTTTTGTTTTGAGAAATCTTGTAATATTACCTGGATTCATTTATTTTTTATTTTTATTGTTTTGTGACATGGAGTCTCGCTCTGTCACCAGGCTGGAATGCAGTGACGTGATCTCAGCTCACTGCAACCTCCACCTCCTGGGTTCAAGCGATTCTCCTGCCTCAGCCTTCTGAGTAGCTGGGACTACGGGCGCGCGCCGCCAACTAATTTTTGTATTTTTAGTAAAGACAGGGTTTCACCATGTTGGCCAGGATGGTCTCTATCTCTTGACCTTGTGATTCGCCTGCCTCGGCTTCCCAAAATGCTGGGATTGCAGGTGTGAGCCACCACACCCAGCTGGATTCATTTATTATTTCAACAAACACTCAGTAGAAAAAAGTAGTAGGTATATTCTTCAAACCAAAAGACATGTAGTGATTTGAAAATAAGGGTAATGTATCAGTATCTTTGTATGTATATTTAGCTCCAGGTAATCAATAGTGATTCTTAATCTGCTTTTAAAACAAGTTTTTTGAGGTTGATAATTGATGACTCATTATTGGACTTAGGATAAACCTAGAATGCTGGTAGCTATTGACATATCGTATTTCTATTTGATATGCTGAAGTTTTTGTTTTGGGTATTTTTGTTTTTTTTTTTTTTTTTTGAGACGGAGTCTTGCTCTGTCGCCTGAGCTGGAGTGCAGTGCAGTGGCCGGATCTCAGCTCACTGCAAGCTCCGCCTCCCGGGTTTACGCCATTCTCCTGCCTCAGCCTCCTGAGTAGCTGGGACTACAGGTGCCCGCCACCTCGCCGGCTAGTTTTTTGTATTTTTAGTAGAGACGGGGGTTTCACCGTGTTAGCCAGGATGGTCTCGATCTCCTGACCTCGTGATCCGCCCGTCTCGGCCTCCCAAAGTGCTGGGATTACAGGCTTGAGCCACCGCGCCCGGCCTGATATGCTGAAGATTTTTTCCTAGTCATGAATTGTTTCTTAGGAACCCTGATCCCGTAACTGAAATAAATGCATTGCATTTGGCTTATTTTTGAAACTTTAAAAATCTCAAATGGTTCTGGGTGTGGTGGCTCACGCCTGTAATCCCAGCACTTTGGGAGGCCAAGGCGGGCGGATCACGAGGTCAGGAGATCAAGACCATCCTGGCTAACGCGGTGAAACCCTGTCTCTACTGGAAATACAAAAAAATTAGCCGGGCATGGTGGCAGGCACCTGTAGTCCCAGCTACTCTGGAGGTTGAGGCAGGAGAATGGCATGAACCTGGGAGGCAGAGCTTGCAGTGAACCGAGATCACACCATTGTGCTCCAGCCTGGGCAACACAGCAAGACTCCATCTCAAAAAAAAAATCTCAAATGTAATTAATGATCAAGTCTGTGGGTAAAGATAGGTCCCTCAAAGTAAACATTGGCATATTACATAAAAAAATTCTTGATCTTTTATGATGGATTGCTTATCTTTATGACTTGGACTCATTTTATAAGATTGGGTTACATTTTTAGTTCTCTCCAACTCATGGGTAATCTTGATTTATGACAGTAAATGCATTTTACACAAGAACCTAATATTTAGAAACTTACTGAAGTATCTTAAATCCTATTTTTGTCATTAAGACAAACTTGAATTAAAGACTAAAACATTACATTTTTATTTTTTTTTGTTTAGTATAATAATATGGTAGTGGTATCTTAGGGGAAATGTTTTGAATAAATACTAATATATATTTTTGTTATTTCTTGGGTATCTTGTTGAATACAGTATGGATTTTAGACTAGCATGACAAGATTTCTAAATTGCCTTCTGGTCAAGCGTGGTGGTTCACACCTGTAATCTCAGTACTTTGGGAAACCAAGATGGAAGGAATACTTGAGGCCAAGAGTTTGAGACCCACCTGGGCAACATAGTGAGACCATGTCTGTTTTGTTTGTTTGTTTGTTTGTTTTCGTTAGAGATGGGGTTTTGCCATGTTGTCCAGGCTGGTCTCGAACTCCTGAGGCTCAAGTGAACCATCCACCTTGGCCTCTCAAAGTGCTGGGATTACAGGTGTAAGCCCCCACACCCAGCTAGACCACACCTCTTTTTAAACAATCAATCAATATGGTTGGCAGGGCTATTGTTTCCATATGCTTAGACATCCTAGACATGTTAATTTTCTCCTTTCAAACCTATGGTAATTTCTAGGTTCTTTTTCTTGCTGCATGTCCCAGTCTAATAAAACCTAAAGTGTTACCTACTAATACACCTCAGAGTCCATGCTGCTTTGCTGAGCATCAAAATAGTGATTTAGGAAATTGTGATTTCTGGATTCTGGATTACAGTGTTAGAAATACCCAAGAAATTAGGATCTGGAAACATCCTATGTATGATGCTATGAAGGCCATTCATTGAATGGAAAGAGGATTGAAGATGGAAGAGAACCTCCTTTCCTCATATAAGCCATATATGATACTTCTTATCTTTTTTTTTTTTTTTTTTTTTTTGAGACGGAGTTTCACCCTGTCCTCCAGGCTGGAGGGCAATGGAGGGATCTTCTTGGCTCATTGCAATCTCCACCTCCTGGGTTCAAGGGATTCTTCTGCCTTAGCGTCCCGAGTACCTTGGATTATGGGTGTATGCCACCACACCTAGCTAATTTTTGTTTTTTTAGTAGAGACGGGGTCTTGCCATGTTGGCTAGGCTGGTCTCGAACTCCTGACCTCAAGTGATCCACCTGCCTCGGCCTTCCAAAGCGCTGGGATTACAGACATGAACCATTGTGCTCAGCCCTTCTTACCTTTTTTTTTTTTTTTTTTTAACAAGAATTTTTAGTTTCCTTTCTGACAGGATTGATTTGGGAAAAGAGCTTTGAGTTTTGAGTCAGTAGACTCAAATAGATAGAACTGTGTTTGAATTCCAACCCTGACCTCAATAGCTAAGTGACACTGGAAAATCTCTCTCTTTGTCTCAGTTTTCCTGCTAAAAATGGGGATGGTAATGTTCACCTAGCAAGGTTTTATCACAAAAAGTGGTAACTTATGAGAAAGTCCCTATCTGGCATGGTAAGCACTCAAGTTAATTCTATTCTCCTTCTTCCTTCTGGTTTAATAATTTAAAAAATTAAATCATGCAGCCACAAAAAAGAACGAAATTATGTCCTTTGCAGCAACAACAATGCAGTTGGAGACCATTATCCTAAGTGAATTAACACAGAAACAGAAAACCTAATACCGCACATTGTCACTTTTAAGTGGGAGCTAAACATTGGGTACACACGGACACAAAGATGAGAACAATAGACATTGGGGATTCAAAAAGGCAGAAGACAGGAAGGGGGGCCAGGTTTGAAGAACTACTTGTGTTCATTACTTAGGTGATGGGATCATTAAGAGGCCTAAACCTCAGCATCACACAATAACCCATGTAACAAACCTGTACATGTACCATCTGAATCTTGGAATAAAAAAGCAGGCCAGGAGCAGTGGCTCATCCCTGTAATCCCAGCACTTTGGGAGGCCGAGGCGGGTGGATCACTTGAGGTCAGGAGTTTGAGACCAGCCTGGCCAACATGATGAAACCCCGTCTCTACTAAAAATACACAAATTAGCTGGGCACAGTGGCAGGCACCTGTAGTCCCAGCTACTTGGGAGGCTAAGGCAGGAGAATTGCCTAAACCCAGGAGGCTGATGTTGCAGTGAGCCGAGATTGCGCTGCTGCACTCCAGCCTGGGCGACAGAGCGAGACTCCATCTCAAACAAAAAAAAAAAAAAAAAAAAAAAAAAATACACACACACACACACACACACACATAGATTCAGTGAAAAAGATATTCTTGATATTCTCAAGGTAATAAGAAACTGACTATTTGTTGTACCTTTTAACAGATGACAATTGAGAGCAGGCATTATTGATTCAAGAATGGTGTTAGTTTTTTTCCTTTAACTACACAGAATGTGTAGTCATCAATTCTTTGACTAAGAGGAAGGAGTGTCAAGAGGGAAGCCTGAAAAAATCTTGAAGAGGTTTAAATGCTTTTGTCTAATTATCTGAGTCACTCCTCAGGGTGGAGTTTCTGTGGCATGGCTCCCTGCCAGCATAATTTTCAGCTGGAAAGAGAGAGCAGTTGGGCGAACAAACACTGTAACCAAAATGACCACTCTGACACTGGAACCAGCTTTACATACAAACATTTTCTCTATTATCTCAGAAATAATCATGGAAATATACAAGCATTTCCTCTTCTGAACCATATTAATTTTCTAAGAATGCATGTATATTCAGTTACAAACATAATTGAAACAATTCCAGAGAACAAACAAGTGTGGGCCACTTACTCGTGGGGATGTGGCTGTTCTGCACAGCTTTCAGATGTAGGAGAAAAAAAGTATGACTTCCTTCTGTTTAATGATTGTTTTAGGGTGCTTTGATTACTGCAGAAAGCTAAACCTACTTTTTAAAATTCCATGCAAATCTCGTTGAAATGAATTCCAGTGACTAATATATTTGAGAAACTTTCTTGGAAAAAAGAATTACAATTGATATATTTAAACAACTGGTATTCATAATATAGAAATATAATTAGACTAATGTGTTCAGTATTTCAATCAAGCTTGATGTTCTTGATCATTAAAGACTTATTTTTCAGCCGGGCGCGGTGGCTCACGCCTGTAATCCCAGCACTTTGGGAGACCGAGGCGGGCGGATCACGAGGTCAGGAGATCGAGATCATCCTGACTAACACAGTGAAACCCTGTCTCTACAAAAAACACAAAAAATTAGCCCGGCGTGGTCGTGGGCGCCTGTAGTCCCAGCTACTCGGGAGACTGAGGCAGGAGAATGGCGTGAACCCGAAAGGTGGAGTTTGCAGTGAGCTGAGATCGCGCCACTGCACTCCAGCCTGGGCGACAGAGCGAGACTCCATCTCAAAAAAAAAAAAAGACTTATTTTTCTTTGGGAGGCCAAGGCAGGTGGATTGCTTGAGCCCAGGAACTCAAGACCAGCTTGAGCAACATAGTGAAACCCCTTCTCTACAAAAAAATACAAAAATTTGCCAGGTGTGGTGGTGCAAGCCTGTAATCCCAGGTACTCAGGAGACTGAAACAGGAGGATCTCCTGAGCCAAGGTCAAGCCAAGATAAGGCCACTGCACTCCAGCTTGGGCAACAGAGTGAGACCGTATCTAAAAAAAAAAAAAAAACAGGCCGGGCACAGTGACTCACACCTGTAATCCCAGCATTCTGGGAGGCTGAGGCAGGCAGATCACTTGAGGTCAGGAGTTTGAGACCAGCCTAGCCAACCAACATGGCGAAACCACGTCTCTAGTAAAAATATAAAAATTAGCCGGGCATGGTGGTGGAGCTGTAATCCCAGCTACTCGGGAGCCTGAGGCACTAGAATTGCTTGAACCTGGGAGGCGGATGTTGCAGTGAACTGAGATCACGCCACTGAACTCCAGTCTGGGCAACAGAGACTGTGTCTCAAAATAATAAAAATAAAAAATAAATAAAAACAAAAAATATGCTGGGCGTAGTGGCTCACCTCTGTAATCCCAGCACTTTGGGAGGCCAAGGCAGGCAGATCACCTGAGGTCAGGAATTCAAGATCAGCCTGGCCAACATGGCAAATCCCTGTCTCTAGCTAAAAATGCAAAAATTAGCTAGGTGCAGTGGTGTGCACCTGTAATCCCAGCTACTTGGGAGGCCGAGGCAGGCTAATTGCTTGAGCCGGGGAGGCGGAACCGAGAGCCTGGGCAACAGAGCAACACTTTGTCTCAAATCAATAGATAAATAAATAAATAAGACTTAATTTTATTTATTTATTTTTGAGACTGAGTTTCACTCTTGTTGCCCAGGCTAGAGTGCAACCGCACGATCTCGGCTCACTGCAACCTCCACCTCCTGGGTTCAAGCAATTCTCCTGCCTCAGCCTCCTGAGTAGCTGCGATTACAGGCCCATGCCACAAAGCCCAGCTAATTTTTTGTATTTTTAATAGAGATGGGGTTTCACCGTGTTAGCCAGGATGGTCTCGATCTCCTGACTTTGTGATCCACCTGCCTCGGCCTCCCGAAGTGCTGGGATTACAGGAGTGAGCGAGCCACTGTGCCCAGCCTATTTATTTTTAAAATTTATTTTAATTTTTTACATCTGGGAAGCTGTGAAAAGCTTTTATTTATTTATTTATTTTTCCCTGAGATAGAGTCTCACTCTGTCACCAGGCTGGAGTGCAGTGGCACGATCTCGGCTCACTGCAACCTCCACTTCCCGGGTTCAAGCGATTCTCCTGCCTCAACCTCCCAAGCAGCTGGGACTACAGGCGTGCACCACCATGCCCAACTAATTTTTTTTTTTTTTTTTTGTATTTTTAGTAGAGACAGGGTTTCACCATTTTGGCCAAGGTGGTCTCGATCTCTTGACCTTGTGATCCAACCTCCTCGTCGTGATCCACCCGCATCGGCCTCCCTAAGAAAGACTTTTTTTTTTTTTTTTTTTTTGAGACGGAGTTTTGCTCATGTTTCCTATGTTGGAGTGCAATGGGGAAATCTCGGCTCGCTGCAGCCTCCACCTCCCAGGTTCAAGTGATTCTCCTGCCTCAGTCTCCCGAGTAGCTGGAATTACAGGCATGGGCCACCATGCCCAGCTAATTTTGTATTTTTAGTAGAGACGGGGTTTCACCATGTTGGTCGGGCTGGTCTCAAACTCCTGATCTCAGGTGATCCACCCTCCTCGGCCTCCCGAAGTGCTGGGATTACAGGCATGAGCCACTGCGTCCAGCCAGAAAGATTTATTTTTAAAGAACACAATTAGGCCAGTTCAGTGGCTCATGTCTGTAATCCCTTCGGGAGGCTGCGGCAGGCGGATCACTTGAGGCCAGGAGTTCGAGACCAGCCTTGCCAACATGATGAAACCTCATCTCTACTAAAATAGTCCCAGCTACTCAGGAGGCTGAGGCATGAGAGTCGCTTGAACCCAGGAGGTAGGTGGAGGTTGCAGTGAACCAAGATCCCACCACTGCCCTCCAGCCTTGGTGACAGAGTGAGGCTCCATTTCAAAAAAAACAAAAACAAACAAACAAAAACAAAACAAAACAAAAAAAACTTTGGGCAAAGATTGCATAGGATATAATTATACTAAAAGATTATTAGTTTTTAAACCTGAAATTTAAATTTAATGAACTGTCCTGTATTTTATTTGACAATTCTACCACATGGATTAAATGAGGAAAGTCTTCATAAGTACTTAGAACAGTGGTGGTACAAGTAAGTGCTCAATAAACGGTAGTCTTTATTTTTTCTTTTTCTTCTGCCCACATGATCTGCAGGAATTATTTTTGAAACTAAAAATGATAACTAATACTTTACAAATGATGGAAAACTCAGGTTAAATAATTTGCATTTGGTTCCGTAGATAAAAAGTAGTTCATCTGGATTGTAAAATGCTGCAGCCACTTTAGAGAAACAGTTTGGCAGTTCTTCAGAATGATAAACAAAGAGTTAACCATATGACCTGGCAATTAAGTCCACCCACACTTCAGGATAGGGGATTAAATACAGGAGTAGATACCAAGAGGTGGAGATTATGGAGGGCTACCTTAGAAGCTGCCTACCATAACATGGGATGGTTATCTGTCCAAATTGGGACCAAGGATACTTCTGTATGCCACTCTGATGGTTTGCTCAGCTTTTTTTAGATGAGAAAGCAAAAGGTTAATATATGTCAGTAAAGTCCAGTCTCTCCATACCTTGGAGGATGGAGGCCATTTTTTTTTTTTTAAACCAGTGGAAGAAAAGGGATTTGAGTATGAAAATGCTGTAGGAGAGTGACTTTAAAATTGGTTTATCTTCCTTATTAAGGTAAGGGACTTGCCTTCCTTATTTCATTTTAACTTCAAATTTTTTTCTTTTCTTTTTTTATACAAGTGTGGCACAGATTGTCTAGCAATTCACAGAATTCATTTCCTTTCCTTCTTTTGTGTACTAATAGACTACATTTCCCACCCTGCGTCGCAGTTAGATGCAGCCTCACAACTGAGTTCTAGCCAGTAGAATGTGAATCAAAGTGATATATATTGATTCCTGGTTTCATCCATAAAATCCTCTCTAAAGTTCTCTTCCATGCTACTTTCCTTTCTTCTGACTTTAATACAGAATATCACAGCTTATTTGAAGATGGAGGAGTCCTAAGATATAAGGAATAGGTTTTCTAGACAGATCTTTGTAGGAGGGCTGACCGGAACTCATTTTGGACTAACTATGGGCAAGAAATAAACTTTTCTGGTTAAAAAATTTAGAACTTGGCACTCCCTATTCTAGTTTCAGTAAAGGAGAATAACTTAACCATATCACTACTAAAGAATTGAAATTCTCCCTTTAACTAAGAGAAGTGCTTTGTTATTGTTTGTTTTTGAGACAGGGTCTTGCTCTGTCGCCCAGACTGGAGTGCGGTGGCATGATCATAGCTCACTGTAACCTTGAATTCCTGGGCTCAAACAATCCTCCCACCTTGGCCTCCCAAAGTGCTGGGATTATAAGCATGAGCTATACTTCTTATTTTTGGCCTATACTTTTTATTTTTCAACAAACTGTTGGCTACCCTAGACTCTGTAAACTTCAGAGAGAATAGCTGCTGCAAAAAGCCATGATTAGTGGAATATATGTGTGCCTACACATTCTAGCTCACTTCGAAAAACAATTTGTCATTAGATACATGTTTGAACTATCAAGTGAGTTTTTTTTTCTGAGATGGAGTCTCGTTTTGTCACCTAGGCTGGAGTGCAGTGGTGCGATCTCGGCTCACTGCAACCTCTGTCTCCCGGGTTCAAGTGATCCTCCTGCCTCAGCCTCCTGAGTAGCTGAGATTACAGACCCACACCACAACACCCAGCTAGTTTTTTTTTTTTTTTTTTTTTTTTGTATTTTTAGTAGAGATGGGGTTTTACCATGTTGGCCAGGCTGGTGTCAAACTCCTACCTCAGGCGATCTGTCTGCCTCGGCCTCCCAAAGTGCTGGGACTACAGGCGTGAGCTACCAGGCCTGGTTCTTTTTTTTTTTTTTAAATAGAGACAGAGTCTCCCTATGTTGCCCAGGCTGGTCTTGAACTCCTGGGCTCAAGGGATCCTCCCGCTTCAGCCTCCCAAAGTGCTAGGATTACGTTGTGAGCCACCACGCCCGGCCACTATCAAGTGAATATTAATCTTTGTGTCATAAAGACTCTCATGAATTTGTTGGCTATAGGGTGTGCTATTGCTCGAAAAAAATATATATATATATATAAAATAATGTGAGCATGCTGTATTATACACACACACACACACACACACACACACACATTTGGTGTGTTTTCTGCAGCAAAAACAAAGACAAAAAAAAAAAGATAGGCAACTATAGCCTAAACAATTAGGGACCTATTTCCTGACATGGTAAACCCAAGAAATACGCAGTCTTGGCCTGGTGTGGCTCAGGGATTTGGTCAAGAACCCCAAAATGTGTGTTTTACTAGTCTATAATCCTTAGTGTGCTGGTTTGTGGATTTATGATTCCAAGATATCTGCTGCAGCTCTAGGTACTTGTGCTTGTTTTCCTTTTTTTTTTTTTTTTTTTTGAGACGGAGTCTCACTGAGTCGCCCAGGCTGGAGTGCAGTGGCGTGATCTCGGCTCACTGCAAGGTCCACCTCCCGGGTTCACGCCATTCTCCTGCCTCAGCCTCCTGAGTAGCTGGGACTACAGGCGCCCGCCACCACCCCTGGCTAATTTTTTGCATTTTTAGTAGAGACGGAGTTTCACCGTGTTAGCCAGGATGGTCCCGATCTCCTGACCTCATGATCCGCCGGCCTCGGCCTCCCAAAGTGCTGGGATTACAGGCGTGAGCCACTGCGCCCAGCATCTTGTGCTTGTTTTCAAGGCAGGAAGGAAAAGGAGGCAGAACCATTGGCCAGAATTCATCGCATGGCCTTTCCTAACTACAAAGAAGTTTCAGAAAGGGAGCACTTACCTTCTATCCTCTCTAGTGGAAGGGGACAGGATGATAGGGATTGATAATGGGTTTTGAGTTAGCTTTATCAAAGAGAATCATGGTCAAAAAACCTGGCTGGGAGTGATGGCTCACGCCTGTAATCTCAGCACTTTGGGAGGCCAAGATGGGGGCCGATCACGAGGTCACGAGACCATCCTGGCCAACATGGTGAAACCCAGTCTCTACTAAAAATACAAAAATTAGCTGGGCGTGGTGTAGCACGCCTGTAGTCCCAGCTACTCTGGAGGCTGAGACAGGAGAATTGCTTGAACCTGGGAGGCGGAGGTTGCAGTGAGCGGAGATCATGCCACTGCACCACTCCAGCCTGGCACAGAGTGAGACTCCATCTCAAAAAAAAAAAAAAAGAAAAGAAAAGAAAAGAAAAGCTGGGAGACACTGTTTTAAAAGTTCTTTTGGACCAGATTTAGATAAGCCAAGAGTAGGAAATTCCAGGTAATGGGTCAGCATGAGCTAAGAAAGGAATGAACATTGTGGGTTGGTTCACAGGACATTGATGAGCCCAGCCCTATTAGGTGGAGAATAATGTTGAGAAGCAATGGAAAGTGAGGGTGGGGCTTAACTTGGCTGTAGTAATTAGTAGGGCACCTCTAAAGGGTTTTGAACAGGGGAGTAAGATATGAAGAAAGGGTTTGGAGAAACATTTGGCAATATGAATTATAAGAAGATGAGCTAGGAGGTAAGGAATCCAGGACACTGCTGTGATAATACAGCTACGAGATGCTAATTATTAATGTTGAAGCATTGTATAATTCCAATGTTCAACCATTTTTGACCTATAATATCATTAGATTCATTCATATTTGAGGTGATGGTAGGATGTCCAAATGGAAAAGTCTGATAAGTAGATGACAATACAGGACTCAGTTTTTGAGAGTAGAATATTGGAGGAAATTTTGAATTTCTTGATGAAAGTAGATACTTTCCATCCTATATTATCTGGATTTCATTTCCTTTCTACATTTGTAGCAGGACGAGCCGCAGACAAAACTCCTCAGACACTGGATTAAAGAAGGAAGAGGTTTTTTATTCGGCCGGGAGTGTCGGCAGACTCGCGTCTTAAGAGCCGAGCTCCCCGAGAAAGAAATACTTGGCCTTTTTAAAGGCTTACAACTTTAAGGGGTTCACGTGAAAGGGTCGTGATAAATCGAGCAAGCGTGGGAAACGTGACTGGGGGCTACATGCATCAGCTAACAGAACAAAAAGTTTTACAATGCTTTTTTCATACAGTGTCTGGAATTTACAGATAACACAAGTAGTTTAGGCCAGGGATTGATGTTATTATTATTACTTTGTTTAACTCCTAGGGCTGGGTGGTGGTGCCAAGGTTGTCTGGCTATTTATCTTACTTTTGTTTCTTTCTGCTTTCCTCCTGTCTTGTGAACTAGGCAAGGTGGGGGGAGGAGGGCAGCAGGAGTAGAAGTGGTCTCCTTCCTTACATTGAAGCTGTCACTTTCACTTGGTGATGGCTTTAGCGCCCACACTTCTTTTCTTCTTCTTTTTTTTTTTTTGAGTCGGAGTCTTGCTCTGTTGCCAGGCTGGAGTACAGTGACGTGATCTCGGCTCACTGCAACCTCTCCCTCCTGGGTTCAAGTGATTCTTGTGCCTCAGCCTCCTGAGTAGCTGGGATTACAGGCATGCGCCACCACTCCCAGCTAATTTTTTGTATTTTTAGTAAAGACTGGGTTTCACCATGTTGACCAGGATGGTCTTGATCTCCTGACCTCGTGATCTATCCACCTCGGGCTCTCAAAGTGCCGGGATTACGGGTGTGAGCCACTGTGCCCAGCCTTGACCCACACTTATTTCTAAGCTCCATACTCTTATATTCAACTGCTCACAAGGCATCTGCTCTTGGATATCTCAACGGACTCTTCAAACTCAACATATCTGAAAAAGATATTTTCTTCCTTCCCCTTGCCTCATCCCTCTCATTCTTGTCTCATATTCTTTTTTTTTATTTAGTGGTATCAATGTCCAACTAGCTGACTATACTCAAAACTTTGGACTTTTCTTTGATTGTTCCCTCTCTTTACCTCCTACATTCTTTTGATAAATTCTGCCTCTTGAATCTATCTTTCCTCTTCGTCTCCTACTGCCACTCTCTTAGTTTAGGCTCCCATCACTTCTCACCTGGATTATTGAAATACATCTTACCTTCTTAAGTCTTAGTGGGGAAATATTCACACAGTTACCAAAGGGGTCATTTTAAAATACAAATATGGGCCGGGCGCGGTGGCTCACGCCTGTAATCTCAGCACTTTGGGAGGCCAAGGTGGATGGATCACAAGGTCAAGGGATCGACACCATCCTGGCCAACATGGTGAAACCTGGTCTCTACTAAAAATACAAAAATTAGCTGGGCATGATGTTGTATGCCTGTAATCCCAGCTACTAGGGAGCCTGAGGCAGGATAATCCCTTCAACCAGGGAGTCGGAGGTTGCAATGAGATTGTGCCACTGCACTCCAGCCTGGCAACAGAGTGAGACTCTGTCTCAAAAAAAAAAAAAAAAAAAAAAAGAAAAGAAAAAGAAAAACCATAAATAAAATACAAATATGATCATGTCTCTTTCTAGCTTAACCCCTTTCAATGGCTTTCAATGCATAGTGAATAAAATTGAAACTCATTAGCAGGGCCTAGAAGACTTTCCACAGCACCCACTTTATCTCCAGCTGTGTATCTTTGCATCTCCTTGCACTCCCCTAATTGCTCCACACCAAACTTCTTGTCCTTTTCTAGACATGCTATGCTGTGTCGTCATTCCATGCCTTTGCATCATTTGTTCTCTTTGTCTGAGATTGTCATTTTCACCTTTGAACATTTTAGTCATCCTTTAGCAATATACTTTTATGAAGACTTCTCAGATGTGTCATTCCCTTCTTTCTGCTTTCCTGGTAATTCACATTAATCTTTAGTGGAACACTTACCACGATATATTGTTGTTATGCAAGTGTTTTTGTCTGCATCATGAGCAATGTGTTCTTGGTGTGTCCTGGTGCCTGGTTCACAGTTGGTGCTCAATGTATCTTTCTTCTGTACATTGCCATGAATGTGGATAAGTTGTCCCCTGAAGATAGAAAAGGACAGGGTGGCAAGGACTGCTCAAAGAATGCTTGTAATTAGAGGATGGAGAAAAACCAACAACCAGAGGATCAGTCAGACAAGAATAATTCATTTCCCATGTTATGGAGCCCTATACTGGGTATAAGGAAGTGTACTGGCATGCTAAGCTAATGTCAGGTTTGTTTTGGCTTTGCTTTGTCTCCAGGCTACAATCAGTACAGATATCTAAAGCAGAACTTTTCTCTGTTACTTTGATTTGTAATTTCAAAAACAACTCTTATAAGTACTGTTTCATTTCTTTTTTTTTTCTTTTTTTTTTTTTTTTGAGACGGAGTCTCGCTCTGTCGCCCAGGCTGGAGTGCGGTGGTGCGATCTTGGCTCACTGGGAGCTCCACCCCCGGGTTCACGCAGTTCTCCTGCCTCAGCCTCCCGAGTAGCTGGGACTACAGGTGCCCGCCACCACGCCGGGCTAATTTTTTGTATTTTTAGTAGAGACGGGGTTTCACCGTGTTAGCCAGGATGGTCTCAATCTCCTGACCTCGTGATCCCCCCACCTCGGCCTCCCAAAGTGTTGGGATTACAGGCGTGAGCCACCGCGCCCGGCCTCATTTCTTAAAGGTACTCAACCATTCAGTTTTTGTACTCAAATACAAACGAATTTTAATTTGGTGAGGAGACACATAGAGGGAAAATGTCTGAATCTAGTAAGTCCAGGGGGAAGGAAGTTCCCTCCTAGAGCCTCAGCAAGTTGACACAGCCCCTTCGTTGTATTTTGAAATCATATATACTTGCTGGGGATGTTACCGGCCATGCTCACTGTTGGTCTCCTGACTACTCACTCCCAGAAAGTGAAAGTGAGTGCCAGACATGGCGTTTAGTCTCCTCTTACACTTATGCTTACTGACCACAGAAGTGACATCATATTAATTCTAACCAGAGACAAAAACTAACATTATGCTCCAATATTAATTTCCAATTATGTATAACCTAGTGCTTATATTCCATTCCATGTTAAAAAAAAAAAAAAAAAACACTCTTTGATTTTTTGTGGTTTTATGGTCTAGTGATTAACTCCAATGTGTAATGTGTGTTATCCAACACCTATATAGAGTATTTACACTAATCTTCCTATTCTAGCTGTTATTTAGGTGATCACTATGTTCATATATTCAGTTGAATGTTTTATTTTTTACTTCCCATTGGTCTTGATTTCTAGGACTCTATAAACTCATTCCTCTTGGGTTTGTGCCATATATGTTTGCTTATTTCCTAATCCAATTTTCCAAGTCATAGCCTCACCAACTGCCTCTTCTTTCACTAACCTATCTTACTGCCAACATCATTTTCTGACCAACCCCCAAGATACCCTCAGTAGACCCTGGGCTTAGTTAGCCTACCTATAGTCATCCTCTTTAATTTTTTTCCGTAATTTTTTTTATTCTCTTGAATTTTCCTGTCTGAATTTTAACTTATCTAACTAACCTCACATTAAGGCTTTAAAATTATAAAAGTGAGCCATGGTCTTTATGAAAAATTGGAAAAATATAAAAACAACTGGAGTGGAGAAGAAAACAATCTCTAGATTCACTACCCAGTGAGAACTACTAGTATAGATATTTTTATTCTTTTTCAATTTTCTCTTAGCATGAAAGTGTGTTTCCCTGTGTTATAAACTCTTTAGAAATATAACTTGTAATGATACTGTATGTTCCACCTTTAAGATTACAATACCATTCTTTTCTATTACGATAATGACTTTAAAAAGACTGTTGACAGCCGGGTGCAGTGGCTGATTCTTTTAATCCCAGCATTTTGGGAAGCTGAGGCAGGAGGATCACTTGAGCTCAGGAGTTTTAGACCAGCCTGGGCCATATGGTGAGACCCCATCTCAAGAAAGCATCAAAGAATTATCCCGGCTGGGCACAGTGACTCACGCCTGTAACCCCAGCACTTTGGGAGGCCGAGGCGGGTGGATCACTTGAGGTTAGGAGTTCAAGACCAGCTTGACCAACATGGTGAAACCTCATCTCTACTAAAAATACGAAATTAGCCAGGCGTGGTGGCACACGCCTATAATCCCAGCTACTTGAGAGGCTGAGGCAGGAGAGTCGCTTGAACCCACGAGGCGGAGGTTGCAGTGAGCTGAGATCACGCCATTGCACTCCAGCCTGGGCGACAAGAGCAAAACTCCATCTCAAAACAAAACAACAAAAAAAAACATTATCTGGGTGTGGGGGGCACAGTAGTCTCAGCTGTCCAGGAGGCTGAGGTGGCAGGCTTGCTTGAGCCTGGGAGGTCGAGGCTGCAGTGAGCCATGATTGTGCAGCTGCACCCCAGCATGGGCAACAGAGTGAGACCCTGTCTCAAAAAAAAAAAAGAAAAAGAAAAGAAAAAGAAAAAAGACTGTTGACATAATACCAAATTGCTTTCTGAGGGGATTAAATCAGTTTATGTTCCAACATCAGTGTGTGAGTGCCAGTCTCCTTGCATTTTTTCCAGTATTGAGTATTATTATGCTAATTTGTAGGCAAACTTTTCTCTTTATTTATTTATTTATTTATTTATTTATTTATTTATTTTTTGAGACGGAGTGTCGCCCAGGCTGGAGTGCAGTGGCCAGATCTCAGCTCACTGCAAGCTCCGCCTCCTGCGTTTACGCCATTCTCCGGAGTAGCTGGGACTACAGGCTCCCGCCCACATCGCCCGGCTAGTTTTTTGTATTTTTTAGTAGAGACGGGGTTTCACCCTGTTAGCCAGGATGGTCTCGATCTCCTGACCTTGTGATCCGCCCGTCTTGGCCTCCCAAAGTGCTGGGATTACAGGCTTGAGCCACCGCGCCCGGCCTAAACTTTTCTCTTTAAACATTATCAAGAACTCTGAAAAATAGCACCAATGATGTCATAGCTCTTAGGGTCAGAATTTAGGAGTTAAAAGGAGCTATAGAAATCATCTAGTCTACTTCTCTCACTATTCAAATGAAAAAAAAAAAAAAAAGAATCTACAGTAAGTTGATTTGCCAAGTGTCACAGGCAAATGATGATAGAGCTAAGGCTAGAAGTTTAGATTTCATGAGATGTGGTTCATTTTTCCCCATTCTGCTTCCTAACTTAGAAATTAAACCTCATTTTATATTAGATATTGTCTTAGCTACAGTTTTTAGGATGGATCAAAAGACAGATTTTTTTGTTTTACAGACCTCCTTTAGTCAGACATAAAATTTGTATAACTGTCTTTTTTTTTTTTTTTCTCAAATTTCCAGAGTAGTTTATCAGTTAGGATTGTGTGGCTGCAAATACAAACACTGGTATAAACTCATATAACAAAAATTCTGATATATGTATAATCTAATGCCCGAAAGGTCATGGCTTAAATGATAATAATTTCTTCTCTCTCATGTTTTCTGCAGTTCAAGAATTCAGAAGCATCTTGGCTAGGTAATTCTGTCTTGGGGTCTCTGCTGAGCTTGCTATCAGCTGTCAGGGCTGCTGTCATCCAAAGGCTTGACTGTGACTGGAGGATCCACTTCCACAGTGTGGCTTCTTTCCCTTCCTTCCCTTCCTGCCTTCCTCCCTTCCTTCCTTTTTTTCTTTTCTTTTCTTTCTCTCTCGCTCTTTTTTTGAGACAGGGTCTCACTCTGTAGCCCAGGCTGGAGTGCAGTGGTGCAATCATGGTTCACTGCAACCTCTACCTCCCAGGCTCAGGTGATCCGCCCATCTCAGCCTCCTGAGTAGCTGGGACTACAGGTGCGTATGAGACAGTGGCTCACTTTCATGATTGGCACGTTGCTGCTGACTGATGGCAGGATGCCTGTTTTTCTCCACATGGGCCTCTGTACAGAACTGCTTGACTGTCTTCACAGGGTGGCTGCTAGCTTTCCTCAGAGTGAGCAAGCCAAGAGAGCACAGCAGAAGCTGCAATGCCTTTTATAATCCGGCATCAGAAGTCACACACCCTTGGCCAAGCATGGTGGCTCATGCCTGCAATCTCAGCACTTTGGAAGGCTGAGGCAGGAGGATTGCTTGCGCCCAGGAGTTCAAGACCTGGGCAACATAGGGAGACCCCATCTCTCCAAAATTCAAAAATTAGCCAGTTGTGGTGGCACAAGCCTGTGGTCCTAGCTACTTGGGAGGCTGGGGTGGGAGGGTTACTTAAGCCTGAGAGGTCAAGGCTGCAGTGAGCTGAGATCATGCCACTGCACTCCAGCCTGGTCAACAGAGCAGCACCCTGTCTCAAAAAAAAAAAAAAAAGTCACGCATCCTCATTTCTGCTCTATTCTGTTGATCATACAGATGAGCCCTGATTTATTGTGGGAGGGGACTACTGAAAGGTGTGAATATCAGCAGTTGAGGGTCACAAGGGACCATCTTAGATGCTGGCCACCATAGTAGGAAATCCACAGCTTGTAATGACTCAGGTATGCTATCATGGACCCAGGATCTTTCTAATCTTGCTATTCTCCCATCCCTAGTTATAAGCCTTTGTCATACCTGTGGTTGCAATATGGCTGTGGCACTTCCAGTTTTTTTTTTTTTTTAGATGCAGTCTTGCTCTGTCACCCAGAGTGGAGTGTAATGGTGTGATCACAGCTCACTGCAGCCTCAACCTGCAGGGCTCAAGCAATTCTCCTGAGCAGCTATTACTACAGTTGTGCGCCAACATGTCCTGCTAATTTTTTTTTTTTTTTTTTTTTTTTTGAGACAGGGTGCTGCTCAAAGGTAGCCCTTATATACCTTTTTGAGACGGAGTCTCGCTCTGTCGCCCGGGCTGGAGTGCAGTGGCTGGATCTCAGCTCACTGCAAGCTCCGCCTCCCGGGTTTACGCCATTCTCCTGCCTCAGCCTCCTGAGTAGCTGGGACTACAGGCGCCCGCCACCTCGCCCGGCTAGGTTTTTGTATTTTTTTAGTAGAGACGGGGTTTCACCGGGTTAGCCAGGATGGTCTCGATCTCCTGACCTCATGATCCGCCCGTCTCGGCCTCCCAAAGTGCTGGGATTACAAGCGCGAGCCACCGCGCCCGGCCTGTCCTGCTAATTTTTAAAAATTTTTGTAGAGACAAGGTCTTGCAATGTTGCCCAGGCTGGTCTAGAGCTCTTGAACTCAAGCGATCCTCCTACCTTGGTCTCCCAAAGTACTGGGATTGCAGGCATGAGCCACTGTGTCCAGCAGGTGTCTTGCATTTCGGTGTCAGGCTGAAAGATGGGGGAAGTGAAATAAGGGATACTAGTAAACTTCCACTTGTAGCCATTGGCCAAGACTGTCAAGTGACCACCCTAAGCCATACAGGAATCTAGGAGATTGAGTTTCTAACTTTGATAACTTCTTCAGTAGAGTCAGGCAAGGGAGAAGGGTGTTAGAAATGTAGGCTGGTTAGCACACAGTGTCTGTGTGCACACAGTGTCTGCCACAACCGCAAGTAGCTTTTGTTATCCTAGTGAGGTACTGATAATATAATACTTAATAATGAATGGGTACCCATTCAATATTTTATATATATATATATATATATATATATATATATTTTTTTTTTTTTTTTTTTTTTTTTAGCAAGTCTCGCTCTGTTGCCCAGGCTGGAGTGCAGTGGCACCATCTTGGCTCACTGCAACCTCCGCCTCCCAGGTTCAAGTGATTCTCCTGCCTCAGCCTCCCGAGTAGCTGGATTACAGGCTGCTACCACCACAGCCAGCTAATTTTTGTATTTTTAGTAGAGACAGGGTTTCACCATGTTGGCCAGGCTGGTCTTGAACTCCTGACCTCAGGCGATCTGCCCACATCGGCCTCGCAAAGTGCTAGGATTACAGGTGTGAGCCACCACGGGTGACCTCAATATTATACATTCTTGTAAGTAATTATGAAAGAATTTTTAAAATAATAAAACAGACTTTCCCTCTTAGAATTTTTAAGGGAAAGAAGTGATTAAAGACCCAATTTAAGAAGAACCAAAAAGATAATTGGATATGCAAAATAATGATTTATAAATGGTTTTATGTGTTGGTGTCTGCTATAATAGATTTATGGTGTTCTACATGTATTTAAGTAGTACCCTGAGGCTAGTGTGGTGGTGCACACCTGCAGTACCAGCTACTGGGGAGGCCGAGGAGAGAAGATTGCTTGAGCCAAGGAGTTTAAGACAGCAATGAGCTTTGATTGAGCCACTGTACTCCAGCCTGGGTGACAGAGTGAGACGCTGCTCTCTTAAAGAAAAGAAAGTGGTACCTTAGCATCATAAAAATGTGAGTTCTATTTATTTATTTATTTATTTATTTATTTATTTATTTATTTATTTATTTATTTATTTTTGAGATGGAGTCTTGCTCTGTTGCCCAAGCTGGAGTGCAGTGGCACGATCCTGGCTCACTGCAAGCTCCACCTCTGGGTTTGTGCCATTCTCCTGCTTCAGCCTCCCGAGTAGCTGGAACTATAGGCGCCTGCCACCAAGCCCAACTAATTTTTTGTATTTTTTAGTAGAGATGGGATTTCACCATGTTAGGATGGTCTTGATTTCCTGACCTCGTGATCCGCCCACCTCGGCCTCCCAAAGTGCTGGGATTACGGGCGTGAGCCACCACGCCCGGCCCTATTTTTCTATTTTAATGTGAATGTTATGCTACCCATAATAGTATTCACAACGCTTATGTTTATGCCATATTTTCTTCCCTGCCTTCACTTTCTTCGTTAACATTTATTGTTGACTGAAATATATAAATTGTCATTGCCCTTGAGGAGTTTACAGTTAGGGAAGTAATATATACAGAAAGTTTGAGATCGCTTGTCAAAATATGTAACAAAGGAAATGTTACACGATTTTGGGGGAGAAAGTAGAAAATAATAAGTTTCAATAAATATAAACAGTTTGAATTTAATACAACTCAATTCTTCAAATTAAAGGGATCAACTCGGATAAGGCAGAGATTGAGGCAGAGAAAACAAACTAGAAAAGGTGATTTGCATTCTCTTAGCTCCATTATGAGAGGTGATGTTTGTATTTTCTGCTGTACTTCATCCCTTGGGTTTGTTCTGGCATCATAAGCCCTTATATACCTTTGAATTATACTGAGAGATGTTATATTTAAAAAGGTAATTTAATACTCAGTGTTATATTTATCATGGTGTTATGAGAGTTTGGGCTACAGTATTACTCATTGTCTTCTATAGGAGAACCAACAGTCCCAGTGTCAGGGTCCTTAAGGTAAAAACTCATTAGCTGTTGTCCTGACACGGATTGTTGGTTCTCCTACAGAAGACACTGAGTAATACTTTAGCCCAACAACAGCTATGTTTTTACCTTAAGGACAGCATACATCCTGTAACTAGTCATGTTTCCCTCTTTGTTTAGGGCGCTAAGAAGCTCAGAGTCTAATCAAGTTAAGCACCTTTAATAATCATGAACCCCTTATCTCATGCATTCATTTCTCTGTACTAATGCTTCCTGGCTTCATCATACTTATGGGCCCTTGTTCTTTCTTCACTTTGATTTTCATGGTCTTTTTTTTTTTTTCATCTTATGCGAATTTTTTTTTTTTTTGGGATGGAGTCTCACTCTGTCACCCAGGCTGGAATGCAATGGTGTGGTCTTGGCTCACTGCAACCTCCGCCTCCCCGGTTCAAGTGATTCTCCTGCCTCAGCCTCCCAAGTAGCTGGGACTACAGGCGCGTGCCATCACGCCCGGCTAATTTTTATATTTTTAGTAGAGATGGGATTTCACTATGTTGGCCAGCTGGTCTCAAACTCCTGACCTCGTGATCCACTCGCCTCAGCCTCCCAAAGTGCTGGGATTACAGGCGTGAGCCACCATGCCCAACCATCTTATGTGAATTTTTATAATCTGCTAACACGTTTTAGAATAAGGAAAAAAAAAATTTTTTTTCTTTTTTTGACTGAGGATGGGGACTTTATTGATGGTAGACGACAAGGTGGGGCTCCCAAGGCCCCTCCCTTTTCAGGGGGTCTGCATGGAAGCTGCGGGGAGGGGAGATTCTCAGTGTGGTGGGGAACTGAATGCATCAGGGACTCCCCAGCAGCTGAGGGCCTCTCTCTTCCTCTGTGTTCTTGTTGGGGCTGGTGGACCAGGCGTCTTATTCCTTAGAGGCCGTGTGGGCCATGAGGTGCACCACCCTGTTGCTGTAGCCGAGAATAAGGAAGGATATTTTAACTGAAAATTAAAACTGCTTATACACCCACCAAAGTGTTTAAAACTAAAAAGACAACACCAAACATTGGCGGTGAGGTAGGGCTATTGGAACCCTCAAATATTGTGGTGGGAATGTAAAATTTACGACTTTTTTGGGAAAAGGTCTGGCAGTTTCTTATAAAATTAAATATACTTACTTGTGACCCAGAAAAATGACAACATGTTAATAAAAAGACTTACACAAAATGTTCACAAGCTGCTTTATTCATAATAGCACCAAACTGGAAATAGTCAATGTGTCCATCAGTATGAGAATGGTATATTTATACATGTGGTATATTTATACAGCAGACCACAACTCAGCAGTAAAAAGTGACTACTGACACATAAAACAACATGAATCTCAAAAACATTACGCTGGGCAAAATAAACCATGCACAAAAGAGTATGTATTCTGGCCGGGCGCGGTGGCTCAAGCCTGTAATCCCAGCACTTTGGGAGGCCGAGACGGGCGGATCACGAGGTCAGGAGATCGAGACTATCCTGGCTAACATGGTGAAACCCCGTCTCTACTAAAAAAATACAAAAAACTAGCCGGGCGAGGTGGCGGGCGCCTGTAGTCCCAGCTACCCGGAAGGCTGAGGCAGGAGAATGGCGTAAACCCGGGAGGCGGAGCTTGCAGTGAGCTGAGATTCGGCTACTGCACTCCAGCCTGGGCGACAGAGCCTACGATTCCATTTATATGACATTCTTGAACAAACAAAGCTAATCTATGGTAGAAAAAAATCAGATGGTGACAGTGTACATGTGAGGGCATGAAGTGTGGACTAACTGGGCAGAGGGATGGGGGAACTTTTGGGGTAACGATAATGTTCTATATTTTGCCAGTGATTTGAGTTACACATGTGTATGCATTTGTCCAAACTCAGCAAATATACATTTAGAGTGTATATTTCATTGTATGTACATCTTACATAAAACTATAAACAAATATTAAATTCTATTTATTAATATGCATCCCAGAGTACTTAGGGAAAAATGTAGTGATGTCTAATTTTCTTTGAAATGCATCAAAAAATAAGATGAATTAATGATCAATAGAGGGATGATAGAATGATACAGGAAGCAAAATAAAATGGTAATGCTTGAATCTAGGCAGTGGGTACATAGATATTCACTATAAAATTATTTCAGCTGCTCTTTAAGATTTTTCATAATAAAACATTGGGGGAAAATGCCCTTAATCTTTCTTTAGTGTGTTCTGGCTGGATATAACTTTTTCTATTAGTATCTCATGTAAGTGTTGAAGCCTTTCTCCTCAGGGGGAATTTATGTCACACTTTTCAGAATTTATGTAATACCTAATTTAAGCTGTTTTAATCAATTAATGGCCTTTAATCTAGATATAACTTTATTTATTTATTTTTTTGAGATGGAGTTTTGCTCTGTTGCCCAGGCCGGGAGTACAGTGGCACGATCTCAGCTCACTGCAATCTCCACCTCGTGGGTTCAAGTGATTCTCCTGCCTCAGCCTCCTGAGTGGCTAGGACTACAGGCATGCGCCACAACACTTGGACAATTTTTGTACTTTTAGTAGAGTTTGGGTTTCACCATGTTGATCAGGCTGGTCTCGAACTCCTGGGCTCAAATGATCCTACCACTTCGGCCTCTCAAAATGCTGGGATTATAGGCATGAGCCACTGTGCCCAGCTCTTTTTAACTTTTAGAATATTTAATTGACAAATAAATTTTGTATATATTCAAAGTGTACAACATGATGATTTGGTTTGCATATACATTGTATAATGATTTTATTTTTTCTTTTTCATTCTCTTCTTTCCTGAACTCCGGCAGCTTATGTTTTACCTCCTTTGGCCATCTCACCTTCTCTTCTTCGAGATATTACATCTGTTTTATGCTTGTTTTGTGGAAACAATTGCTCCATTACATTTTTTAAAAAATTTACAGCAAGAGGCCGGGTGTAGTGGCTCACGCCTGTAATCCCAGCACTTTGGGAGGCCAAGGAGGGCAGATCACCTAAGGTCAGGAGTTCGAGACCAGCCTGACCAACATGATAAAACCCTGTCGCTACTAAAAATACAAAAATTAGCTGTGGCTCATGCCTGTAATCCCAGCTACTTGGGAGGCTGAGGCAGGAGAATTGCTTGGACCTGAGAGGCAGAGGTTGCAGTGAACCAAGAGCATGCCATTGCACTTCAGCCTGGGAACATGAGCGAAACTCCATCTCAAAAAAAAATAATTTACAGCAAAATGTTCAAAATTTTAATCTGCCTTGAGGTAATGTTTTCTTTTCTTTTCTCTCTTTTTTTTTTTTTTTTTTTTTTTTAGATGCAATCTCATTCTGTCACCCAGGCTGGTGTGCCATGGTGTGATCTCAGGTTACTGCACCCTCTGCCTCCTGGGCTCAAGTGATTATCATGCCTTAGCCTCCCAAGTAGCTGGAATTACACGTGTGTGCCACCACACTGCTAATTTTTGCATTTTTAGTAGAGACAGGGTTTCACCATGTTGCCCAGGCTGGTCTCAAACTCCTAACCTCAGGTGATCCCACCGTCCTCAGCCTCCCAAAGTGCTGGGATTACAGGTGTGAGCCACTGCGCCTGGCCTGAGGTAATGTTTTCATGGTGATTATTCATCAGCATTTGTTTTTCTGTTTCTTTTTCATTTTCTTTTCTTTTTTTTTTTTTTTTGAAGCGGAGTCTCGCTCTGTCACCCAGGCTGGAGTGCAGTGGCGCCATCTCAGCTCACTGCAATCTCCACCTCCCAGGTTCAAGTGATTCTCCTGCTTCAGCCTTCCAACTGGCTGGGATTACTGGCACGCACCACTGTGCCCAGCTACTTTTTGTATTTTTAGTAGAGACAGGGTTTTGCCATGTTGGTCAGGCTGGTCTTGAACTCCTGACCTCAGGTGATCTGCCTGCCTTGGCCTCTCAATGCGCTGGGATTACAAATGTAAGCCACCGCGCCCGGCCTAATTTGTAGAGACAGGGTTTTACCATGTTGACCAGACTGGTCTCAAACTCCTGACCTCAAGGATCTGCCTGCCTCAGCCTCCCAAAGTGCTGGGATTACAGGCATGAGCCACAGTGCCCAGCCTCTTTTTCATTTTCTTCCTTAAATCTTTGTTGGTTCTTTTTTGACCCATCATCTTTGAATGAAGTGAATTTTCTTAGCTCAACTATTTACAGGAGATTTGTGTTGTGAAGGAGTCAGGGACATTTTCTGTATCAGTGGGAATTTTCCTTTTGATCCAGCGTTTTGCCTATGAGATACTTTAGCCTTTTCTTCTTCACAGGCAATGAAGACAGGCAGCTGAATAGCTGTGCACAGTAGGATCTCTTCTCGCTTCTCATGAACGTGTGCCTTCCTGTGAATATGACTTGTGTATGGAGTTCTAGTTTAGTTCCAATTTCTCTGCTACTCAAAATCAAAATGGGTCCAGAGAAACTGATGCTACCAGCCCACCCACCTGTGTTAGTCAGTTGGAACTGCCATAACAAAATGCAACAAACTCAGTGACTTAAAACATCAGAAATTTATTTTCTCACAGTTCTGAAGGCTAGGAGTGTGAAATCAAGGGGTCCGAGGGTTGGTCCTTCTTGAGGCTCTGAAGGAGAGTGTGCTCCATGCCGCTCTCCTTGCTTCTGGTGGTTGCCCTGGCATTCCTTGGTTTGTAGACACATCACTCCAATCTCTGTCTCCATCTTTTTTATGCTGGTCTCCTTTCTATGTCTGTTTCCACATTTTCCTCTTTTTTTTTTTTTTTCTTGAGACAGGGTCTTACTCTGTCCAGGCTGGAGTGCAGTGGCACAATCTCGGCTCACTGCAACCTCCACCTCCTGGGTTCAAGTGATTCTCCAGCCTCCACCTCCCAAGTAGCTGGGGTTACAGGTGTGCACCACCAAGCCCAGCTAATTTTTTTGCATTTTTAGTAGAGATGGAGTTTCACAATATTGGCCAGGCTGGTCTTGAACTCCTGACCCCAAATGATCCGCCCACCTCGGCCTCCCAAAGTGCTGGGATGAGAGGTGTGAGTCACTGCGCCCTGCCATTTTCCTCTTCTTATAAGGACACCAATCACTGTATTAGGACCCATCCTAATCTAGTATAACCTCAGCCTAAGGAGTACATCTACAGAGATCCTATTTCCAAATATGGTCACATTCACAGGCACCAGGGGTTAGGACTTTCACATAAGTTCTGGTAGGGGGGCATCACAAATCCATAACACTGCTTTCTTCCCATTGTCGCACAAAGGGGGCTATTACATTTTTTTTTTTTAACCTCAGTGTACGCATCTCACTGGGTGAGCTATTAAGCTCTTACTGAGCTCTTCTGGACCCACTCTCAGCCTCCTGTTGTGCCTTTCCTCACATGCCTTTGCTTTTGGTACCCCTTACACTTATTTTGTAGTTATTTTGTTTTACTTGTCTTAATTTTTTTAAAATTGAGATAGGATTTTCATTCTGGTCTCTTGTGTCCTTTGTTTTGGGAGATGATTTCTGAGGGATGATGGAATTACCAACTTTATGTGACATCTTCAAGCAGGAAATGCCTTGGGTCTTTCTCATTCTTTAGGGGTCTCTAACACACTGAACTGAATAAGAAAAGAAGATACTACTGGGGCACGATGGCTCACGCCTATAATCCCAGCACTTTGGGAGGCTGAGGCAGGCGGATCACTTGGTCAGGAGTTCGAGAATAGCCTGGCCAACAAGGTGAAAACGCTGTCTCTACTAAAAATACAAAAATTAGCCGGTCATGGTGGCAGGCACCTGTAATCCCAGCTACTCAGGAGGCTGAGGCAGGAGAATCGGTTGAACCAGGAGGCAGAGGTTGTGGTGAGCCGAGGTCGTGCCACTGCTCTCCAGCAGTCTGAGCAACAAAGGCAAAACTCCATCTCAAAAATAAATAAATAAATAAAAATAAAGAAAGAAAGAAAAAAAAGGAAGATACTATTTTTAGTGCTTATTTCAGTAAGATGGTCTTCTAGTTGCTTAGTCTCAGCCTACCATGCCAGTTCTACCAACTCTGTGTCATAGATAGGAATTAATAGAATTTGCTTACATGGAGACTTAAAAAAAATCTTGCATAACGATTATATTGAGCTAGAACGCAATTTGAATTATTTTAAACTTTTCTATTATGGTAACAAAAACATAACATTTAGCTTCTTTTTTTTTTTTTTTTTTTTTTTTTTTTTTTTTATTTGAGACACAGTTTTGCTCTGTTGCTCAGGCTGAAGTGCAGTGGTGTGATCTTGGCCCACTGCAACCTCCGCCTCCCAGGTTCAAGTGATTCTCCTGCCTCAGCCTCCCAAGGGGCTGGGACTGAAGGAGAGTGTGCTCCATGCCGCTCTCCTTGCTTCTGGTGCTGGGATTACAGGTGTGAGCCACTGTGCCTGGCCAAAATTTACCATCTTAACTATTTTTAGGTTTATAGTTTGTTAGTCTTAAGGTTATTTACATTGTTGTAAAACAGATCTCCAAACCTTTTCACCTTGCAAATATAGAACTTTACACGCATTAAACAGCAACTCCCCTTTAATCCCCTGTCATAGTCCCTGGTAACCACTATTCTATGTTTGTTTCTATGAACTTGATGACTTTAGACACTTCATATAAGTGGAACCATACAGTGTTTGTCTTTTGTGACTGGCTGATTTCACTTAGGATAATGTCCTCAAGGTTTGTTCATGTTGTAGCACGTGACAGAATGTCCTTCCTTTAAAGCTGTATAATATTCCATTGTATGCATACAACACATTTAAAACATTCATTCATCCATTGATGGACATTTGGGTTGCTTTCACCTCTTGGCTATTGTGAAAAGTATTGCTAAGAACATGGGTGCATTAGTTATGGTTCTCCAGAGAAATGGAACCAATAAAATACATAAAAAGAGATAGAAAAAGACATTTCTTATAAGGAATTGGCTCATGCATTTATGGAGGCTGAGAAGTCCCATGATCTGCTGCTGTCTGCAAGCTGAAGGCCCAGGAAAACTGGTGATGTCATCCTAGGCCTCAGAACCATGGGAGGCAATGGTATAAGTCCTAGTCCGAGTCTGAAGGCCTGAGAACCAGGAGCTCTGATTGAGGGCAGGAGAAGATGGATGTCCCAGCTCAAACAGAGAGCAAATTCACCTTTCTCTATCTTTTTGTTTGCTTCAGGCCCTCAACAGATTGGATAATAATGTTTTATCAGCTATCTGGACATCCTTTAGCTCAGTCTTTTTCTTTTTTTTGAGACAGAGTCTCACTGTCGCCCAGGCTAAAGTGCAGTGGTGTAATCTTGGCTCACTGCCTCCTCCACCTCCCAGACTCAAACAATCCTCGTGCCTCAGCCTCCCAAGTAGCTAGGACTACAGGGGCCTGCCTGATTTTTGTATTTTTTTGTGGTGATGGGGTTTCACCATGTTCCTCAGACTGGTCTCAAACTCCCAGGCTCAAGTGATCCTCCTGCCTCAGCCTCCCAAAGTGCTGGGATTACAGGGGTGAGTCACTGCACCTGGCCCTAGCCCGGTCATTTGACACATAAACTACTGGATCATATGGTAATTCTATTGTTAATTTTTTGAAGAATCTCCATACTGTTTTCCATAGCAGCTGTTCCATTTTGCATTCCTAGCAACAGAGCACAGGGGTTCCAGTTTCTCCACATCCTCATCAACACTTGTGATTTTTCAGTTTTTGATAGTAGCCATCCTAATGGGTATGAGGCATATTCTTTACTTTTATACAACAACCATTGTCATACTGCTTTAATGTATGATAATTATAAAGTTAATATTTATTTTTATCAGTATATAGCAAGTCTGTTCGGGTTGTGTCTTTATTACTATCATGTGTTGAAAAAAGTTTTTGAAAGTTTTAATTATTTTTGTTCAGATTACTTATCAGCCCTGGGTGTACATTTTTTAAAAATAGATATTAAAAAAACTTTAAACCTATTTTGTCAACTTCAGGGACTCATTTCCAGGCATAGCCATTACTTCTTATATAGAATACGGTATTTAACAAATTCTCAGTCCTAAAATGTTCCTGGAATCTGCTGATTTATTGAGATTTATTCTTGCAATACTTACTACTGTGGTCTACTAAATACTTTATTTCATTGAATGCTAGTAACAGGTCTGGCTTTTCAAGTCTCTCCAACCTTGTGAATTTTCAATTACTACCACTTCAACTTCAATGTGATTCTTCTGAACTGCAGAGTCAGCAGTTACATTCTGCTTAGTAATGAATGCAAACTGCTCAGAATTATAGAACACTTAAAGCATCTCATTTTAACTATTTTTTTTTCGCTGAAGATTATGAGAGGTAAATGTAGCTACATAAATGATTTTTGGCAGGGTTGGCATTTAGAGGGAACCATTTGTTTGCCTTTTGAACAACATTCCTGGGCCACTATTAACCTAAACATGTGAGAGCCAATATAGCACAGTGTTTAAGAATATGAGCTTTAGAGCCCAACTGCCTGTGTTCAATTCTTGACTCTAAAAGAATATGAGCTTTAGAGCCCAACTGCCTGTGTTCAATTCTTGACTCTAAAAGCAGTGCGAGGAACGGGTGGGCGTGGTGGCTCAGGCTTGTAATCCCAGCACTTCGGGAGGTCAAAGCAGGAGGATCACTTGAGGTCAGGAATTCAAGACCAGCCTGGCCAACATGGTGAAACCCCGATCTCTACTAAAAATACAAAAATTAACCGGATGTGGTGGCAGGCATCTGTAGTCCCAGCTACTAGGGAGGCTGAAGCAGGAGAATCTCTTGAACCTGGGAGGTGGAGGTTGCAGTGAGCTGAGATCATGCCACTGCACTCCAGCCTGGGTAACAGCAAGACTCCATCTCACACACACACACAAAAACAGTTTGAGGTTAGGCAAGTTTCTTAACCTCTCTGTGCCTCAGTTTTTCCATCTGTAAAATGAGGATGGCTGTTAGATTTTTTTTTTTTCTTATTTTTTTAGATAGAGATGGGATCTCACTCACTATGTTGCAGGCCGGTCTCAAATTTATGGCCTCAAGTGATCCTCCCGCCTCAGCCTCCCAAAATTTTGGGATTACATGTGTGAGCCACTGTACCCAGCTGGGCTGTTAGATTAAATGAGTGACTATATGTAAAGCACTTTGAACTGTGTCTGGCCTACAATAAGCACTCTGTGAGGTTAGCTATCATGACAAGCATTAGTGATTACCTTCATTTATTTCCTGGACCTAGCCAGACCGGCAGAGTGGCTGTTGACCAACTGTGCTGATAATTATTAGTCTAGTTGGTGTTCAAAACTACTGCTGTAGGCCAGGTGTGGTGGCAAACGCCTGTAATCCCAGCACTTTGGGAGACTGGGGTGGGTGGATCACCTGAGGTCAGGAGTTCATGACCAGCTTGATTAACACAGTGAAACACCCTCTCTACTAAAAAAAAAAAAAAAAAAAAAAAAGTCAGGCGTGGTGGTGCACGCCTGTAATCTGAGCTACTTGGGAGGCTGAGACAGGAGAATTGCTTGTACCTGGGAGGCAGAGGTTTCAGTGAGCCAAGGTGGCACCATTGTACTCCAGCCTGGGCAACAAGAGCAAATCTCCATCTCAAAAAACAAAACAAAACAAAAAAACCCCAACTACTCCCGGGGCCAGGTACGATGGCTCGCACCTATAATCCCAGCACTTTGGGAGGCCTAGGTGGGCAGATCACTTGAAGTCAGGAGTTTGAGACCAGTCTGGCTAACATGGTGATCTGGTTTGGCAGTATCCCCACCCACATCTCATCTTGAATTGCCACGTGTTGTGGGAGGGACCCAGTGGGAGATAATTGAATCATGGGGAAAGTCTTTCCTATGCTGTTCTCATGATAGTGAATAAGTCTCATGAGATCTGATGGTTTTTTTAAAAAGAGGAGTTCCCCTGCACAAGTTCTCTCTTTGCCTGCTGCCATCCATGTAAGATGTGACTCGCTCCTCCTTGCCTTCTGCCATGATTGTGAGGCTTTCCCAGTTGCATGGAATTGTGAGTACAATTAAACCTCTTTCTTTTGTAAATTGCACAGTCTCAGGTATGTCTTTATCAGCAGCATGAAAATGGACTAATATAGTAAATTGGTACCAGTAGAGTGGGGCACTGCTGAAAAGTTACCTGAAAATGTGGAAGCAACTTTGGAACTGGGTAATAGGCAGAGGTTGGAACTGTTTGGAGAACTCAGAAGAAGGCAGGAAAATGTGGGAAAGTTTGGAACTTCCTAGAGACTTGTTGAATGGCTTTGACAAAAGTCTTGATAGTGATATGAACTATAAGGTTCAGGCTGAGATGGTCTCAGATGGAGATAAGGAAGTTGTTGGGAATTGGAGCAAAGGTGACTCTTGTTATGTTTTAGCAAAGAGACTGGCAGCATTTTGTCCCTGCCCTAGAGATCTGTGGAACTTTGAACTTGAGAAAGATGACTTAGGGTATCTGACGGAAGAAATTTCTAAGCAGCAAAGGATTCGAGAGGTGACTTGGGTGCTGTTAAAGGCATTCAGTTTTACAAGGAAGCAGAGTTTGGAAAATTTGTGGCCTGACAATGTGATAGAAAAGAAAATTCCATTTTTCTGAGGAGAAATTCAATCCAGCTGCAGAACTTTGTGTACGTAACAAGAAGTTTAACAATGTTAATCCCCAAGACAATGGGGAAACTGTCTCCAGGGCATGTCAGAGGCCTTCACTGCAACCCTCCCATCACAGGCCTGGATACCTAAGAGGAAAAAGTGGTTTCGTGGGCCAGCCCCAGGGTCCCCATGCTGTGTGCAGCCTAGGGACTTGGTGCCCTGCATCCCAGCCACTCCAGCCATGGCCAAAAGCGGCCAGTGTAGAGCTCTATCCATGGCTTCAGAGGGTGCAAGCCTCAAACCTAGGCAGCTTCCACTTGGTGCTGAAAAGTCAAGAACTGAGGTTTGGGAACCTCTGCCTAGATTTCAGAAGATATATGGAAACACCTGGCTGTCCAGGCAGAAGTTTGCTGCAGGAGCAGGGCTCTCATGAAGAACCTCTGCTAGGGTAGTGCAGAAGGGAAATGTGGGGTCAGAGCCCCCACACAGAGTTCCTACTGGGGCACCATGTAGTGGAGCTGTGAAAAGAGGGCCACCGTCCTCCAAACACCAGAAGGGCAGATGCACTGATAGCTTTCACTGTGCACCTGGAAAAAACCACGTATGCTCAATGCCAGTCCATGAAAGCAGCCAGGAGGGAGGCTGTACCCTGCAAAGCCACAGGGTTGGAACTTTCCAAGACCATGGAACTCACCTCTTGCATCAGCATGACTTGGATGTGAGACATGAAGTCAAAGGAGATCATTTTGGAACTTTAAGATTTGACTGCCCTGCTGGATTTTGGACTTGTATAGGGCCTGTAGCCCCTTTGTTTTGGACAATTTCTCCCATTTGGAATGGCTGTATTTACCTAATGCCTGTACCCCCATTGTATCTAGGAAGTAACTAACCTGGTTTTGATTTTACAGGCTCATAGGTAGAAGGGATTTGCCTTGTCTCAGATGAGACTTTGGACTGTGGCCTTTTTTTTTTTTTTTTTCGAGACAGAGTCTTCTCTGTCACCCAAGCTGGAGTGCAATGGTATATTCTCAGCTCCCTGCACCCTCTGCCTCCTAGGTCTAAGCAGTTTTCCTGCCTCAGACTCCTAAGTAGCTGGGATTACAGGCACATGCCATCACGCCTAGCTAATTTTTGTATTTTTAGTAGAGATGGGGTTTCACCATGTTGGCAAGGCTGGTCTTGACCTCCTGACCTCGGGTGATCCACCTGCTTCGGCTTCCAAAAGTGCTGGGAGCCACCATGTGTGAGCCACCATGCCTGGCCTGGACTGTGGACTTTTGAGTCAATGCTGAAGTAAGACTTTGGGGGACTGTTGAAAATGCATGATTGGTTTTGAAATGTAAGGATATAAGATCTGGGAGTGGCCAGGGTGGAATGATATGATTTGGCTGTATCCCCACCCAAATGTCATCTTGAATTCCCATGTGTTGGCGAAGGGACCCAGTGGGAGTTAATTGAATCATGGGGCAAATCTTTCTGGTGCTGTTCTCATGATAGTGAGTAAGTCTCATGAGATCTGATAGGCTTTTTTTTTTTTTTTGAGGAGTCTCATTTTGTCACCCAGGCTGAAGTGCGCTGGCGCCATCTTGGCTTGCTGCAAGCTCTGCCTCCCAGGTTAATGCCATTCTCCTGCCTCAGCCTCCAAAATAGCTGGGACTACAGGCACCCGCCACCACACCTGACTTTTTTTTTGTATTTTTTTAGTAGAGATGGGGTTTCACCATGTTGGCCAGGGTGGTCTTGATCTCCTGACCTTGTGATCTGCCCGCCTCGGCCTCCCAAAGTGTTGGGATTACAGGCATGAGCCACCATGCCCGGCTGAGATCTGATAGTTTTAAAAAGAGGGGTTCCATGGCTGGGCATGGTGGCTCAGGCCTGTAATCTCAGCACTTTGGGAGGCCGAGGTGGGTGGATCGCTTGAGGTCAGGAGTTCAAGACCAGCCTGGCCAACATGGCAAAACCCTGTCTCTACTAAAAATACAAAAATTAGCCAGGAATGGTGGCAGGTGCCTGTAATCCCAGCTACTCAGGGGGCTGAGGCATGAGAATTGCTTGAACCCAGGAGGTGGAGGTTGCAGTGAGCTGAGAGCACACCACTGCACTCCAGCTTGGGCGACAAGTGTAAAACTCTGTCTCAAAAAAAAAAAAAAGAGGAAATCCCCTGCGCAAATTTTCTCTCTTTGCCTGTTGCCATCCATGTAAGACATGACTTGCTCCTCCTTGCCTTCTGCCATGATTGTGAGGCTTCACCAGTCACGTGGAACTCTAAGTCCAATTAAACTTCTTTCTTTTGTAAATTGCCCAGTCTCAGGTATGTTTTTATCAGTAGTTTGAAAACAGACTAATTCATATGATGAAACCCCATCTCTACTAAAAATACAAAAATTAGCCAGGCGTGGTGGTGTACTCCTGTAATCCCAGCTACTCAGGAGGCTGAAGCATGAGAATCGCTTGAACCTGGGAGGCAGAGGCTGCAGTAAGCTCAGATGGCACCACTGGACTCCAGCCTGGGCAACAGAGTGAGAGTCCGTCTCAAAAAAATAAAAAATAAAAAAAAAAGAGAAAAGAAAAAAACGTTAAAATAAATCACTGACTGGATAACTTGTGTGTAAAGGAGGAACTCTAAGCTTGAACTTCAGCATCTATCAGACAAGAGCTTCCATTCAAGAGATAAGGTACCTGAGGTCTCCAAGCACTGTGTCTGATACATGGGTGCTCTGTGACTGCCAGTTGAATCTGAATAGCTAATGATACCCTTTCAGAGTAAGAATGTTTGACCTCACATTCCAACTATGGAGAAGGAAGAGTAACATATTGAGCACCAATAAGCAGAAAGGTTTTGTTAGGAATAAAACGACTGGTGACTCTGTAAGTGAATAAAAATTACTGGCCCAGGAAATAAGCCTTCAGAAAGAAATGAACAAGATTAAATAATAGGATAAAGTTACTCTATCTGGTGTAGTGTGTTCCATGAATATTTTAGCTCTTGTGAATGAGTAAAACTTTTCTCTAGAAGAAGATATGACTTCTAACAAAAGTTTTGGGCAAAGTGCTTGGTTTCCACCTCTGCCTGTAACATAGAGGCTGAGGTCCAGCAGCCATGTCGGTCATTCCCTTCATATTCCCAACCCCTTCCCACTCACCTCAGCCAGTCACCCTTGAAGAGATATTTCCATTTCCTGGTGAAAAAACAAAGATATGTAAAGCTATTTTTGTGTGGGTAAGAGGAGGCCTGGGAAATCAAGTGGAAAGTAAGAGCCCTGTTTAGTAAATAGGATGGTGCTGTGAGAAGAAAAAAGGCTTTGGAGTCATAGACTAAGCTTCCAGTCCAGATTCTAGGACTTAGGAGGTAGGTGATTGCAGAAAAGTGACTTAATCTTTCTGAGCCTCGTTTTCTTCATTTGTAAAATGGGGGTAATATTACCTTCAAGGCTGTGGTGAGGATTAAATATAATCTATGTAAAATCCTAGGTACAAAGTAGACCCTCAACTAATCATAGTTTTTCTCATGATTAGCTGAAGACAGGGATCTGACCTAATTCTATTTTAGCTAGCTTGGTATTTCCTACTTCCATCAGTGAGGTGAAAACTAGAAATACTGAGATTTTTAAAAATGAATACAGATTCTGTTCAGGGTCTGTAAGGATCATAGAATATTGGAGGATCTAAATTTTTAGAAAATCATCAATTATATCAAATTATTTAAAAAACGGCCACTTACGATAAAACAAATGAGTTTTGATGTTAGCTGAGTAGCAGTATAAAATATGATTTACATTTGAAGGGTGGAAACAATCTTCTTTAGGATTCCCGGAAACAGCTGCTCTGGTGTGGTGCACACAGGAAGTACTGAAAAATGCTTGTTAAATATTTTACAAAAGCTCACTTAAAACATATTTATATGTACATGCATTTTTATAGCTGTTGTTTCTGTATCTCTGAGAATGAATCTTTAAAGAAAAAACGTAGTCAAGGAACTTTTGCTAGGATTGCTAAGGCTATGTTTGACCACTGATTCATTCTTCATCATTGTCAAGAACTCCTCGTACTTACAAAACAAGTGTTTTGAAAGATTAACGGGAAGGAAGTAAATGACAATGTGAACTGAAGTTCTGTTAGGTTTTTGCCTTTTATAACTTATGCTTTTGAAAAAGAGCTTTATTTTATTTTCTTCTACTTATGTTTTAATTCTCCTTAATAAACATATTAACTTTATACTTTAAAACCCTAATCTCTTCCCTTCAATATGTGGACATACAAGCATGTATGTATACCGTCAACACACATACAATCTTTACAAGATGCATTCTGGGCTAGGCTGAAGCAAACCTAAAACATTACATATAGGACTGACAGATTGAATGAGAAAGTCCTCATTTCATTGTCCTCTTTGGACTTAAGTAACTGTGTTAGAACAAGATCTGAAGAAGTTTGGTTCTTGCATCCTATGGTTATACAAACTGGCCTTATGACCGATCATCTTGTCCATAGTCTTGAATTTTGGTATTGGTTAAAGATTCCAGAAATGATGTGAAAATATTAACTTTTTTTTTTTTTTGAGACAGGGTCTCACTCTGTCACCCAGGCTGAAGTGCAGTGGTGCTATCTCAGTGCATTGTAACCTCTACCTCCTGGGTTCAAGCAATTCTCTCACCTCAGCCTCCCAAGTAGCTGGTATTATAGGTTTGGCACCACACCCGGCTAATTTTTTTTTTTTTTTTTTGTATTTTTTGTAGAGAAAGGTTTCACCATGTTGGCCAGGCTAGTTTCGAACTCCTGGCCTCAAGTGATTTGCCCATCTTGGCCTCCCAAAGTACTGGGATTGCAGCTGCAAGCCACCATGCCCAGCCAGTGATGAACATTTGTTATTGTGGGTCAAGAATTTGGGGCGATCTTAGGTGGTTTGGTGCTCCCGCAGGGTCTTTCATGAAGTTGCAGTCAAGATGTTGGCCAGGGTTACAGACATCTGAAGGCTTGACTGGAGCTGAAGGATCCGTATCCTAAGTGGTTCACTCTCACTGTTGGGAAGTAGCTGCTGGATGTTGGCAGGAGGCCTCAGTTCCTCACCATGTGGGCCTCTTCATGGGGTTGCTTGTATGTCTTCATGACATGCCAACTGGCTTCCCTCAGATCAAATGATCCAAGACAGATCCAAGGGCAGAAACTGCAATGTCTTTTATGAACTAGTCTTAGAAGTCACACTTCATCATTTCCACAATATCCTATCAGTTACACAGGTCAGGCCTATTTCCTGTGGGAGGAGTCTACACAAGAGCATGAAGGCCACCAGATAAGAGTCATCTTAGGGGCCCTCCTAGAGGCTGGCTGCCACGCTTCTACAAAAGTTTGATCCAAAAATATCACCCTTTCACTCCTGTGGAGTAGAAATGGAGGGGGGCAATATGGGGAGATTTCCTTCTCTTCTGAGACAAATGTTTTCAACTTTCAGCTGCTTCTTTTGGTATGCCTACTTTTGATATAGATTTTTCTTTCTCCTTCACTTTTTCTCACCTCTTGCCCAAGTCAGTGTGCCTGTTTCAAAAATGCTATCCCTAGTCTTATTCAAATTCTAACCTGCTTGTATTTGTGCATAAATAAAAGTATCAGATGCTGATGAAGAGACTGTGATACCTTTCTACAAATAAAACATTTTTGTTCCAGGGAATCATTCCTCTGGCATAACACCTAAAGCAAAACGTTTATAAACGAGACAGTGTTTAAAATAAGGATATACAATTGGTTCATCACAGAAAGAGCTAAAATGTATTATTAATGTAATAAAAACATTTGAGCATCAGCTGGATATATGGTTTGGCTGTGTCCCCACTGAAATCTCATCTTGAATTCCCATGTGTTGTGGAAGGGACCTGGTGGGAGATAATTGAAACATGCGGGCAAGCCTTTCCTGTGCTGTTCTCATGATAGTGATGAGTAAGTCTCATGAGATCTGATAGTTTTATAGAGAGCAGTTCCCCTGCACAAGTTCTCTCTCTTTGCCTGCTCCCATCCATGTAAGATGTGACTTGCTCCTCCTTGCCTTCCTCAGGCCTCCCCAGCCACGTGGAACTGTAAGTCCAATAAACCTTTTTCTTTTGTAAATTGCCCAGTCTCAGGTATGTCTTTATCAGCAGTGTGAAAATAAACTAATACAGCTGGGCCCAGTGGCTAGTGCCTGTAATCCCAGCTACTTGGGAGGCTGAGGTGGGAAGATCACTTGAGCCCAGGCATTCAAGGGTGCAGTGAGCCATGGTCGGCCCCTGCATTCCAGCTCAGCCTGGGTGACAGAGTGAAGACACTGTCTCTTAAAAACAACAACAACAACAACAAAACTCCAAAAAACCAGGATATTTGCATTTGAGCATCAAGTGCTATGTAACACATTATGAAGTCCTATTTATTAGACATGATTTACTAGTCAGATTTATTAGCTACCACCTAGGGAAGACCCAAAATAAATGTAGATATTTACAAAGACAGTTTGATGATGGAATATTAATAAAAAGAATACCTACTGGATCTCTATGTCAATCTTCTAGTAGATTTGCATTTGCCAACTCTATCAGGCTGCATGCTGCCCCCAGTACCCTAAAGGACCCGCCTGGTGATGATGCCATCCAGAATCCACAGAAACAGGGCTGCTTGCTCTGAGGCCTCTTTGTGTGAATCAGGCAGTGAAGGAAGGGTCATGAGAAGGGTGAACTTGGGCATGTCTCGAGTTCCCACATCTTGCTTTAACAGATTTTCAGGCTCCTTCTAATTCTACTAGTCATTTATCACTGTTTTCTAGGGACAGCACCTATCTCACAGTCACTTCTAAGTTTTTATTCCCTTAGAATTGCTGTGAACCAGGAAACAAAATAACCAAGCACATTTCATTTATGTCTAAAATGGATATTAGGCTGGGCATGGTGGCTCATGCCTGTAATCCCAGCACTTTGGGAGGTCGAGGTGAGTGGATCACCTGAGGTCAGGAGTTCAAGACAAGCCTGGCCAACATGGTGAGACCCTGTCTCTACTAAAAATACAAAAACTAGTCAGGCGTGGTGGCGCCCAACTGAAGCACAAGAATCGTTTGAATCTGGGAGGTGGAGGTTGCAGTGAGCCAAGTTCGAGCCACTGCACTCTAGCCTGGGTGACAAAGTGAGACTCTGTCTCAAAAAAAATTAATTAATTAATAAAATGGATATTAGTACTATTAATAAAATGACTAATTTAATACTGAAATGGCAGTGTTTAATAAACGCAGACACTGGGACCACCTGGGACCCATCCAGCTGCTGGGTGGAGGGAGTCCTATGCTGGGTGGGTCGTGGTAGAAGAGTGAGGAGTTAACCCAGTTAAAGTGCTGACCTGCTAGTACTGAGTTTCATATGCAGGGTAACTCCAAGGAAAGCCTCACTGGGTGTTCTAAGAAGGCCACTGCCTGGTCTGTGGCCGGGAGTGGGGGATGGTAAGAGTGGCCTCTGGACTCAGTCTAGCTCCTGCATTTACCAACTGTGTGACCTTGAGCAGATTCCATAATCTCTGAAAGCCTTAGTATGAGTTTTTTAAAAAAAGTTTAGAATAATGGTACCTAGCACAAAGTTTATGAAAGGTTAATGAAAGGTTAGGAAAGGTTAATGAAAAAATGTGGCTGGGTGCAGTGGCTCACGTCTGTAATCCCAGCACTTTGGGAGGCTGAGGTGGGCAGATCACTTGAGGTCAGGAGTTCCAGGCCAGCCTGGCCAACATGGTGAAACCCATTTCTACTAAAATACAAAAATTAGCCAGGCGTTGTCATGGGTGCCTGTAATCCCAGCTACTTGAGAGCCTGAAGCAGAAGAATTGCTGGAACCCAGGAGGCAGAAATTGCAGTGAGCCAAGATCATGCCACTGCACTCCAGCCTGGGCAATAGAACAAGACTTTCTCAAAAAAAAAAAAAAAAAAAAGAAAAGAAAAGAAAAAAAATGTGCATAAGGTGCTTAGCACACTGCCTGGCACACAATAAGCATCCAAATGCATACTGCCATTTGTTAAAAAACACATACAGACATCTTGGATCTTTGCTGTATCTCACATTGAGTGGCCCCCTTTTTCTTTTTTAAGTCAGTAAGACACTGTAAAATGAGAAATCTCACTTCTTTCAGCAAGTTTTTTTTTTTTTTTTTTTTTTGCCTTTTGGTTACAGAACAGCAGGAATGAGACTAGACTAAGGAATAGCACTTAGCATATGATTATGAGAAAGTATTCATATGTACACACATTGAAGACTCTAGGGCTTTGGAAACTGTGGGTTAATATGAGAAGCGTCCCTTTAAGAGTTAAACTTTGACCTCAGTTCAAAGGGATAGAGGGGTCAGGAATGACTGGGAGGACATGGAGAATTTTAGGCAAAAACCACACAAGGAAGGAAGATAATCATCTAAATAACTTGGATAACAACTAGGGAGGGGATGAGGTTAGGTATTTATTAGTGGGGGGGGGGAAACTTTCAGAGAAAGAACCACATCCTCTGTAGCTTAAGCAAAAATGGGACTTGCTTAACTCACGTAAGTGAAATTCAGGCTAATCTTGGCTCTAGGTAGGGCTGGATTCAGAACTCAGATGGTGTGGTCAGGGAAGCCCTCCTTCCCCTGCCCCCTTTCTCCTGGTAGGCTCTCTCAAGTGGTGAGCAAGACTCAGTGACCCGGGAAAAAGCTTTTTCTGAGAACTCCAGTAGCGTTCAAAGAGCGTCTGGTCTAACCTGGGTCACAGGTCCAACCTTCTCCCAGTCACTGTGGCCTTGGTGGGATTGGGGTGCACTGGGCAGGATCAGCTAGCTAAACCACATAGGATTGGCTCACCACCACCCAGAGGAGTTCTGCTCCCAAAGACAGGGCAGAGGATGCTGAGCAGGAGCAAGGACATATCCACAGCAGGTAATGCTCTGCCTAACTTCCCAACCATCTGCCAACACCCCATGGGCAAATGTACCTTCTGCTTGGCCTTGACACCAGCCCCCCTGAGCCAGCCAACAAGACCCCCTGAAGTGACTGCAGAGTCTCATGATCACATGAGTTCCTGGAAACTCCATCTTATAGTGGGTAGTTGTCAAGAGGACTAAACGTAGAGAGTTCCTTTGTACCAAGAGGTTTGCAGCTAGGGCAGAATTCACAGAATACAGGGTCGGCAGAGTGAAGAGTGGAGTGAGAGTATTGCTTAGGTTGTATGCAATGAATGCAGCCACTGGGACCACCTGGGATCCGGCTGCAGGTTGGTGAGAGCCTCGTGCTAGGTAGTTGGTGATAGGACAGTTGTGAATTAACCTAGTTAACATGCTGACCTACCAGTACTGAGTTATGTATGGAGCTTTATTTCCAGCATCCTTCCCTGTATCATATGTGGTCTTCAGTGGAATATTATTCTTTTTCCCTAGTAGAAAAATCTCATGAATATTTTTAGAGACTTGCTTGTTTACAGTAGGAAGAAGCACACATCCTGTGCTTGACATGCGTCCTTCAAAGACTTGTGAGTGAGGAAGCCTGTGGGGCTGGGGCATGAACCAGTGGAGAGAAATAGCACAGATTACTAGAATGCTTTAGAAATCCTTTTCTGCTTCAGATAAGTGGCTAATTAAATTTGGGGTTGGTTACTGGAAAAGTGCCAATTATGGAAACGAGCATCTGTTGATCACACTTTGCTTCAGATGCTCGGCTCCTTGCTAGAGCCGTGTTACAAAGAAAGCAGGGAACTGCTGCTAGCACCAAGACAAGCAGGCATGGTGGGAAGAGTGATTCATTATGTTTACTTTCAGGTTTCCATCTTAAAAAAGATTAATTCAGTAGAACTCAAATTCCAGAGAAAAATGGACCATTTATTGTGTTCGATTCAGGCTTAGGCACAGCAGGTGGATTTTCCAAATTGCCTCATCTGACATTTCCTAGAAATGTAAGCTAACATTATTCCAATTTTTGGCAACTGGAAAGTTATATTTGAATATTCTACAAGTCAGTTGGCAGGCCTGGAGATTTCAAACATTTAGCCATCTCTCTTGAGCTTGATTTTGTCAAGTGATTCTTAACTGTGAGACAGTCCTTTTTTAGACCTGCAAATAGTCTTAGAAAACTTAAGTCATTTGCCAAAGATCAGTGAATAATACATACATTAGAGCCAGGAACTGCAGAATATTGATTATAATTCAGTTATCTTCTATCTTGGAGTCACTTGTAGAAAGTGACCATTATTTGTGATGTGTGTAATTTTGTTTAGCACATGAAATGAGTGAAGGTTCTTTTTAAAAGAATAAATTACTTTTTTTTGGTAGAATAGAAATGAGGTCTTGCTGTGTTGCCCAGGCTGATCTCAAACTCCTCGGCTCAAACAATCCTCCTGCCTCGACCTCCCAAAGTGTTGGGATTACAGGTATGAGCCACCGTGCCTGGCCATGTGAAGCTTCTTAACAAACATCTTGTCCTCCTGGCTCTTTTTCCTGGTACCTCTAGCGCTTGCTCACTGTGGTGTCTGCCTTTGGTAAGGTCCTTGCCATAAATGAGCATAGAAAGCTGCAAATCACATGTTCTTTTCTGGATGTACACTTTCCTGCTGTGTTGGGCAGATCCAACAGGCAAATCCACTTTTCAACAACAATACCATATTTAAGATAATGACATCCTTTGATCTTTTCAATTGGAAATGGTAAACCTAAGCAAATTAAGTCCAAGCAAATACCATCAGTTAATTATTTCTTAATTGTTAGGCATGTCTGGTCTTCACCAGTTGTCTCTAAGATACCATTTCACTTCCCTATTATAACAAGTTTTTCTTTACTCCTTTGGAGTTTCTCTAGTAAATGATCTTTAGGTTATTCTTGAGTGTTTTTGCTTGTTTTGTTTTCATGGGTATCACAAATTGTCCCTGTATTACTCTGTATCTTTGGGGTTATATACTATAACTGCAGTCTTTTTGTGATTATAGAATTTCTGATGTTTGAAAATAACTTTTAGTTAGTTAAAATGCAGGCATTTTCTGGGGGTAGAGAGTGAGGGGTTAGAGATGAGATGAGACAGTGGATGAATTTGGATTTAGACTTCTTTATTTAAGGGGCCTCTGGGACACCCAGGTGGATATGGCCAAAATGCACTTGGAAATAGTCCGGGACTCAGAAGAGAGTTCGGGGCTAGAGATAGATATTTGGAATTACCAGCTTATGAGTAACATGTGAAACTGTGAGAATAGATGTAACATCCAAAGGAGGAAGCATAAGTTGAAAAAGGTTAAGGGCTGGGTAGAGAAAGACTATGTGAGTGGTCATAGAAACAGGAGATTTGGGGAAGAGTGCTATTTTGGAAGTCAAGGCCAAAGTTGAGATAAGAGTCTGGCCATCAAGCAGTCACTGGCTTCAAAAAGCAATTTTGCGAGGCTGGGTGTGGCGGCTCACGCCTGTAATTCCAGCACTTTGGGAGTCTGAAGTGGGTAGATCACTTGAAGTCAGGAGTTCAAGACCAGCCTGGCCAACGTGGTGAAACACCATCTCTATTAAAATACAAAAATTAGTGGGGCATGGTGTTAGGCGCTTGTAATCCTAGCTACTCGGGAGTCTGAGGCAGGAGAATCGCTTGAACCTGGGAGGTGGAGGTTTCAGTGAGTCAAGATCGCACCACTGCACTCCAGCTTGGGTGACACAGCGAGACTCCATCTCAAAAAAAAAAAAAAAAAAAAAGGCAACTTTGTGGAGTGGAGCAACTGAAAGCCACACTCCAGTGGGTTGGGTTGAGGCACGAATAGCTGCTCAGGGAGATTGGCAGTGAGAAGGTGAGTAGTCTGAGCAGTTTTTCATGATGGAGTGCTGACCGTGTTTCTTAGGCAGAAGACGAAGAGAGGGATTAGTAACAAGGGAAGGAGTTAAGAAAGAAGAGAGTGGGGCCTACTGATAGCTTGAGGTTTCAGGAGATGGGGATAGCATCAAGAGAGCACTGGTGAGTCTAGGAGGAGGGTACACATTCCTTCAGCTGGAACAAAGAATGCAAGTGAAAATATAAGGTTGGCTGGATGCAGTGGCTCACGCCTGTAATCCCAGCACTTTGGGAGGCCAAAGTGGGTAGATCACCTGAGGTCAGGAGTTCGAAACCAGCCTGACCAAGATGGTGAAACCCTGTCTATACTAAAAATACAATTAGCTGTGCATGGTGACAGGCACCTGTAATCCCAGTTACTCGGGAGGCTGAGGCAGGAGAATTGCTTGATCCTGGGAGGTGGAGGTTGCAGTGAGCCAAGATCGCGCCACTGCACTCCAACCTGGGCAACAGAGCAAGACTCCGTCTCAAAAAAAAAAAAAAAAAAAAAAAAAATTAGCTGGGCATGGTGGTATATGCCTGTAGTCCCAGCTACCTGGGAAGCTGACATGGTAGGGTCGCTTGAGCCCAGGAGGTTGAGGCTGCAGTGAGCCGGTGAGCCAAGACTGCGTCACTAAACTCCAGAGTGGTGAGACTCTGTCTCATAAAAAAAAAAAAAGGAAAAAGAAAAAAATGTAAGGTGGGAGGTAGAAAAAAGGTGAGAGAGTTATCCTGATGCCCTCTTTTTTCTCAATGAAGCAGAAGGCTGGGTCACCGCCTGAGTGTGAAAGGAGTTTGGGAGCATCCTTATAAATTAAAATATATGATGCACCTAACTTTTGTGGACCCCATACATTACATTTCTTTTCTTTTTTTAAAACAGAGTCAACAGCTTATACCAAAAGTCATGGAAGCGCTAAGGTCTCAGTCCTGCTTGGAAAACTCACCCTGGGAATTTCTGACCAGCTGAAGGTTTGCCTTCAGCTGTGCCTCTTGGTCTAATATAGTAAATCTACGCCAACTTACACAGGTTTTATTGATGTGAAGATTGATGGCTGAGTAATTTATACTTTGACTAACCTGATAAGTTGACTCACTCTTTGAGAATGTTGAATCTTCTATGGGAGAGAGAGTGAGAACTCCTTGGGGTAGGGAGGTCCCCTGAGAACTGTTAGTGTTCTTGATGTAATAATACGCCTGAAAGCCTTTTATTATGGAGTGAGTGTGACAGTTAAGAAACGGAAAGAAAAAAATGTGAGTCACACAAAATCCCCATTCCAAGTTCTGTAGCTGTTGTCGATCATACTCAGGAAAATGTTGTAAGGAACTTAAATATTATATACTTTATTTATATTTTATATCATATTTACAAATGCTATATACTTTAGCTTCACCTCTGATGGAAAAAGAGACATATGCGTAGTTTCACTTTCCTCTTCTATTTTAATATGCTTGCACTAAATGAGGCAGAAACACCTTAGCAGAGTGATTGGCCATGAGGGAGGGGACAGGGGAGGGGATGTCGGCTTCTGCAGTGCAGAGGAGCCCTCAGAATTTAAAATTTCACTCTATTTTCCTTTGGGATGTCTTACCTTTGCCCCAGGTTTCCCATTTCAGAGCATAACGTGGAGCAGGCTCACCCCACACAGGCACAGAATTCTGCAGGAGCTTGCCTGTTCTTGTCCTGGCTCCACACCGCTCCTCAGGGTTGGGTACAAAGTAGCTTTCCAAACCTCAGGTATGACCAGCCAGAACCTGTTTATTGCTGGCCACTGGCCAACTTTGAGGGCACTGATACTGTGGATCCCAAGATCCTGCTAATGGGCATGTTCAGTTACACACAGGCTGGGGATGGCTGACAGTGGTAGAACCTAGGAGGATTTTGTACTTCCTCTGGCTGAACTAACAACGTGAGACCCTTAAATACAGATGAAGCTAAGTGAAAAAGCTAAGGAAAGTTAAAACAAGAAGCATCGGAAGGATTTTGCCTTTACTTAAAATTCCCCAACATTTTCCTTTTAAAAGAAAATTAGCTAATCAGCTTTTAGTGGTCACTTATGGCTTGTAAATACTTTCTAAGACTTTGTGGCACTTCCTGTTGCACAAATGGCAGGTTTGAATGTGCCTTTAGATCTCATCTAGTATTTCCCTTTCCAGAGCATTTGTCTCCTCTAACATTCCCGGATCCTGATAAACCTCTAGAAAAAAGGAGATGCTTTTGTGAGGCACAGATCCTACTCCAGTGCTACCAGATGTAAGAGAAGACCCCTTTCCTGCCTGGACCTATGCCACAGGCTGTATCTGTTCACCACACTCATCACCCAAAGCTGGAGAAGCAGCAAGGAGCAATCACAGATGTGGGGTGATGTGTCCCCACCATTGTCGTGATCCTTTGGATTTATCTTCCTCCTGTACACTTGAGCAGATTTGGAGACAGTCTATGAACATCTTTTTTTTTACCCTGTTTTTATGAAGTGTTCTCTGTTTTCTACTGAATCTTCAAACACAGCTTGTGTCTTATTTTCTGTTGGATGTATCGAGAATAGTATTTTCCCACTTCTGAAGAGCTTAAAAAATAGGCCATACTTCTGTTTTTCTGAGACTGTAGTTCTGCCTATAAGTAGGGAGATGAAAATAGCCTTCTAAATCTGTGGTCCTTAAGTTTATCTTCCCTTTTAACTTCATCAGGAAGCCAACAGCACCCATGTGCCTCAGGGTGGAGGTAAGAGTGAGAGACGAAGTACAAAAGGTTATTCAAACTTAGGTGCCTGGCAAGTCTTTTGGTCCCTGAGCCTGAGGAATTGCTATAGAAATCTAATCAGAGAAAGCAATCCAGAGCCAATGGGCAGGGCCAAGTACTGGGCAGGAATCAGGGTCATGGGTTACAAATTCATTTGAGAGTGAAATTATGAGTTTGCATAAAACTTTTATAGGGCTCAATCCTGGGAAATAGGTGAGTACCTTTGCAAGGTAGTTAACTAAAAGCTGGAGTTTTCAAGACTTTAATGCTCTTTTCTTCTCCTGAAGTGGTTGGGAATGTGGTGGACATTTGTTAAGTGTGTTTATTTTTTGTTCAGCTTCCCTTCCTCCAATCATAGTTTTGGGGTGACACAGTATTCTACCTTGTGTTCACAGCCAACCCTCTCCCTCTATTCAGGGACATCCAGGGAATGGTGTAGGACTCAAACTCAGCCAGTCAGAGCCTCCTTTCTGGACCTTGAATATCAAGGGAGGAAGCAGAGGATGAAAAATAGTTCAGAGGCCGCTAGTGGTGGCAGTGTCATCTGTGGGCAGCAGTGAGGTGCTGGCAGGGGTAGACCGTCCTGTGGAACGACCTGGGCCATGCTCCTCAGTGCCCATTCTCTCTTGGTTTCCAGCCTTTTTCCTGATCCTCGTTCTCTAGCCTTCCCATCCATCTTGTGAACTATTCAGTATCCTTCTAATACATTCCAGCTTAAATCAAATTAGCCAGGGCTCGCTTCTGCTGCTTGCAACCAAGAATTATATTGGGCCATCTGATGTTCCTGTCCTCAAATCTAAAGAGGTGTTTCCTGTGTGGCTAGTTGGATTCCACTTAGAATGGTCTGGCAGCAAGCATGGTATGTCCCTCTATGTGAAAGCAGCTGTACTTGGAGATTTTAAGACTAATCTAGAGTCCAGGGTTTCCAGCATGTTTCCCAAGTGGACATAACTAATTTGATGTAGAGAGAAATTCCACTGAGTATGGACTCCAAATAGTCAGTGTTCATAGGTATGACGCCCAAGCCACAAACCTAGGTGGCAAGAGATGGTGAATTTCTTCATGTATTTAAATCAACTTAATTTCAACTTTACCTTTTCCTACCTAGCAAGAAGGAAATATATTCACAGGCACACTTGACTTCCCCTAGTGCCTCCTCACCCCGAAAGTTGTTTGGAAACCCAGTGTCTCTAGTGCCAGCAGGTGGGGAGGCCCTCTGGGCATCAGTCACCAGACCGCATTGGTGGCTGCTGAAACATCCATTGTCCTGGCCAGTGTGGTCCCTTCAAACCTAGTGGCTCTGTTTCTCCCCCTGCAGTGTTTGAAGCATGGGAGTCTCTAGCAGGGCTGTTTCCTAGAGCTCTGCGTGCCTAGGTGTGCCACAAAACAAAGCCTTTGAAGATTTGATCACCTCCTTAAGGCACGATTAGTCCACTTAGTGGGAAGGGCTCTAGTCCCAGATACTTGAGGAATCTATAGATTTCTGTACCTCCTTGTTGTTTCCAGGAATCTTTTAGTCTGATGAACATCCCGCTTTCTTCATAGTTCCCTTACAGGATTCCCTATAACTACCTAATAAATTAATTAATGGCTTAAGCTTGTGAAAACAAAATTCAAGAAGGAAAATGTTCTGCAGGCAGTTTTTGCTTTCTGCCTTGCTACAAATGTCCTCTGAGGTAAGGATGCATAGAGCCTGTTCCTTGTTCAAATGGGAGAAGGGAGACGGGTCACTACCTAGGGTGGGAGGAAAATTTTAAAAAATTAACCAATTTTTTAAAAGTCTTGTCAACAACAGCTAAAATTAATGAGAGGAAAAATAAAACAGAAGTTCTGAAAGCCTATCCGCTGCCAAAGAGAAGGATTAGTAGAATTTGTATTTGGTGTCACCTTTTTTTTTTTTTTTTTGAGACGGAGTCTCACTCTGTCACCCAGGCTGGAGTGCAGTGGCACAATCTTGGCTCACTGCAGCCTCCAGCTCCCAGGTTCAAGTGATTCTCTGCCTCAGTCTCCCGAGTAGTTGGGATTACAGGTGCCCACTGCCACACCCGGCTAATTTTTGTATTTTTAGTAGAGATGGTGTTTTGCCATGTTGGCCAGGCTGGTCGTCTCCAACTCTTGGTCTCAAGTGATCCACCCACCTCTGCCTGATGGGATTACAGCTGTGAGCCACTGCGCTTAGCCTCCTTAAAGTTTCACAAGAGATGCAATCTCATTTCTAAGCTATTCTGGTATGAATGTCACTCCCTCTTTTCTCACCCTAACCTTTTCAAGTCAGGAATGAGGAGTATTTCTTGTTTGCATTCTGGAAATCAAGTCAGCAGTTCAATCTCTAATTAATATGGAACTACTCCACTGAAAACAAATATTTGTGTTACAAATGAAAGAGCATATCATCCATAATCCAGCTTCTTACTCAGTCCCATGTTCCAGCTGTTGCTTTACATAGAATCCACTTGCTATAGACTTGGATAGCAAGACCGCTTTGGTGAGGTATCTCTGTTGGCATGTGAGCCTAATAAATCACTGATATATTTAAAATAAGCATATACTAAATTTTTTTTCATTATAAATGCTGATTCCAAGCAGCAAATAATTCACATTTTGGGAATTTACAAGCCTAATTCATTCCATACATTTGAGGCCAGATCCCGGTAGAATTGATGTCTCACTAGAAGAGGCAGTTGGAAGGGAGAGTTGGGTCTGCACAAACTCATAACCACTGTTGATTGTGAATCACAGAAACCCTGGCTCAAATGGGCTTAGACAAGAGACGGCCTTATTGTCTCATTTAACAAGGGCAGAGGTAGGTTGGTTCCAGGATTAGCCATTTCAGGGGCTTAGTGACATGATGGAGGACCTCCCACGCCCACAGGTATTGCCCATCTTTCCTCTCTGCAACCTTCTCTGTGGCTTCTCACGACCAAGGCATTTCCAGTTATCAATCATAGCAAGATTTTGAGCCAGAGGAAAGGAGAGATTTCTTCTTACCAATCTCTACTTTTTTCTTTTTTGAGACGGAGTCTTGCTCTGTCGCCCAGGCTGGAGTGCAGTGGCGCAATCTCGGCTCACTGCAAGCTCCGCCTCCCGGGTTCAAGCGGTTCTCCTGCCGCAGCCTCCCGAGTAGCTGGGACTACATGCACCCGCCACCATGCCCGGCTAATTTTTTGTATTTTTAGTAGAGACGGGGTTTCACCATGTTAGCCAGGATGGTCTCGATCTCCTGACCTCGTGATCTGCCCGCCTCGGCCTCCCGAAGTGCTGGGATTACAGGTGTGAGCCACCGCGCCCAGCCACCTGTCTTAATAGCAAGAGAATTTGCTATTAATAGCAAGAGAGTTTCTTAATAGCAAGAGAATTTCTCCCAAACTGTGCTCCCTACCCCAGCAAATTTCTTTTCATGCCTTGTTGGCCAGAATTGAATCAACACCATAGGCTCGGGGCTTGACTCAGGGTGGCCTTCAAGAGCACATGTGGCCTCACCGGGAGGAAGCTGGGCTTTTCCAAGGAAGGAAGGGAAATTCCGGCAGGTAGTCAGCAATGCATATCATGCCACCTTATCCCTCAGGAGCTTATAAACAACATGTAAATATTCTTTATACATTTTCTGCTCCTGTTTTACTCGAGCCCCTTTTCATATTCCCTGGGCTCCATAGCTTCAGCAGCCCCTATCCCTCACCTAACAGGTATCTTCTCTTTCCAATCCACACCCCATCAAATACCCTGCCCCAACTGCATGTCCCTCGCAGCCTTCTTCTTCTTTTTTTATTTTTATTTTTTTATTTTTATTTTTATTTTTTTGTCTCTTTTGTTTGTTTGTTTAAGATGGAGTCTTGCTCTGTCGCCCAGGCTGGAGTGCAGTGGTGTGATCTTGGCTCACTGCAACCTCTGCCGCTCTGTTTCAAGCAATTCTTCTGCCTCAGGCTAGCCTCCTGAGTAGCTGGGATTACAGTTGCATATGGCCATGCCCGACTAATTTTTGTATTTTTTTATTTTTAGTTTCACCATGTTGGCCGGGCTGGTCTCAAACTCCTGACCTCAGGTCATCTGCCCGTCTCGGCCTCCCAAAGTGCTGGGATTACAGGTGTGAGCCACTGTGCTCTGTCTCCATTCATTCATTTATTCATTCACTTAATATGTATTTATTGAGTATCTACCATATGTCAGCTTGTCAGGTGCTGAGGATACAAAGGTAAATAAAGCACAGGTTTGTTGTTGTTGTTGTTTGTGTGTGTGTGTGTGTGTGTGTTTTGAGATGGAGTTTCACTCTTGTTGCTCAGGCTGGAGTGCAATGGTGCAATCTTAGCTCATTGCAACCTGCACCCAGCCTCCGTTCATTCATTCATTCACTTAATATATATTTATTGCGTATCTACCATATGGCAGCTTGTCAGGTGCTGAGGATACAAAAGTAAATAAAGCACAGCTTTTGACCCCCAGGAGCTTATAGAAGAAACAAGTAAACAGGCAAGCCATCTAATGTGATGGTTGTTATAGAAGCCAAGTTATAAAGAGAGGAATAAAGAAGTATTGATAATGGTGTTCATTGGCACGGTGGGAAAGCTAAGCATTTGCAAGGTAGACTGGGAACCAAGTCACATTTCTGATGTTTCCAACTTACTGGCTTAAAAAATTAATTGTTGAAAAATAATCAATGTATGAGTTAGGAGTGATGTGAAGTATTCCATATTAAAAGGAAGGCATGGGTAGGAGCTCGGATTCGCTATCTTTTCAAAGCAGTTGGTGACTTCGTCATTTATTAATCTTATTAGAAACATTTCTTTTCTGGAGTTTAATTAGAAGAAAATACATGATCTTAAAACATACTCTAGTAACTGCTGAGGGCTGGGTGCGGTGGCTCACACCTATAATCCCAGCACTTTGGGAGGCTGAAGCAGGTGGATCACTTGAGGTCAGGAATTTGAAGCCAGCCTGGCTAACACGGTGAAACCCCATCTCTACTAAAAAATACAAAAAACTAGCCAGGCGAGGTGGCGAGCACCTGTAGTCCCAGCTACTTGGGAGGCTGAGGCAGGCGAATGGCATAAACCTGGGAGGCGGAACTTGCAGTGAGCTGAGATCTGGCCACTGCACTCCAGCCTGGGCAACAGAGCGAGACTCCATCTCAAAAAAAAAAAAAAGAAAGAAAAAATTAGCTGGGTATAGTGGCGTGCATCTGTAATCTCAGCTGCTTGGAAGGCTGAGGCAGGAGAATCATTCGAACCTGGGAGGCGGAGGTTGCAAAGAGACGAGATCATGTCACTGCACTCCAGCCTGGGCAACAGAAATGAGACTGTCTCTCAAAATAAATAAATAAATAAATAAATAAATAAATAAATAAATAAATAAATAAAAATTTAAAAATATATATATGTATATATACATGCACACACACATACACACTAACTGCTGAATGTTTCATTTGGACCTTCATCAAGTTTCAAAATAAAATATTTCAGGATGAACACGTGAATGCTCTGGGTCTCTCTTACTTGAGACTGTTTTTACTTACTCAGAGAATTGTTTTAGGAGCCAGGAAGCATGTTGCATGATTTGCATGATTTGGAGGCTCTGAATTCCTGAGGAGCCTCCTGAATTCCCAGATGTCTTCCCTAGTTCCTCTCCAGACTCATCCAGCCTTGTCCTTTGTTCTTTGCAATTCTCTGAGCGCACCCTCTGCCTGGGAGAGGGCATCTGCCTATGTGATGTTCCTATCACAAGTATGCAAATTATGCCCATGTTTACAATTCCATTCCATCTCACTTCGAAGTGCTAATCTCACATTTTCAAATGACTGATGAATATCTCTATTAGGTGTGTTGCTGGGAACTCAAATATCCTCCCTCATTATACCCTTTCTACCTTCCCAATTTTTTCCCTAATATTTATTAAAGGCCAACTCAAACGCCATCTTCTCCAGGAAGCACTTTCCAATTTTCTTTCACCCAAAAGATAAATATTTATTGAGTGCCAGTTAAGGGACTTGACCTATTAGAGACCAGAGTATACAGTGGTGAGCTTGCATCCCTGTGGGGTGAAATATCAGACAGTAAGTGACAACAGCTAGGAAGGACCTCATCTTGGTTGAAAGTGATCTCTTGCATCTCTGATCTCCTAAAATTTCACTGTCTATATAATAAAGACACAATAACATGGCTTAACTTGAAGAGGATTTGCTATGCACTGAGTGCTGTCCTAAAACATAATAACTCAATCTCCACAACAATCCTGTGAGATAGCACTGTTCTTCCACCCCCACTACCTTTTTTACGGAAGGGGAAACCAAAGCACAGAGAGATTAAGAAACTCATCTAGGATGACAAAGCTAGTAAGTGATAAGTGTGCTTCCATTAAAGCCAAGAAAGTAAAATTAGTAACAAGTTCTGTTTGGGGTAAAAATATTTAAACTTAACATCACGAGTTTTAATATACCCACTTTTCAGTTTCAGTATTTTCTCAATAACATTAATGTCCTGGAGAAGTATTAATGATTAAAAAATATACTAAGACACATTTATAGGGGTGTACACCTTTCCTTTTGCCTCAGGCCCCAATATGGTTTGGCACAGCATTGTTGGAGCTTGTTTCTTTTTCTTTTTCTTTCTTTCTTTTTTTTTTTTTTTTTTGAGACAGGATCTTGCTTTGTCACCCAGGCTGCTGGAGTGCAGTGGCATGATCTCAGTTTTCTGCAACCTCTGCCTACTGAGCTCAAGCGATCCTCCCTCCTCAGTAGGTCTCCCAAGTAGCTGAGACCACAGATATACACCACCATGCTTGGCTAAGTTTTTGTGTTTTTAGTAGAAAATGGGATTTCGCCATGTTGGCCAGGTTGGTCTCAAACTCCTGGCCTCAAGTGCTCCACGCACCTTGGCCTCCCAAAGTGCTGGGATTGCAGGTGTCAGCCACTGCACCCAGGTGGAGCTTGTTTCATTTAAACTTTTGCTATTTTTGTATATCATAGATTTTATGCATGAACTTTTATTTTTTACAAATAATGCAGGCCAGGGGCGGTGGCCCACATCTTTAAATCCTAGCACTTTGGGAGGCTGAGGCAGGAGGATCCCTTGAGGCCAGGAGTTTGAGAACAACCTGAACAACATAGTAAGACTCTGTCTCTACAAAAAATTTAAAATTAGTTGGGCATGACGGTGCATGCCGGTAGTCCCAGCTGCTTGGGAGACTGAAAATGGAGGAAGACTTGAGCCCGGGAGGTGGAGGCTGCAGTGAGCCTTGGTTGTGCCACTACACTCCTGCCTGGGCAACAGAGTGAGACTCTATCTCAAATAATAAAGATAATAATAATAGTATATCTTATTTAATAATGATAAAATATTATTTATCTTGATTGCTGAGTTTTTGGAACCCCCTTCAATTTTGGCCTTGAGTGGTGGAGGTAATTTGGTTCCAGGTCTGTACTTCTGTACTCGTATTGTTGATTTTTTTTGTTTTGTTTTGTTTTTTTTTTTTTGAGATGGAGTTTCACTCTTGTTGCCCAGGGTGGAGTGCAATGGCATGATCTCAGCTCACCGCAACCTCCACCTTCCATCTCGGCTCACCGCAACCTCTGCTTCCCAGGTTCAAGCGATTCTCCTGCCTCAGTCTCTGAAGTAGCTGGGATTACAAGCACGCACCACCACGCCTGGCTAATTTTGTTATTTTTAGTAGAGACGGGGTTTCTCCATGTTGGTTAGGCTAGTCTCAAACTCCCAACCTCAGGTGATCCACCCACCTCAGCCTCCCAAAGTGCTGGGATTACAGGCGTGAGTCACCAAGCCCGGCCTGTTGATTTTTATATCTACATCAATTTATTACTGTTCTTTCCAATTAAACTATAAATGCTTTGAGGGCAAACACCGTTCATCACACGGCCTTCTTAGATTCCCAAAGACATCTAGCATTGTGTTTGGCACATAAGGGTGCTTGGTAAAGATGGTTGAAAGGGAATCAGAATAGCCTCTTTTAATGTACTGAAATTTACCATCCTCACCAGCTACTTTTACCATAATTTGTAGTTCTGCTTCATTGATGGCAGTTTCCCTTTTATATGCATGCTTCATTTTAATTTTATAAAAATTATTGGCCAGCTACCATGGCTCATGCCTGTAATCCTAGCACTTTGAGAGGCTGAGGCAGGAGGACTGCTTGAGGTGAGAAGTTTGAGACCAGCCTGGGTAATACAGTGAGACTCCATATCTAGAATTTTTTTTTTAAAGGCTGGGTATGGTGGCTCACACCTGTAATCCCAGCAATTTGGGAGGCTGAGGCAGGCTGATTGCCTGTGGTCAGGAGTTTGCAACCAGCCTGACCAACATGGCGAAACCCCGTCTCTATTCAAATTACAAAAATCAATTGGCAGTAGTGGCACGCACGTGTAATCCCAGCTACTCCGGAGGCTGAGGCAGGAGAATCACTTGCACCCGGGAGGCAGAGGTTGCAGTGAGCTGCACCACTGCACTCCAGCCCAGGTGACAGAGTGAGACTGTCTTGAAAAAACAAAAACTTAGCCGGGTGTGGTGGCACGTGCCCACAGTCCTAGCTACTCAGGAGGCTGAGGAAGGAGGATCACTTGAGCCCAGGAGCTGGAGGCTGCAGTGAGCTATGATCACACCGCTGCACTCCAGCCTGGGTGACAGAGTAAGATACTGTCTTTTTTTTTTTTTTGAGACAGAGTCTCGCTCTGTCACCCAGGCTGGAGTGCTGTGGCCGGATCTCAGCTCACTGCAAGCTCTGCCTCCCGGGTTCACGCCATTCTCCTGCCTCAGCCTCACGGGTAGCTGGGACTACAGGCGCCGCCACCTCGCCTGGCTAGTTTTTTTTTTTTTTTTTGTAGTTTTTTAGTAGAGACGGGGTTTCACCATGTTAGCCAGGATGGTCTCGATCTCCTGACCTTGTGATCCGCCCGTCTCGGCCTCCCAAAATGCTGGGATTACAGGCTTGAGCCACCGCGCCCGGCCCTGATACTGTCTTAAAAAAAAAAAAAAAGATTAATGAACATATATTAATAAAAGGCTGGGTGTGGTGGCTTACACCTGTAATCCCAGCATTTTGGGAGGCTGAGGCAGGAGGTCACTCAAGCCCAGGAGTTCAAGACCAGTCTGGGCAACATAGCAAGATCCTGTCTCATTAATTTAAAACTTTTTAAAAAATTAAAAGTAGAAACATTGTGAAAATAAAATGCTTTCTTAAACCCAGTATTTTCTTTTCTTTTCTTTAGACAGGGTCTTGCTCTGTCACCCAGGCTGGAATGCATTGGTGTGATTACAGCCCACTGCAGCCTCAACCTCTGGAGCATAAGTGATCCTCCTGCCTCAGCCCCTCAAGTAGTTGGGACTATAGGCTCATGCTGCCATGCCCGCCTAATTTTGTATTTTTTTGTAGAGATGGGGTTTTGCCATGTTGCCTAGGCTGGTCTTAAATTCCTGAGCTAAGCAATCCTCCCACCTTGGCCTCCCAAAGTGCTGGAATTACAGGCATGAACAACTGCACCTGGCCCAGTGTTTTCTTTGTTTTTGTTTCATTTTGTTTTGTTTGAGACACAGTCTTGCTCTGCCGTTCAGGCTGGAGTGCAATGGAGTGATCTCGGCTCACTGCAACCTCTACCTCCTGGTTTCAAGCAATTCTCCTGCCTCAGCCTCCCAACTAGCTGGGATCAGAGGCGTGCACCACCACACCTGGCTAATTTTTGTATTTTGAGTAGCGATGGGGTTTCACCATATTGGCTAGGCTGGTCTTGAACTCCTAACCTCAAGTGATCCGCCTGCCTCGGCCTCCTAAAATGCTGGGATTACAGGCATGAGCCACTGCGCCCGGCCGCCCAGTGTTTTCTTTTCAGTGAAACAGTTTTCAGAGATATATACCCTTTGGGAAGAAAACCTAGAAGTTTTAGTTCTGTAAGTGGACAGATCAGCGTAGTGAAGAGAAGGCAGAATGTTCATGGACATAATTATCAGGTCTTTGGTAACAACACGGGAGTTTTTGAAGCACAACGGTTCTGTGATTTATGCCTCCCTGCACCTGGAGCTCGGCTCCACTCCTCCCACACCCTGCTGCGAAATCCTCTTCACCTGTGGCTGTGCCGGCTCCGTGCAGTAACTTCACGCCTGGTTGGTTATATTTTCTCCAGCACTGCTTCCGGGAATGACAGGAGGGGATGAGTATTTTCTCTCTCCTGTCACTGAACTACTACAAATGTGGCTTTTGAGGAGGGGAGGATTCATGATGAATGCAGCCATTTCTTTGGGGTGCATTGAGTAAAACACTTTGAGAGCCCTCCTCAGAGTGGGAGCCATTTTTTTTTTATTTTTTATTTTTTTTACTGGAGAGACACAGCCTTCATTACAAAATGAAAACACATTCCCTGGGTGGGAGTCTTGAAGACAAAGTAAAAGAAATGCATAGCACCACGAAACATCCATACCTGGTGACTTCTGGAGAGCTCCTTCTGCGACCATTGTTATTGGGTTAGGTCCTGCACCCTTCCTGCCAATCCACTCTTGGGTTAGATTGAAAAATACAGAAATCACTTTGGGTTGTTTGGTTGCATGTTGAAATCCTCTGAGCAGGTTTAGTTTCTTTTGAGTTTTATTTCTTCTTCTTCCTTTTTTTTTTTTGAGACAGAGTCTCACTCTGTTGTCCAGTGATCTCAGCTCACTGCAACCTCTGCCTCCCCGGTTCAAGTGATTCTCCTGTCTCAGCCTCTTGAATAGCTGGGATTACAGGTGCATACCACCATGCCCAGTTAATTTTTGTAGAGATGGGGTTTCACCACGGACTACAGGCCAGACTCTTAAAAATGAGGTGGCAGAAAATTTAAAGTTTAACCAAGACTCAAGTCCATTTTAATTTCTATTTTAATAATCTGAGCAGAAAAAATAGATTAGTAGGTCATCTGAGATTAGAGTGAACTGGTGAGAGACTCAGTGTCCAAATATATGAAGGAGAATAGCAAGAATTGGTAGAAAGTGAGAAAAGAAGTTGAGAGTGGTAGACAGGGGCCAGGCCCAGTGCCCAGGTCCTGGTGCTGTATGTTCCCTTTCTGTATTTTCAGGGAAGGCAGGGACGCGTTCAACAGCTAGAACTCCGTTTGAGGTAAGCCGGACTCAGATGGGGTTAAAGCAGAAGTAAAAAATCATCTTTTCTATCCTTCTGTATCAAGACTAAGTATAACAGCAGGGAGCTTGAAATGTAGAGACATGAGAGTTAAAGTTGACACCTAGTCTTAGATTTAGATATCAAAAGGTTAAGACTGTAAAAACTGCGGTGACCTGGAAGGATATGATTCAAAAGTCAAAGCTGAGGGCCCATTGTGGGGCCAGGTGCTGGCCCTGGGTCTGGAGACACAGACATGACTAGACGTAGTGCCGCCCTCCGGGAACTGTGATCTGTCTGGTATCATATATCTCACACTCCAGCCCACTACAGGTTTCCGGGATTAAGTGGCGTTAGATAAATTGCAAGTACACTTTCAGAACTACATGATAATATGTATGGAAATTTTAATTAGAAAGGTGAACAGTGACAGAACTCCCTCCCCCCGACTTTAGTGGGGTGGCCACACTTCAACATACCTTTGTATTACTCATCATCCATGCAGTGTTTCCCCAGTACCTGCCTTGACTTTTCTCTTGCTGAGCTCTGTTCTACCACACACTTGCCTCCCCAGATAGCTAATTATAAGCCTCTATTTTAGTGCCTGCTTACAACAAAAGCTGTGTCAAAAGCAGCGCATATCCATATAGAAATTTAAAAGGGTACAATTCCTGAATGGTGATGAAGCAGTGCTCTGAGATGTGCTTCATCATCCAAGGATGGTTCAGGGAAGTGGAAACAGATCTGGTCAGGTCAGCGCAGGCCAAGCGGGTGCCTAATAAGTGTTTACCAACAGTGACCTAGAATACGTTTATTAGGAACATTTTCTATTTATATAAAGAAGGAGAGACAGCTCCAGTGTTCATCAGGATCAGAGCTTGGGCTACTGCAGCCTTGCACATAAGTTCACAGCTTTGCAGGCCCAGAAGCGTTTTCACTAGCCCCTCTCAATCTTGAGAAATAATGTTTCTGATGTCACAGTAGTGTAGGCTCTTTGAGCACTAAACATAGGTTTATGTATAGTAGTTTTAAGTTTTGGATTTTTAGTCACAGGCTTTCTTGCTAATGCAATCATCTCTTTTAGGCCTTTGGTATCTGAGCCAGTTCTGTTTTGCTGGGATACTATTATTGCCTCTTCTTATCCATTTCAGGAGTAAGGGGTAGAAGGGAGGAAAAAAGTAGAAATAGGAACAGCATGAATGTTTATCTACATCTTGGGTTTTGAAGAGGAAACTCATCATCTCTTCCAAATGGTCATCTATTCAAGGCCTGGAGTGCTAAAGAAATGCCCATCCTCTTAATATAAAACAAACAAAAACTATGTGGTCGGAGCTTCCATGTGCATTTGAGTTTGCAGACGAAAATACCTGTGAGACTAAAAATCTTCAAGCCTTATTGCAGATCCCTGGTTTCTGTGGGATTATATAAAACCTGTATTTCTGAAACCCCGCCTCCTGTCTTCCTTCCATCTTAAAGCAGGATTGAACCTTGTATTAAATTGACAGCCAGGAAATGTTTTACCTGCTTGACTTGTTCTCACTATTTTATACAGGTTTCAGTCAAATGTTTCTACACCCTGCTGGGCGTGGGAGGCCGTGACTCACCAAGAGAGAAGATATTCGGTTTGCATATCCAGGGTGTTGCAGGATGATTGAGGACTTCGCAATTCAGGCTTGGTGCCATTTTGTCCCTTCCCTTGTTCTCTCTTGGATATTTACTTGGCTACTTGCTCCCAAGGAGAACCAGTCAGCTGAGTATTCAAATATTAAATTAATTCCTCTTTCTACACAAGTGGTCAAGCAAGTTTTCACTAGAAACATAGACTGGTGCCTGAGGAAGACTGGGGGTAGGGAGAAGAGAGGCTGAGTTTATTCATTTATTTATTTTTAATTAAGTTTATTTTTTTTTTTTTAAATAGAGACAGGGTCTTGCTGTGTTGCTCAGGCTGCTCTTGAACTCCTGGCTTCGAGGAATCCTTCTGCCTCGGCCTCCCAAAGTGGGGAGATTACAGGCATAAGCCACCATGCCTAGCTAGAGACTGAGTTTAAAGGGCAACGGAAACTGGGAAATAGTTTCTCTAAATATAAGTTTCGTGATACTTTCCCATTGTCCAAGATCTTTGTGCCTTTGTGTATGAATAGGCCAAGAAAATGTTTTAGAATAATTTTGAATTAATTAATTTGTGTCAAGAAACCTCCTCTTTCCTGCTGCAGCAGGGTCTGCCTGGCCTATGAAAGCTCAAGGAGGGGTCTTTTATGACTCAGAGACATTTCCTTAATTTAAAAAAAAAGTGGGGAGGCTGAGGCGGGTGGATCATGAGGTCAAGAGATCGATACCATCTTGGCCAACATGGTGAAACCCCATCTCTACTAAAAATACAAAAATTAGCTGGGTGTGGTGGGAGGTGCCTGTAGTCCCAGCTACTTGGGAGGCTGAGGCAGGAAAATCGCTTGAACCCAGGAGGTGGAGGTTGCAGTGAGCCAAGATTGCACCACTGCACTCCAGCCTGGTGACAGAGCAAGACTCTGTTACAAAAAAAAAAAAGAGGGAAAGGGGCCTTTGACTCCTGGCCACTCTTGTGAATCACATTTTGCACACAACATCTTCTCCTGTCATCCTCTTTCAGACTAAGGACTTGCCCAGAACTCTGGTGGTTACAGACCAAGTACTACGGTTGGAGGAGCTAGCCCAACAGAGGCAGCTGCGATCAGGTGAGGGTGGAAGCCGCACACCAGGGCACCGGTGCTGCTACAAGGCTGTCAATGATCTTATTCTCAAGACCCGCTAGCCCCTGTGTCCTTTAATTCCTTCCTGTGGGCACTTCTGGAGCGGGGTAGCTTGCTGACATTTCTTACTCAAAATTTGCTACAAAGCTACAGTAGACCAAGTAGTGTGGTACTAACATAAGAGCAGACATACAGATCAATGGAATAAAATAGAGAGCCTGGAAACAAATCCTTGCTTTCAACAAGCAGCGCTGGGAAAACTGGATATCCACTTACAAAAGAATGAAGTTGGACCCTTACCTTATACCATGTGCAAAAATTAACTCAAGATAGATCAAGGACCTAAACTAAATCTTCATAATATTGGATTTGGCAAGATTTCTTGGATGCGACACTAAAAGCACAGGCAGTCAAAGAAAAAAATAGACAAATTTGGCTTTATCAAAATTAAAAACTTCAGTGTATCAAAGGTCACTATAAAGGGAATGAAAAGATAGCCTATGGAATGGGAGAAAATACTTGCAAATCACACATCTGATAAGGGACTACTATCCAGAACATGTTAAAAGCCCCTAAAACTCAACAACAAACCAAACAACCTAATGTTAAAATAGGCAAAGGAATTCAATAGACATTTCTCCAAAGAACATATACAGATGGCCAATAGGCACAGGAAAAGATGTATAAAATCATTAATCATTAGGGAAATACAAATCAAAACCACAATGAGATACCACTTCATGTCTATGAGGATGGCTGGTATAAAGACAAAAACAGAAACAACACATGTCGGTGTGTGGCGAACTTGGGACACTTGCACATTGCTGGAGGGAGTGTAAAATGGTGCAGCCACTGTGGAAAATAACCTGGTTGTTCCTTGGTAGTAATACAGAATTTCCATATGATCCAGCATATTCCACTTCTAGGTATACACTCAAAGTAATAGAAAATAGGAACTTAAACAGATGCATGTACAACCACCTCCATAGCAGCACCATTTTATAATAGCCAAAAGGTAGAAACAACAGAACCGTCCACCAGCAGATGAATAGATAAACAAAATGTGGCAAACGCATACAACGGAGAAGGATTCAGCCACGAAAAGGAGTGGGATTCTGATACCTGCTATGACACGGATGAGCACCAAAGACATTATGCTAAGTGAAATAACCCAGATGCAAAAGGAAAAATATTGTGTGATTCTACTTCTTTGAGGGACCTAGAATAGGCAAATTAACAGAGACAGAAAGTAGAATAGAGGTTTGGCAGAAGCTGGGGGAAGGGGAAATGCGGAGTGATTGCTCAACAGGTACAGAGTTTCTGTTTGGGATGATGAAAAGTTACATACAACATTGTAAATGTCCCTAATGCCACTGAATTGTATACTTAAAATGGCTAAAGTGGTAAATTTTATATTATGTATATTTCACCACAGTAAATTTTTAAAAAGTTCTAAATACACATTCCAGGGCCCCACCCTTAGAAAGCCTCAGAGGCGGCCGGGCGCGGTGGCTCACGCCTGTAATCCCAGCACTTTGGGAGGCTGAGGCAGGCGGATCACCTGAGGTCGGGAGTTCAAGACCAGCCTGCCCAACATGGTAAAACTCCTTTTCTACAAAAATACAAGAATTAGCCTGGCATGATGGTGGGTGCCTGTAATCCCAGCTATTCTGGAGGCTGAGACAGAAGAATCGCTTAAACCTGGGAGGCAGAGGTTGCAGTGAACCGAGATTGTGCCATTGCACTCCAGCCTGGGTGACAGAGCAAAACTCCATCTCAAGAAATCCTCAGAAGGTGATGCAGTAAATATGGATGGGGTGGGAATCCAGAATCTGTATACATATATTTTTAAATGCCTTCCTATCTTTCTCAGGCATAGCCAGGTTTGGAAACTTATGATTTAGTCTCTGCCAGTTCTTTCCAAGGGGTTGGTGCTTCTGTAAGGAAATGTTCATCAGTCTACATGAAATACATGTGTATTTTTCATGAATCTGAGTGTGTTAAATCTGAAGTGCTGTTTTAACATCTGAGATTGTCATGATTACATTGTTTGGGGTTAAGGGGTCCAATCATCACCCACCATAAAATGATGGTGATAATAGTTCGGGTATTTTTTAAGTGTCTGTGCTTGGCAAAATAAAAGTGAGCAGTCCTATGTTGGTCTCTCAAACGGTTTTAAAAATTTTAATGGTTTGTTAAATTCCAAAAACTGGGAACCATTGCTCCAGACACTATCCATTTGAAAATATTGAAATAGAACCTGCTTCTACTGTTTATTTTATTTGTGCCGGAAAGAAAAAAAGAAAAAAGGAAAGGACCTATATATACATTTTTCTGTGGTTCATAGGACCTGGAGCAACAAAGAGCAGTGTTGAAACTGACAGCATTGAGATGTAATTTGTCCTGCTGCCTGTTGGAACGTTTTTTTTCAGATGGGGGAGGAGCATGACAGAGGAGAGGTGGAGGTAGGCGAGAGTAATATAACTTCTCCAGGAGAACATCTGAGAGGGGAAGTTGCTTTCCTGCCCTGGCCCTTTCATCCTCCTGAGTTTGGGGGCTGTGGTCGGGCAGGGATCGACCAACAGTCATTCCTAGGGGATGCCTTTGCATTCCAGAGGGCAGCTGGCTGAAGGGAGTGCTGAGTCTGTGGGAGCCATAGCCCGCCCCACCCTTTAGGCGGATTAGTTAATTATTGAAAAGTGCCTCAGAAGCACAAAGGTCTGGAGAGACTCCATGTGCTATTGCTCAGGCCTGTGTGGGAGCTGGCATTTCTGAGGAGACACTGAGACTCTTCTAGGAGGCTGTGGAACAAGAAACAGTTCCTTCCCATTGTGGTGCACTCCTTTCAGGTTTGGTGTAGGGATACAGCTCCAGAGAATTCTTGTATAGTGCATATAACTTCTCAAGAGAGAAGTTAAATTTATCTGTCTTAGGATTTGTAAAGTATTTAGATAAATGAACCACATCAGATATTTTCCCTTTAATTTTTTTTCGTGTGGTTTTAATGTTTTAAGGACATTCAGGTTTTTTTTTTTTTTAATGGAGTCTTGCTCTGTCACCCAGGTTGGAGTGCAGTGGCTCAATCTCAGCTCACTGCAACCTCTGCCTCGTGGGTTCAAGCGATTATCCTGCCTCAGCCTCCAGAGTAGCTGGGACTACAGGTGTGCACCACCACACTGAGTTAATTTTTGTGTTTTTAGTAGAGACGGAGTTTCACCATTTTGGCCAGGATGGACTTGATCTCTTGACCTCGTGATCTGCTCGCCTCGGCCTCCCAAAGTGCTGGGATTACAGATGTAAGCCACCATGCCCAGCCCACTCAGGTCATTTATACATAAACGATCACACGACATGTTCTGTTCTCTGACTTACTTTTTTCTTTTACTTAATAACATTCCCTGTAGCTCCTTCTGTGTTAGTGCACATAGGCATCCCCCATTTTAACTGCTGCATTCCTTCCAGATGCATCATAGTTTCTTTACCCACTATCTTAGCAAAGGATCACATAGGTGGTTTTCCATTTTTCACCATTACATACAATGCCGCAACAAATGTTCTTGTATACAAATGGGTGTGTGTATGTATGAGTGTTTCTGAAGGATATAGTTCTAGAAGTGGAATTTCTGGATAAAAGGGCATGCACATTTAAAATTTTTGTAAATAATATTGAGTTTCTCCTCCAAAATTCTGTTCTGGTTTTTATAGCCACAATTATACTCATCAGCACCGTACATTATCATTTTTTTAAAACTGCCAGCATCGTGTCCAGAAAAAACAGTATCGTTTTAAATTGCATTTCCTAGATTTGCCAGTTAGATTGTCCATTTTTTCATATGCCTATGGACCATTTCAATTTTTGGAACTTTTAAAAGTAAAAATACAGAAAAGGTGTATAGGCCGGGTGTGATGGCTCACACCTGTAATCCCAGTACTTTGGGAGACCAAGGCGGGTGGATCACCTGAGGTCAGGAGTTTGAGAGCAGTCTGGCCAACATGGCGAAACCCTGTCTCTACTAAAAATACAAAACTTAGCCGGGCATGGTGACAGGTGCCTGTAATTCCAGCTGCTTGGGAGGCAGAGGCAGGAGAATCACTGGAACCTGGGAGGCAGAGGTTGCAGTGAGCTGAGATCGTGCCACTACACTCCAGCCTGGGCAAGAGAGCGAGACTGCATCTCAAAAAAAAAAAAAAAAAAAAAGAAAGAAAGAAAGAAAGAAAGAAAAAGAAAAGGTGTATAAATTAAAGGTATACTGATCAATGCATTAACACAAAGTGAACTCTTCCTTATAACCATGTCCCAAGTCAATAAATAGAACAGTATAAGACCTTCTCCCGAAAAGAAGACTCTCCCCTGAAAAAGATCAACCTCCTCCAAAGTAATTCCTACCCTAACATCTAAGTCCTATAGATTAGTCGTGTCTATTTCCTACTGTCATATAAACAGACTCATACAAACATGCACTCTTCTGTGTCTGGCTTCCTTCATTCAACATTACGTTTATGAGTCTTTCACGTGTAGACTCATGTGTAGCTGTAGTATGCTCATTTACGTTGCTTATTGTATTGTATTATGTGAATATATCACAATTTATTGATTGATGGACCTCTGGGTTATATCTGTTGCCAACTTTTAGTTATTAATGAATAATGTTGCTGTGAGCATTCTTGTGCATGCTCTTTAGTATACCTGTACATCATTTCTGTTGGGTATATATATCTAGGAATGAGATTTTGGGGTCATCAGCATTGTTCTGTTCAACTTGACCAATTGCATTTGTGAATTTCTTATGAATTTTTTTCACACTTATATTGGGTGGTTTGTGTTTTATTATTGACTTGCATCTGTCCTATTTACTCTGGATGTTAATTCTGTTGTAAATATTGTCTCTTAGTCTGTATCTAGACCCTTTTATTTTACAAAGTTTAAAGTTTTTATGCAGTCAAATCTGTAATTCTTTTTCTTTATGGTTTCTGGTTTTGTATCTTGCTTAGAAAGTCCTTTTCTATCTGAAGATTGTAAAATACTCTCTTATGTCTTGTCTCCTTTTTTTTTTAGACAGGATCTCACTCTGTTTCCAGGCTGGAGTACAGAATGGGATCATGGCTAACTGTAGCCTCAACCTCCTAGGCCCAAGCAATCCTCCCCGCTCAGCCTCCTGAGTAGCTGGGACTACAGGCATGCACCACCACACCTGGCTAATTTTTTTATTTTTTGTAGAGACAGGGTCTTGCTATGATGCCCTGTGCAAGACGGTCTCGAACTCCTGTGCTCAGGTGATCCTCCTGCCTCAGCCGCCCAAAGTGCTGGGATTACAGGTGTGAGCCACTGCACGGGGCCATGTTTCCTTCTAACACTCATTTTGATTTTTTACTTTAGGCTTTTTAGTCAGTATGGAATTTATTTGTGAGGGTGAGAAATAGAGGCTAATCTATTATCTAAATTAGGGGATGAGTAAAATGATACCATTTGCTGCCTAGGTTTTAAAAATATTTATTTTATTTTATTTTTATTTTTGAGATTGAGTCTGGCTCTGTCACCCAGGCTAGAGTGCAGTGGCGCGATCTCGGCTCAATGCAACCTCCACCTCCCGGGCTCAAGGGATTTTCCTGCCTTAGCCTCCCAGATATCTGGGATTACACTACCACGCCTGGCTAATTTTCATACTTTTAGTAGAGACAGGGTTTCCCCATGTTGGCAAGGCTGGTCTGGAACTCCTGACCTCAGGTAATCCACCCGCCTCGGCCTCCCAAAGTGCTGGGATTACAGATGTGAGCCACCACCTCTGGCCCCCAAAGCCACCACCTCTGGCCCCCAAATATTAAAAATATTTATTTTTAAAAATCTCAAAATAAGTTCTAACATCAAAGAGCTAAAAAACTATCAAGAAAAAAAATTTTTACTTCAGAATAATGTCCTCTAAGTTAAGCCTGAGTTAGCTTCTAAATAGGGCAAATGTTCTAAGTCAGCGGTTGCCACCCAAAATGCTATGCATATAAATGGTCAATGACTTATTTATTCACTTACTATGTATTTACGGAATTTGAAGTGCAGTTCCCTTGGATTTGAGTGTCTAACGAGGAAGAAGGGCTTCATTCTGGGACCTTCAGCATAGCCTGACTTGCACGCTGGATCTAGGTTCATGGGTCATGAAAACTACAGTGACTTTCTTCCCTCCCAAGTCTCCAGCTCCTCCCAATCTGAGCAAAAGGCCCCCAAATGGATTCCATGTCCTGTGTCCATCCCCAGGACAGAGAGACGTCCAGTTTGAGCTTTATTACAAATCCTGTAGGTCAGCTTTTGGTTATAGCCGTGGCTTCCTCAGGCAAGGCTGCCCACTTGAGGGAAACAATTCCGTTGTCTGGCTGGGTGGTTGGTGTAGGGCTCACATTTGGGAGTTCACTCCTTTCTCTCCCTTTGTCTGAAACGATCAGCACCTTGTTGTGCCTGTTCACTAGCAGTGCTCGGCACGCAAACGTTTGTGGTGCTGACTCTCCAGTTGCTGACAGTGTAAGGTGGTTTTGTTCTGCTTCTTCCTTGTGTATTCTTGGTGAAGGCTGAGAACTTGCTACTTAGTTAACCGACATGTTATAGGACTGGAGCCTGAGCTAGGGTCAGGAGAAGAAACATCCCACTTAGCTTGACAAAGAGCTCGGTTTAAGGCTGGAGAGCTGACTGTGCAATTGTCTGAGCTGCTTTTCTTGGAAATGGCTCTCTTGGCTGAGCTCCAGAAGTATAATCAAAAGTGGCCTGAAATCACAAGTTTTGCTGCTTGCATTCTTAGTTTCACAATTTAAGGATTTGGCTGGTGCCTGTCCTGAAAGCATGGAATTGTCTACTGCTTGTTACACATGACGTTGAGTGTGCGTGTGTATGTGTGTGCACAGACATGCATGTGCAGGACACAGGGATTGTCTGCGTGGGCATGTTTTATAGTCCAGCTGTTTGTACCTTCAGGGAGCCAGTGATTAAAGAGCAGTGTATGGCAGATTTTCTTGGATTTCAAGAATCACATACTTGGTTTTGTAGGTTAGTGTCTTTGGAGAAGAGTGATGGAGAATCTTGCATAGAAGTACAACTGATTGCTTAGGCGCAGTGGTTTTTGCCTTTCTTAAGGACTCTGCCTCAAAAATATGGAGATAATTTACTTAGAAGAAGGCAATGTGCCGCTTTTTTTAGGAGCAGGTGTACTTGACCATGCCCTGGGGGAAGTGAAGACCTGAGTTTGAGGAAGTCAAGCTTGAGGCTGTCAGAAGTAGTTATTTATATCTGAGTGATGTGTATGAAAGCCAAGGCCTTTCATCCACCACCGTCACGGAACTAGTTTAGAGAAGAGGAAGGGCGTCGTTTTTGCCTTGTTAAATATCTACTGCACTAAGAACTTCTGGTGTGGTTCAGAATTCTGGTAATCTGTACCCAGGCTCTATGATCTAAAAAAGAATGCTTACACATTCTTCTTTCAACCTACTTTGTGGATAAAACAGCTCACTTCCAGTTGATTGATAGACTATCAACTGATTGTTGTTTCCTTTCCCCAGATGCCCCTCGCGTGGGCAGCCTTGTGTGTGTGTGGTGGTGGGGGTTGTGGTAGGGACCTTGCGTTATCTCTAAGTTCAAAATAAGGACATTGGACTCTAACAACTACCAAAAACCATACATCGGAAACTCTTGGGTTCATTATGATAATAAACGAAGTCTCACATAACTAGCTTTCATTTTTATACCTCTTAAGTTCTCAAGTTTCCCCGCCCCCCTCAGGCTCTTTTGGTTATGGGAAATGAGTGTATTTTGGGACAAACGTGTCAGGATTATGAGGGAGAAACTTGGCAGGGGAGCAAACTGTGCAATCGGCTTGACAAGACTTGAGAAACAATACATCTCAGATTTTTTCAGATAGTCCTCAATTTCTGGTTCAGAAATATGGCCCAGAAGCTACGGAAAGGGAAGCAGCACTGCAGCTCCGCGAAGGAGGGTCACTGTCACTTAGACTTTACTAATGAGCCAACAGAGGCTATTTCTGCCCAGAAAGCTGAGGTGTCTGCAGGAGGGGAACTTAGTCCTGCTTCCACCAGGAGTACATGGAAATTGAAAAGAGAGGATTTATGGTTTTTTGTCTTAAGTGAGAAGAACAGGAGGTGGATCTCCCAAGGCAGAATATCCGTAATAATAGAGCAGTAAGGAATACAAGGAGGGAAACATAAGCATGTTTGCATCAACATTTAGATTTTTCTGGGCTTGCCCAATCCCAGTCTTTTGGAGTTTGTCTTTTACGAGGGCAACCATGGTTTAAGAGTGAGCAAATATTAGTTAACGTAATTAAAACCTGTTGAATTGAACAGGAAACATTCATGGGAAATCTGCAGGTGTCTGCAAGCAAGAATGACACTAGAAAGATCTTGGTATGCTGGCTCCCTCCTCCTCAAGGGGAGTGTCCCTGGAATGAAGCCACCAGCAATAGGAGAGGAAACAGATGGGGTTGTAGAAAGTAGGAGCAGCAAAAGGTTCTGAACTTAGTAATAAGCTGCTCGCCCCGGGGTGAGTGTAAAAGGCATCTGGGGTATTTGCTTTTTTGTTTGTTGGAGGAAGGAGGGTGTCTCACAACACTCTCTCTCTCTTCTTTCTCTCTCTCCGCTTCCTCTCTCTCTCAAATTCATTTAGGACATGAAATTTCTAAGACTACTGCCATCTTAGGGTTTGAATCTCTTCTCAGCTTCATTCACGCATATTAAAGAAAGACAGCTCCAGTATGACTTCAGAAAGAAAAGCCAGGCTGGTTTCCAAGATGCAGTGTTGCGCCACGGATGAGTTTTCTTCCTGGAGTGAGCTATTTGAGTTTCGTCTTCCTTATCATCTTGTATTCTCTTCATTCCAAGACTTGGACACTTTAGGCAGAGAAGCCCTCCTCCTGGGTGTCGGGGTGGGGGGTGTTCTCATCATGAATGGGAGGCGTGCCCAGCTCCAGCTCTGCCTTTTTTCTTTTTTTAACCAAACCAGAGTGGAAACAAATGGGTGTGTGACTCACCATGATCGACATAGCAAGATATGATACATGCCAGGAGAGAAAAAGAAAGTGCTGATGGAAAAATTAATCCCATTAGGGAGATTTGTTGGTGGTGACTTTTTTTGTGTGTTTGAGATGGAGTATACCTCTGTCACCCAGGCTGGAGTGCAATAGCGCGATCTCAGCTCACTGCAACCTCCGCCTCCAAGGTTCAAGTGATTCTGCAGCCTCTGCCTCCCAAGTAGCTGGGATTACAGGAGCCCATCAACACGCCCGGCCAATTTTTGTATTCTTAGTAGAGGTGAGGGTCTCATCATGTTGGCCAGGCTGGTCTCAAACTCTTCACCTCAAGCGATCTGCCTGCCTTGACCTCCCAAAGTGCTGGGATTACAGGGGTGAGCCACCACGCCTGGTCTGTGGTGACATTTGAAATGAATCTGAAAAATGTGTAGAACATTAACAGATGGAAAAGACCATCACTGTATTATTACGGTATTAATGCTCAGTATTATCTGTATCTAATAATATCATGCAGCTTTTGCAGGGTCTGCTCTTAGAATATGCTTTTGCTGGCAGGAGCACCTCAGCTATACTTTGGAGAAGCACCTTACTCTTTGTTTTTTGTTTTTTTAAAATTTGTTTTTTGTTTATTTTTTGTATTTTTGTTTTGATTTGTTTTGTTTTGAGATGAAGCCTCACTCTTGTTGCCCAGGCTGGAGTGCAATGGTGTGGTCTTGGCTCACTGCAACCTCCGCATCCCGGGTTCAAGTGATTCTCCTGCCTCAGCCTCCCAAGTAGTTGGGATTACAGGCGCCCACCACCATGCCCGGTTAATATTTTTTATTTTTAGTAGAGATGGGGTTTCACTATGTTGGCCAGGCTGGAACCTTACTCCTACTCTCCACCTAGGAAGTGTGAGTGAGGCTGGCTCCACCCCAGGCTCCTGGTAAGGCATGCGACCCAGACTGGCCAATAAAAGAACCACATGCCCTTGGCATAGTGAATTGACTCAGGGAGGGAGAGTGACCCAAGTTGGGCTAGTCCTGGAGCTTTTGCTGGAAAAATTAGGGAAAAGGATTTCTCTTTCTGCTGGGGTTCCTAAGCTGGTGGGTTCCTGTTTGGGAGCTTTAAGGGGCCAGTTTTGTTACCAAGGAGGGAGAACCTGAGAGATGAAAGGGAGATTCCTGAATCCTTCATTTGAGCACCTGGAGACAGTTATGCCTGAAACTCTGTGCCTGGACATTTTAGTCACTCAAACCAATAGTTTACTTTATTATTATTTTTTTTTAAGAGACAGTATCTCACTCTGTTGCCCAGGCTGGAATGCAGTGGTACAATCATAGCCCACTGTTACCTTGAACTTCTGGGTTCAAGCAATCCTCTCGCCTGGCTAATTTTTTTTTTTTTTTGAAACAGTGTCTCCCTCTGTCACCAGGCTGGAGTGCAGTGGCACGATCTCGGCTCACTGCAATCTCCACCTCCCGGGTTCAAGCGATTCTTCTGCCTCAGCCTCCTGAGTAGCTGGGATTACAGGTGTGCGCCACCACACCCAGATAATTTTTGTATTTTTAGTAGAGACTAGGTTTCACCATGTTGGCCAGGCAGGTCTTGAACTCCTGACCTCAGGTGATCCGCCTGCCTCGGCCACCCAAAGTGCTGGGATTACAGGTGTGAGCCATAGCACCCGGCCTCACCTGGCTAATTTTTTAAGTTTTTGGTAGAGATTGGTTCTCACTATGTTGCCCAGGCTGGTCTTGAACTCCTGGCCTCAAGGACTCCTGCTGCCTTGGCCTCCCAAGGCATTGGGATTATATAAATTTACTTTTTAAATATGTCATCTTGTGCTGTGTTTGTGCTTTTCCCCTTGCAAACAAATAAACAAAAATGTTCTAGTCAATACAGAAATCTCTAGTGATCTGCTTAAACAAAGCTATGGGAGCTAGAGGGTAGCAGATTCACAGAGCAGGTTCTTAGCAAAAAAAAAAGTCTTTCTGCTGCTAATATCTTCCAGGTCAGCTTCCTAGGCCCCAGTGACTAAGACATTGGGACTTTATTCTTAACCTCCCTGGTCCAAGGCCTTTCACAGATCTAGCTGACTTCTGTGTGCTGGATATTTTTCCATGAATCAGAAATGAAATACGCAACATTGTAGCCACAAAGCAATGAAAACAGCTCATTTGTCTTTTGTGTCCCTCCAAGCTTTGTTTTTTCTGGGTCACACATTATAAGTGAAGACTCCTAATGCTAATCCAGTTTGGATTTATTAACAGTTGAATAGACTATTGAGAAAAAACTTGTTAATCATCAGAAACAAATTCACTGCAAAAGAATTACAGACAGAGTGGGACAAATGCCTTGAGCCAACTAATTTTCTGCCCCTTCAGGGAAAACTCTTGGATATTGGAATTAAGTGTCACATCTGGAAATGCAAGAACGTAATTGCTTTTATTGAGTGCCTACTATGTCCTTGATACTAAGGACAGTATTTGCCTACATTCTCTCTTAATTTCATCAACTCTGTGAAGTAGGTCCTAAACCCCGTTTTATAGGGGGTGAATGACGCAGACATTACCAGTTGCTACCCAATGTCCATTCTCTCCTTGTTCCTTACAGAGAGACAACCCCAATTAGTGACTGCTTCTAGCTCAAAGTTCAGGCTCTCTGGTGATTTCCGTGGCTGCTACTGCAGCTGTGGACAGCCATGTGATCTGGTTCTGGCCAGTGAGACCTGAGTGGAAGTCTTCTGCAGATTTCTGGAAAAATGTTGCTTCTGGGATATGGGCATTGCCCCCTCTTCCTTGTTCCTTCCTTCTCCCTTTCTGGAATGTGGGTGTGAGGCTGGTGGCAGAGTAGCCATGCTGTGACCTTGAGGCAACTACAAGGAAGAAATCCACATTCTGAGGGCGGAGGAGAAGGAAGGTGGAAAGAACCTGGGATATTGCTGACATTGTAAAGCCACTATTCCTCCCTGGAAGGCCTACCTTCAGACTTGTTATGTGAAAGAAATAAACCATTGTTTGCTTAACCTGGTGAGATTGGGTTTCTGTTACAGATAACTGAATGCAATCCCTAACTGATACAGGGAAACTGAGCTGAAGGAGTTCAGGTGAAGGGACGTGCTTGCATTTCCATATAAAGTGATGTCTCAAAGCTGGGTAAGACATGATTCCTATGCTTAAGGAGTTTACAGCCTAGTTTGGGATTCCACTGCATAAAGAAACAATTATAATATAACATATTTAGTATAATGGTAGTGATTTGCATAGGGTATCATGGGTGCCTAGTAGAAAAAAAAGGAAACAAGACAAGAGCAAAATAAAAGTTAGCGAGGCAAAGAAGAGAGGTCAAAAAAGAGATCATAGCTTGAATAAAAGGATGGAAGTGAGAAACAGCATGGCATGCACAGAGGGCCACAAACTGGTCTGAGTTGTTGGAGCATAAAGTATAAAGCAAGTATTGGTGAGAAATGCAGCTGGAGACGTGTTTCATTTAATTATTGCTGAATAGTAAGCCACTTCCAAACCGTAGTGACTTAGAACTATATTTTATCATTTCTCATAGTTCTGTAATCTGAGTTGAACTCAGCTTAGTGGTTCTTGTGTTCATGGAATATCTGTTGGGGTTGGAATACCCAAGAAAACTTCTTAATTCCCACGTTTGATGCCTCCAGCGGGGATAACTGCAATAGCTGGCTGGCTGGCATTTCTCTCTCTCTGTCTCTTTTCATATTGCCTCTACATACGAATAGCTTGGGCTTCTTCACAGCATGGTGATCTCAGGGTAGCTGGACTTCTTACATGGTAGATGGCTTCCAATTGAAAAGAAGAGGAAGTTACCAGTGCATTTAAGGTCTGGGCTGAGAACTATCAGAACATCACTCCCATTGCACTCTGTTGATCACAGCAAGTCACAAAGCCTGACCTGAGTCAAGGGAGAGGAAATAGCTTCTATTTCTCAATAGGAGGACCAATATGCACACACAGGAAGAGATGAATCAACAGTGGACATCTTTGGAGACTATCTACCACCGATTTTATAAGGGCACAGATGAAGGACACTCTTTTCTGCTTCAGGTAGGCTGATATGAACACCAGACCTAGGGCATTTACCTTGCTTCATATTTCAAATCTGAAAGGAGAATGCCTCTCAGGCTGCCGTGACTCACCAGAGTAAAACAGAGTAGTGTGATTAGGCAGAGGTAGGGCTGCGGTGTGGCTTCTCTGCTGAACCCCCTCCAGTTTTCATGTGGCACGAACTGGACTCAGAGGCTCCCATATGTCACGAGAGATGGTTGAGATAAGAGTTAGAGAGGCTACCTGGGGCCCTCAGTGGTGAAGGGGAGGCAAGCTCATAGTAAAGACTCGGGGGACCTCTCAGGCCAGATGCTAGACGGTATATTGGCAGAAACCCTTCAGAGCCAGGGCCAAGGGAAGCTGAGCTATGGCTGAGTCTACCTGGGGAAATCTCTGAACCCTGGCAAAGCTGAGAGATCAGACAAGACATTACCAGCCACCCTGCAGCAGAGATTAGTGAGGATCTAGAGAACATAGTATGAACTCCAGTGCCTCATGGCTGACTCCAGCGCACTGGCGGACTCTGGTGCTGCCTTTTGTCACCCATAAGGCGACAAAAGACAATACCCTTCCTACTCAAGGAATTACCCTGCCGTCGTCTTGGAGCACAGCAAGAGGAAGATGTAACGCCCTGAGAGGCTGGGAATGCACCTGAAGTGATGGCTGCTTTTACTGTCTTCATAGTATTTCCTGGACTGCAGGAAAATTTACCCAGCAAGAGAGGCTCTTAAGGAAGAATAGATACATTATAATGAAATAAAGAAGCCATGTTACATAAAATTACAAAGAAAGAATAGGAGTAATGACAAATTCAGGACTGCGGTTACCTCTATGGGAAAGGAAGGGGATGGGGAAGTCCACAGGGAGCTTCAACTGTTTTGCTAAGGCTTTATTTATAAAGTTAGGAAATGGGCACGTGTATGTTGTTATATTCTGTATGCCTTTTTGTGAGTTTTAAATAGTTCAAAATGTAACTTTTTAAAGGGCTACATTTCTGAACAGATCTGTGAGCCCCAGTGCCAAGTTTAGGTCTTGAATAGATTGTATGGGAGTGAGGACGTAGAAAGAAGCTTGAAACAGGACTCAGACCTACTTGTTAGAAAAATCAACCTGGCTGGGCTTGAGGAGGACAAGATAGAGTCAAGGGAGGCAGTGAGGGGGTCGTCACACCAATACAGTGAGAGGGGACGGTAGCCGGATCTCCCCAGAGGTGGTTGGGGTGGCTTCGAAAGTCATATTGGTGGACTTAGTGATTAACAAAATGTGGGGTGGTGTGGGCAAGGTTTGTGGTTGACTGGATGGATGAGTCCCCTACCCCAGATTGACTAAGGTAAGAGAATACACCCAAGTGGAGGGTGTATTTTCATGCAGACATGAAGCGTTCAGTTAGGACAGATTGGTTTGGAGGTACCTGTGGGACATGCTGGTAGAGATGCCTGGACAGAAGGTGGATGCCTGGGTCTGAACTCCAGGGAAGAGATCTTGGAGATTCCAGCACTGATGCAAATTGAAGTTGTAGAAGTGGGTGAGATGCTCCAAGGGAGAGCAAGTAGGGGGCCAGAAATGAAGATTCAGAGAAGTCTGGGGCACAGCACCCTCCTTGGCCTGAGCAAGGGGAGCCTACAGCCATTCCGGCTCTGCAGACACCCCCTTGCCATCCTCTCTGGAGCCCCAGCCTTGGTAAGCAGAAGAACTACCACCCACCGTCATTCCCTCTGGCCTGCCTCTGTGGGGAGCAATGCATTCGCTGGACTCCTCCCTCCTTGCCCTTGTGCATTTTGCTCTCTATTTGCTGTCCAGGTTTGCCTGCCTGTGAGCTTGCTTTCCTTTCCCTCCAGAAACACTAAAAGGGGCAGAGAGACCGCCTACCATCCCCCACCACCCACCATAGGAGCATGAAACGATGGGAGCTGCTGAGGTGCAGCCTGGAGACCCCTTGGGTACCTTGGCGTCTGTCTGCTCCCTCAGCTGCTGGGTGCTCAGCCCCCTGCTAGACCCAGGCCTTTCAGAACTGATGGCCTTGTTCCGCTTGTTCTCCAGACACTGTTTAGGTAATGCACATTCTTGTGACCCTGCCACAGTGCCTTAGACTTGAACTTCTGAACACTGGGCTCTGTGGAAACCTCTCAGCCCTGAGTAGCTGGCACTTATTGGTGTTTCTCTCCCCCCTTTGGAAGAAGGAATTTAATGCTTTTCTTTTTTCAGGATGGATTTGTTGCCAATAACAGGAACATGCAGAAGCTGCTCAGAGCAGTTTTGGTTGGTAGCAAGGTTTGAGGATGTGGAAGTGAGGGGGCTGCAGCCTGGCCAGCCCGTTTGCATGGGTCCTCACCTCCTTTTTATTGTTATTGTTGTTGTAATAAATGCAAGACAGCCTTAGCCTTTGTTTGTCCCTGTGGACAACTTGGGTATCCTCTCTTCCACCCAGACTCTGTCTCCTTGAACTGGAAATCTCTCTTTTTCTTAAAATTTGGATTCTCATGTGAAGTTGAGAATCTGAATTAGACAGAGGCTGCTCTGAGCTCTAGGACAAAAAAAAAAGGGGGAGGTTTCCTGCCCTAATTTGTAATTAAGGGAATTTGGGAAAAGCCAAAGCAACAATGTTGTTTCAGAAATATCAATCTCTCAAAATATTTCCCCAAAATTGAAATATATTTCAATTATGGAGTGAAAATGTATCCATGGGAATGATAGAGAGTTTAGTTTGCCTAAAAATAACTCTGTAGTCAAGGGTAATATGGCTATGTAATAAGTTAATCAAGAAAGGAAATTTTTCATATAGAAAGCACTTTAAGGAATCACTCCAAATTGTCACAGTATCTACTCTGAGATCTTCCAGTTGCTTTCAGGGTGATTTACTTACCAGCACTTTGGAACTTACTAGTATAAACTGTAGCCTTCTGGTATAAAATTTATGCCAAAAAGAATAGGTGTGTACAAAGAGGCAATCTGCATTCTCATGATGTATCATTCCACCTGATAACTGGGCTTTCATAAAACTGTGCAGGAGATACAGACAGGTCCATTGGTTCATTCCTCTGCCTCCAGCCCTTGAACACAAGCCAACTCAGACAGCAGGGCAGCCATTCCCTTCCCAGGACTCCTCTGGAAACCTGCTCACTGCTTCAGTTTTGGTTGCCTTATCTTGAGCATCTGATATTTATTGATGTACCTTCTAGCTCTGATAACCACTCCTATGGTCCCCCCATGGCCACCATGCTTACTCTGGGATTGCCCTTGTGGGATGGTAACCCTGCCCAAGGCCCTCCTTCTGTCCTTATTCTGGGCCGGATGTTAACAGCTAGCCAATGGGATCAATACACTGGGGAAGGAGGGTGTTTTGGGAGTCTGGGAGTTGCATTTTCTGGTTAACATATTTGCATTTTAGTAGGGGTCTCCTGGGGCAGGGAATGTTAATTTAAAGAAAATTCCAGGCATTGAAACAAGCTGGTGTGTGTGTGTGTGTGTGTGTGTGTGTGTGTGTGTGTGTGTGTGTGACGGAAGAAGAACAGAATAAGAAGGAGGCCAACAAAGAGGAAGAGGAGGAAAAGGAAGAAGAGAAGGAGGATGGAGAAGGGGAAAGGGAAGAGGAAGAAGACAGTGGCCACCATCTATCAATTCAGAAAAAGAGCATAGAGAACACCCATTGTTCCTTCCATTCAGAGATGACCACTGCTAATACCTTGTATATATCCCCCCAAGCACCTAGTGTCATAGATATAAATGAACTTCCTTATCTC
>NC_045439.1:57317446-57346774 GCF_002776525.5 Piliocolobus tephrosceles | reverse complement strand
GCCCACAATTTCTGTATGTACCATTTAGTAACACTTACATTCCTTGTTCCAGTAGCTCCACTTCTAGGAATCTATCCTAAGGAGAAATCTAGATTAATAAAAACAACCTTAGCCATTATATACTGAAGGTTGATTGTGTACCAAGGGTCTTACACACATTGGCTCATTTAATTCTTACACCAACTCTACCAAGCAGATAACACCATCTCTCACCTGAGACTGGAGAAGTTAAGGACCTTGTCCAGGGACCTTAGCAGGGACCTCTACTAGCAGGTTAGTCTGGAACTGGAACTCAGTGTGCAGCAGGTACCCCAGGATAAGGCATCATCCACCTGGACCCTCTTAGAAGTCAGTGAACCCCCTTGTCCCAAGTTTCCTGTCCTCTACATATGCTCCAAAGGCCCTGGGGTAGGGGAGGAATGTGACCCAAAGTCTTGCCCTCACATCCAGTGCTGAGCAGCAGCAGGTAGCAGTGCCTGCTGGGCCTCCCACCTGCTTAATTTCCCCTTCCATGAAGCTTTCCATCATCTGTTAGCCCAATCTTGTCTTTCTTTTATTTGTATTTATTTATTTAGAGACAGAGTCTCACTCTATCATCCAGTCTGGAGGGCAGTGGTCCGATCTTGGCTCACTGCAACCTCCACCTCCCGGGTTCAAGCGATTCTTCTGCCTCAGCCTCCAGAGTAGCCAGGATTACAGGTGTGCACCACCACGTCCGGCTACTTTTTGTATTTTTAGTAGAGACGAGGTTTCACCATGTTGGCCAAGCAGGTCTCGAACTCCTGTCCTCAAGTGATCCGTGGCCTCCCAAAGATTCCAGGCATGAGCCTCCATGCCTGGCCCAATCTCATCTCTCTTTTCCATGTGCTCATGCAGTGCTTCAGGGCTGCCTCAGTCTAGCACAGAAAATACTCTACTGCCTCTCCACTGGTCACAGGCTTGACGGTCTTAATCAGAATTATCTGGGGAAGTGGGGAAAGTGCAGATCTACTGAATCAGATTCTCAGGTTCAGATTTTCTTGTAGCACACTCACATGGGAGAGAAACTTCGCTGGCACACCTCTCCTCAGAGCAGGGACCTGGTCTCATTGCTCTTCCTGTTTCCCATAGCTCTTAGCACCGTGACGCCCAGCAGCCAGTGTCTGGTGAGTGTACAGAGATATTTCCTAGGAAGAAAATGAGAGTAGGGAGAGTGTAAAGGTGGGGTTAAGAGTGCGGAACAACTGAAGAGGATATAATTTGAGAGAAGAGCAGTGAGATGGGAAACCTCAGGGCTGATCCACGGTGCCCACCCTTGGGGTTCCTTTGAGTGCTAGGATAGATACTCAGTCAATATCTCTTCTCCTCCTTTTCTCTATAGACACATACTTTAGTCCCAGAATTTTTTTTTGAAATCTAAACTTTTGGTGCCAAAATGAGTAATTGTGCATAAAGTGGGTCACAAGGAAGTGATAACGAATGCACAGACTATTTTAACTGCTGAATCAGAAATCGCTCTGCTACATTATGAAATATGCAGGAAGGAAAATAAGCAGATGATAGAAGTGGAAGGAATCCTAAAATAATATTTTCACAAACAAATTCTGACCCAACACAGGCTTTGGTGGGGGCGGAGGGGTGGCGGGAAGCTTCCGTGCTACACATTCCTGAGAGTTGAAGAATTGGAATAAAATTGCCAAAGTAGAAGTCTTTCCAAATGACGTAGGATCTCCTGAGGCACAAAGCCACCCAAACCCGCAGCCCGAAAGGCTTCTGCCATTTCATGGGGGGGTCTTAGTCACCCCGCTACACAGCATGGGCAGATCGGGATTAAAGAAAGCAAAGACAAAACAAAACCCACAAACAAAATTTAAAAACCGTTCTACTTTTTCTTCCTAACACAAACAAACAAAACCCACTTTTTTAGTTTCATTTGTTTCATGGATTTTTAAAAATTGTGCTAAAACATATGTAACATAAGTTACCATTTTAGCTTTTTTTTTTTTAAGACAGAGTCTCACTCTGTTGCTCAGGCTGGAGCGTAGTGGCGCGATCTAGGCTCACTGCAACCTCTGTCTCCCGGGGTTCAAGAGATTCTTGTGCCTCAGCCTTCCAAGTAGCTGGGGTTACAGGCACCCGCCACCACACCCAGCTAATTTTTGTATTTTTAGTAGAGATGGGGTTTTGCCATGTTGGCCAGGCTGGTCTTGAACTCCCAACCTCAGGTGATCTGCCCGCCTCACTGCCACTGTGTCTGGCCCATTTAAGGTTTTTTATCTATTTATTTATTTATTTTTTTTTGGAGACGAAGTCTTGCTCTGTAGCCCAGGCTGGAGTGCAGTGGCACAACCTCACCTCACTGCAACCCCTGCTTCCTGAGTTCAAGAGATTCTCCTGCCTCAGCCTCCTTAGCAGCTGGGACTACAGGCACCTGCCACCATAGCTGGCTAATTTTTTGTATTTTTAGTAGAGACAGAGTTTTACCATATTGGCCAGGCTGGTCTCGAATTCCTGTCCTCGTGATCTGCCCGCCTTGGCCTCCCAAAGTACTGGGATTACAGGCATGAGCCACCATGCCCAGCCAGCCATTTTTAAGTGTACAATTCAGTGGCCTTAAGTACATTCACAATTCATTTAATATTATGCAACTGTCACCATTATGTATTTCTAGGACTTTTTGCATCATCCCAAACAGAAACTCTGTACTCAATAAGCAATAAGTCCCCATTCTCTCATGCCCCAGCTCCTGGTAACCACCAATCTATTCTCAGCCTCTATGAATTTGCCTGCTCTAGGTACCTCATATAAATTGAATTACACAATATTTGTCCTTTTGTACCAGCTCACTCCTTCCCTCCTTCCCTCCCACCCTTCCTTCCTTCCTTCCTTCCCTTTTCCTCTCTTTCTCTTTTTCTTTCCTTGTTTTGATGGAGTCTCACTCTGTCACCCAGGCTGGGGTGCAATGGCGCGATCCCGGCTCACTGCAACCTCCGCCTCCCAGGTTCAAGCAATTCTTCTGCCTCAGCCTCCTGCAGAGCTGGGATTACAGGCACATGCCACCACACCAGGCTAATTTTATGTATTTTTAGTAGATACGGGGTTCCACTGTGTTAGCCAGGATGGTCTTGATCCCTGGACCTTGTGATCTGCCTGCCTCGGCCTCCCGAAGTGTTGGGAGCCACCGCGCCTGGGCTTTTTTTTTTTTTTCCAGACCTATTTAGTATCCAAGTACCACACTTATTTCACTCAGCATGACGTTTTCAAGGTTCATTTGTGTTGTAGCATGTATCAGAAGGTATTCCTCTTTATGGTTGAATCATATCCCATTGTATGTACATGCTACATTTTGTGTGTCCACTCATCTGTTGGTGGGTAAATTGTTTCCATCTTTGGCTATTGGGAATAATTCTGCTATGAACACTCATGTACCAGTATCTGCTTGAGTCCCTGTTTTCAGTTCTTTTGAGTATACACTTAGGAGTGGAATTGCTGAATCATGTGTTCTGAGAAGCCACAGACTGTTTTCCATAGCGTCTGCACCATTTCACATTCCCACCATCAATGCACAAGTATTCCAATACTTCCACATCCTCACTCACACTTGTTATTTTTCTTTAAAAAAAAATAAATAAATAACAGACATCCTATTGGATGTGAAATGATATCTCATTGTGGTTTTGATAGACTTGTAAGCAGAAATCATACCAAGGACACATATTACAGGTAATTCACATAGCTTAGGTTTTTCAACAAAAACTAGGAATCAACATGTACTGAAGATATGCTAAGGATGTTTATAATTTATCTTATTTTGCACACTATCTTCTTGTTTATCTTATTTTTGATGTGAAGATCTAAACTGACCTCTTATATTCTCATTTTATGTATTAGTTAATTTTTCTTCTAGATATATGTTTCAGTTTATCCAATTTTCTAAAAATGGTGTATAAGACATTCAAAAAATTTTAATCTGTGATCACAATTGTCATTACTTCTGTTATCCTATTGAAACAGCCTCTGGAGATGAGTTAGTTCTTTTAATTTCTTTTCTTTTCTTTCTTTTTTTTTTTTTTTTTTTTTTGAGACAGAATCTCACTCTGTCGCCCAGACTGGAGTACAGTGGCATGATCTTGGCTCACTACAATCTCTGCCTCCTGGGTTCAAGCGATTCTCCTGCCTTAGTCTCCTGTGTTGCTGGGATTACAGGCATGTGCTATTACGCCCAGCTAATTTTTTGTATATTTAGTAGAGACAGGGTTTCACCATGTTGGCCAGGCTTGTCTCGAATTCCTGACTTCAAGTGATCCATCTGCCTTGGTCTCCCAAAGTGCTGGGGTTACAGGCGTGAGCCACCGCGCTCGGTCCCTTTTAATTTCATTATTAAGTTATGTAGTGTTTTCCAGTTAACAGAACAAAAATGAAAAGAGAAGTTATTTCCTTGAGGTTGAGCTGTGGTCTTTTCTTAAGACAATTATTATAGTCAAGTGACAGACCTGATGTATTGAAATATTTTCTGTTAAATGTTACCTTTCTTTGAATGCAACCAACACATTTGAAAAGAGAGACCTTTCGTGAACACTTGGTCAACAAATACTTGAGGGCCAACTATGAGCCAGTCATTGTTCTGGGTACTGGACACACACTGGTGATTAAACAAGCCTCATGGCTTGTGGTAGAAGTTTCCAGAAATGGGATAGTCCTATTCTTATTGCCTTTTTTACGAACATCCTAAGGGTTAACTTTGAAGAATTCTCAGATAAATTTTGCTCAAGATTAAATTATACTTATTGAACTGATTTTTACCCCCCCCCCATTTTTCCCAAAAGGATGTGAATTAGCTTATAAGCCATACATATAGCAATGTTAATACACAGGTAAAATCAGGATCAAAAAGAAAGGAAGGTAGCAATATATTAGACCTAAGTTGTATACATTTAACACAATTACTATTATGTAGTTACTATGATACCATTTGATACACACTCTAGGGATGCATTTGATTGGGAAAAAAATTAACATTGATTTAAACAAGTAGGGGCTCATTTATATCTTATGACAAGAATCCTGAAATTGTGCAATTCAGGGCTGGTACAGTAACTTTCTATCAGGAACCCAGGTACTGTTTCCTTTTGCTCTGCCATTCTTAGCAGGCAGGCCTTTGTCTTCATGCTGTTGCCTCATGGTTCCACAATGGTTGCTGCACTTTGAGGCAGGAAGGAAGAAGAAGGGCAAAGCAGGGAAGGCTTTCTCCTGCCTTAACTTTTTTTTTTTTTTTTTTTTTTTTCCAGACAGAGTCTCTGTCATTCGTGCTGGAGTGCAGTGGTGGTATCATGTCTTATTGCAGCCTCAACCTCCCAGGCTCAAGTGAGCCTCCCACTTCAGCCTCCTGAGTAGCTGGAGCTACAGGAGCATGCCACTGTGCCTGACTAATTTTTAAATATGTTGTGGAGATAGAGTCTCACTATGTTGCCCACACAGGTCTTGAACTTCTAGGCTCAAGCCATCCTCCCACCTCAGTCTCCTCAAGTACTGGGATTACAGGAGTGAGTCATGAGTCACCACACCTGGGCTTTACTTTTTTTTAATCTGGAAGAAATAGCCTGTCAAGAACTATGAAGGGTCTGAGACTTTTTTATTTTAATTCGACTGTTTGCATTGCTATAAAAAGCCCCTCCTCCCTTTTTTGTTATTTTTTTTTTTGTAGAGATGGGGTTTCCTCATGTTGCCCAGGCTGGTCTCAAACTCCTGAGCTCAAGTGATCCCTGCCTTGGCCTCCCCAAGTGCTAGGATTACAGGCGTGAGCCACTGCGCCTGGTCTGGGTCTGAGTTGTTTTTGTTTGTTTGTTTGTTTGTTTGATATGGAGTCTCACTCTGTTGCCAAGCTGGAGTGCAGTGGCACAATCTTGGCTCACTGCAACCTCTGCCCCCTGGGTTCAAGCGATTTTCATAACTCAGCCTCCCGAATAGCTGGGATTACAGGCATGCGCCACCACACCCAGCTAATTTTTGTATTTTTAGTAGAGACGGGGTTTCACCACGTTGGCCAGGATGATCTTGATCTCCTGACCCCGTGATCCGCCTTTCTCAGCCTCCCAAAGAGCTGGGACTACAGGCTTGAGCCACTGCGCCTGGCCTAGGGTCTGAGATTTTATCCTACTTATAACTAAGTTAGCCTGTTATGATTTCATGGATGTGGGCAAAAGACATGAGACTCTGGGGTCAAAGACAATGAACTTTATTATGCACAACACAGCAGGCAGTATAAGCAGTATAAGCATCAGCATAGTAGCAGTGTCCTCAAGTCCCCCAGGGGCAATACAGAAAGTCCCACGCGAATGCCAGCACATGCAGTGAGTTCTTTACATAGGAGTGGAACCCTGAGCTTAGGGACCCCAGGTTTTATATAACAGGCAGTAGGCAGGCCTGCCCTTTGCTCCGGAGGGAAACATTATCTATGTTTTCTAAGGTTCTAAGCAAGCTCCCCTTTTCTCTGGAGAAGCAGCTTCTCTATTTTCCAAGCATACATGCTATACCAACATCCTTGGAAAATATGATCAAATAAAAAGCAGCCAGTGTGTCTGCTTGCAAGACATACGAAATGTGGCCGGGCATGGTGGCTCAGGCCTATAATTCCAGCACTTTGGGAGGCCGAGGTGGGTGGATCACGAGGTCAGAAGATCGACACCATCCTGGCTAACACGGTGAAACCCCGTCTCTACTAAAAGTACAAAAAATTAGCCCGGTGTGGTGGCATGCTCCTGTAGTCCCAGCTACTCCGGAGGCTGAGGCAGGAGACTGGTGTGAACCTGGGAGGTGGAGCTTGCAGTGAGCTGAGATTGCGCTACTGCGCTCCAACCTGGGTAACAAAGTGAGACTCCGTCTCAAAAACAAAACAAAACAAAACAAATACAGAAATGCGTGAGAACATGGAGAAATGTCTCCCAACAATATCCTTCTCAGGGATTTCTGTCTATGTATTACTGGCTGGGACTATAGCATATGGCCACCTCTCACTGCAAGGGAGGTTATGAAATGGAGTATTTTTGCTTGGGCACATTGCTGCTCTAAATAAAACTGTGGTTCTGTTAGTAAGGAGGGACAAGCAAAGGATGGAGTTTCGCGAGAGCAAGGCAAAAACCTTGCCCAAAGGTTTTTATCTAATGTGTGGCCAACATCTTTTTCTCATGGTACAATGAATATTATGGCACCTTATTTACTGAGCCTTATAGAAATAATCTGTACAACTTAGACATAAGAGAATGTGAGCTTTTAGTCCCAATCAAGTATTGTTTTACCAATTTCAAATAAGCGATTGGCAGTTTAGTGCAGAATTTTAATGTCATGGCTGCATAATATCTAAGTGTACAAGCCCATAATTCCTTAGAACTATTTTCATTTTTTAAAAATTCATATCAGTTATTTTTACAGACCATATTTTAGGGGTGAAAAATTGTTAACAATTCTCTTAATTCAAGAAAAATTCTGTGTCATGAATTTCCCCGTCTTTGAGTATGTATAGCTTAAAGAACATGTTCTACTTTGTGAACAGATAGGTGTTTGGTAAGAGGTTTATAAATATACTTTTTCTGGTTTCATTTATTTTAAGAGAATTTTTTTTCACCTCATGACAGTCATTTGGGGCTGACAATGTTACCATGGTAACCATGTTCCAAAATTCTGGTTGCTAGTGAATATTGATCCTTAGCACTTCAACACCCGTCACTACAATGTTCGCCTCTCCACGTGAAGGAGGCTCTGCTCAGAGAGCACACTGAGGTCAACGAGTCCTGGCTCGGTGGTGGCCAGGTACTCCAGAATAAATCTGCAGAATTTTCCCCCCAGGAACCCCACCATCTAAAGATCCCATTGAGAATCTGACTCAACCCACAACATTCTGGCTTACATTTTCACTGAAACAGATAGGAGCAAAACTTCTTTGTTTCCTTTTCAGCTGCATCGCAAGAGCTCAGAAGGCACTGTCAATGCAACACAGAAGGCACTGAGGGAAAATTTCAGATGAGAATGGATGTATCCTCTCCACAGGCAAAGAAGTTTGCAAATTACTTTTTGAAGGCCTCGCTATATAATTTTGAGGTTAAAAATGCTTTCCTCCTGGGAAGGAAAGATTTTAATCCGGGTTGTATGCTGGAATTTAATGATTGATCCAAATCAGAGTCCAGAGGCCTCCTGGGAGTGATGACTGTCGGGGCTACAGTGGGGCAACTGCAGATGGAGCTTGCCCCTCTTCTCCATAAATGGAGAAGAGCCTCTCGCCTTCAGTGAGGTTTTGTGCATAAGAAAGGAGAGGCTTGTTAGAGACAGCAGCTTTGAACACTTAATTCTCCTTGCCAAGAACTAATGGACTGTCTTCAATGTGCATGAAAATGCGTCTGCACAGTGACCAGAGAAGCCAAAATGAGGCCTCTACAGACCTAATTTGGCATCAATTTATCTCCATATGAGAAAGTCTGGATGTACTTATTTTACTCTCTGCTGTAACCAAGAAAAAAACAAACAAAAACCCGGCAAAGGTTCATTGAGACAACAGTCGGTCACAAAAGAGGAATTTGAACCAAGATAACGTAGTTACATTTTATCCACATGTTCCTGAAGCCAGTGTGCTAATAGTTAACAAATGCTATTTAGCCCTTCACCATTAGATTAACATTTAACCAAATCAGCATACACTTTGTGTGACTAAAAGAATCTACACACACACACACACACACATACACACAAGTCTTTTTTTTTTTTTTTAAAGACGGAATCTCGCTCTGTTGCTCAGGCTGCAGTGCAGTGGCACAATCTCGGCTCACTGCAACCTCCATCTCCCAGGTTCAAGTAATTCTACTGCCACAGCCTTCTGAGTAATTGGGATTACAGGTGTGTGCCACCATGCCCGATTAATTTTTGTATTTTTAGTAGAGACGGGGTTTCACCAAGTTGGCCAGGCTGGTCTCAGAACTACTGACCTCAAGTGATCTGCCCACCTAAGCCTCCCAAAGTGCTGGGATTACAGGCATGAGCCACCACACCCGGCCACAGATATCTTTTGATATCTCAAGAACTATGGACAGAATTAAAGAATTCCAAGACCAATTAAAGAATTCCAAGTGAGACAATTCATTTTCTTAGGATCTTGGTCCTGTGTTTGGAGAGGCAAATGTGTGTTTTAGTGAAACGTAAATCCAGGGAGAAAGTACAGTAGAAGAAACTGCTCACCTGCCCTTGTAGTCATAGCTAACTTTTATGGAGCTCTATCAGCTAGGCAGTATTTTACTCATCAGTTCCGGGAGGTGAATGCTGTTATAATCTCCATTTTCCAATTGTGACAACAGAGACACAGAGAAGTTAAGTGACTTGCCCAACATCACACAGCTAGTTTTACAGGACCATGCTCTTTGTATAAGTTGTTACACATGGTCCCCCTAGCTTTGTGCCTCATGATCCTCTATGCAGAATGCTATTGTGGAAAGCAGGAAGAAAATCAAACTATGGTATACTGGGAGGGAAAAAACAAAGGAAAGCTCTTAAGGCGACAACAAGGACAATGTCTCCAAGGACAGTGCAATTTCTCATCAGTGAGGTACTGGTCAGGCTGCCCAGCCTCAGAGCCCCATCAAGGGTTTCTTCGCTGCCAGAGTCATGCTGTTCAACTGCTCGTAGGGGTGCTTCAGCCCTGGAAAGGAGCCCAGGCAGTAGGGCTGCCAGAGACCTGGCTGGTCTACCCAAAGACAAAGGAGGATGCCACTCCTCTGTAAGTTCTCTTTCAAATGACCTTTCTGATAGATCCTGTCTGCTTTCGTGTCTGCCCTCCTCAGTATATCCTCTCCAGCTCCAAAAAGACACATCCCTTGATATCCATCCAGTTCTCCCAGTGGCCTTGGATGCTTGTGACTGTGCTTTCCAGGGGAATGGAGTCATTCCTAGTGCTGAGTTTCTTGAAGGATCTTATCAGAGTGAATGTGGTGTGACGTTTGGGTACAGATTGGGTTATCAGCAAAATGCACCTTTTAAAATTCATGCTGCCTGTTTTCCCTGGAAAATAAGGCTCTGTTTAATCCAAATAATATATGGAAAATGTTCAGAACTATGATGTTACTGTCTGTTGTTGGAGATTGAAAAGCAGAGAGGAAATATGCTAATACCTCCCTTTGGAATTTCTTCACCTGCCCTCTCAATACAGTAAAGGTCTCTTAAGTCTCAAACCTTTGCACCATTTATCATTAGGCCATTAAGATAATGAATGCCTGTGACCCTAAAATGTGCATTATCACAATCATTTAGTTTAAAAATATATGAGTATCTCTAATAAAAGGGATGATTATACAAATTTTTAAAAACTTTAAAAATCCAATGGCAAGTCCTCTTGGTTAAGCCCATAATATCAGGTCTCATAATTTTATGTTTTATTTATTTATTTATTTATTTATTTGAGATAGAGTCTCGCTCTGTCACCCAGGCTGAAGTGCAGTGGTGTGATTTCGGCTCACTGCTACCTCCACCTCCTGGGTTCAAGTGATTCTCCTGCCTCAGCCTCCTGATTAGCTGGGATTACAGGTGTGTGCCACCACACCAGGCTAATTTTTTGTATTTTTAGTAGAGACAGCGTTTCACCATGTTAGCCAGGCTGGCCTTGAACTCCTGACCTCAAGTGATCTGCCTGCCTTGGCCTCCCAAAATGCTGTGATTACAGGCATGAGCCACTGTGCCTGGCGAGGTTTAGTTTTAAACCAGTGATTTAAAGTATAATTTAGTTGTTCCTCTGAAGATTATAACTTAAAAAAAAAAAAACATTTGGAGATAATTGTTCACATTTGCCTAAGAATGTTTCCATTTGAAAATGCATAATAGAGTGTAAAATTATGATTTATAATAGCTTTCAGTTTATAATTAAAAATGGGAACATTCAAGTAAATGAAATAACTAGATATTTCTAAAAGGTATTCTTTATATGAAGATTCAAGGTAACATGTTTTGTTAGCATTCTTCGACATTGATTTAATTTTTTTTTTCTGCTTTTGTGCAAGTGAGGTGGGGAGGAACAGATGTTTTGCCTCTAGTGAGACAATAATTTGCTTCATTACTATTGTTTGATTTTGCCTTGTTTGTGCCTGTGAACTACTAGCAGAGGCTTGCAGCACTATCTATGGGGCCTGAAATGTACAATAAGGGGCCAGAAGGCCTTGAGAGAGCTGAAAAAGAAATCATCACCCTAGCCTCACCCAGTCACCTGTCTCCAGGCAAAATAATTCCCTGTCCTTCATGATTCAGAGAAGCCCAGCCCCACTCAGCTGCTGTTGCCAGCCAACCATAGTTCTTGTTACCCTGGGCCACAAGTGCCTTATCCACCAGATTGAGAAAGTTAATGCCAGAGGGAAGTGAGAAACTAACTATGGAAGAGTGGACCCACGTTGCAAAAAACATAGTTTTAGGGAAAGACTTGTGAACAAAGATGTGTGAGTATGAATGGGGTCTGGCTGGAATATGGCAGAGAAGAAATTCAACTATGCAATGAGATAAATCAAATCAAAGATGCTAATGAGACTGATGTGGTCATTAAAAAAACATAAAAACAAAAACAAACAAACAAAAACAAAACAAAACAACAGGCTCTTAGTGAATACTTCTAACTAAAAAAAATCCGAAGATGCTGGTCAAAGGATCCTCAGGAGGGAAAAAATCCGGCTTTCCTTGTTAAGGGCCTGTGGAGAGAGTAATTGCAGCTTGAATCATGGGATCTCCTTGGAGACGCAGGCACTAAGCATCAGATCTGAACACAGAAGCTGGACCAGTTTGTTAAGCAGGGTGGGGCAGAGGCTGCTAGTTGCCTATCCAGTATCCAGTCTCCTCTTTTTCCTCAGTCACATAACCCAGATTTTAATCTGGGTGGCAATATGCTCAGCTGAAAGACTACACTTGGAAGCCACATTTGCAGCCTGAGGGCCAGTGAGATATAAGCAGAAGTTGTTGGGTAGTCTTCTGTGGACTCCTAAAGAGGTATAGACTACTGACACACTCCTTTTTCTCCTTCTCCTTTCCTCCCATGCCTTTCTGGAACAGGGAGATTAATGTGATGATTGGAGCTCTAGCTGCCACATTGGACCATGAAGTTATCTGTTTTTTTTTTTTAATTAATTTTTAGTTTTACTTCAATCGTTTTTGGGGTACAGGTGGTTTTTGATTACATGGATAGGTTCTTTAGTGGTGATTTCTGAGATTTTAGTGCACCTGTCAACCGAGCAGTGTACACTGTACGCGATACGTAGTCTCTCATCCCTCACCCCCTCCCACCTTCCCCCACACCGAGTCCTCAAAGTCCATATGTCATTCTTATACCTTTGCACCCTCATAGCTTATGACATGATCTTGAAGATGAAAACCGTATACTAAGGATAGCAGGACGAAAAGATAGAACTTTGATGACGCTGTAGCTCCCATACCAGCCAGACTCCAGCCTTCTTTTATATGAGAGAGAAATAAGCTTCTATTTTGTTGAAAACACTCTTACTTCTTCATTCACCCAGGACATCACAAGCTTAGGGATCTTGGAAAGGCTTTGACAGAGGAGTGAAAAACTGGCGTGTTTTGGTTTGTTTATTTGTTTCAGTTAAATAAACTGTAAGATAAAGGTGATTTAAAATGACAAAATACAGTCTCTGAGCTCAGTCATAAAAAGGAATCAAGGGATTATGTAATTGCATTATGTGTTTATTTGGTCTAAACAAAAAACAGCTTTATTCTCTCATGTAAGTGAGAAGTGCAGAGGTCACGTGGGCTTCAGGTAAGGCCTCATGTACAGCTGTTCGAGTCAATGAAGACCCAGTGTCTTTCTGTCTCTTCTTAGTCTACCATGGTGGCGGCTTTATTCTTGGGCTGTCTTGCCAGATGATCACAAGATGGCTGCCAGACACCACCTGAGTTACGGATGTCCTCATTCACGTTTCCTCAGAGAAAGGAAACTTCTTTCCCAGAAGCCCCTGGCAAAGTCACCTTGCATTGGCCTGCTTTGGGTCACTATCCCTAAGCCAATCTCTGGGGCTAGGATGATGGGGGTCACTGGTTGGTTTAAACCTCCCAAGGTCTACCCAGAGAATTGTGACTATGTGAATCCCTGCCAACAGCATGGGCTGGGAAGTATGGGACCCTGTTAGGAAAGAGAAAAGAAGAAAAATGCCTGTGGGGAGGCCACCCTATGCCCTGTGTTTTTCCTGGTCATCCTCACCAGGTAATGTTATTTAAAGGACTTTAATTTTTTAAAAGGCAAATTGCTCCCAAAAGGTCTATTGCTCTCAAATTTCATTTTCAGTAGCCTGAAATCCAGTATTAGGCTTACTGGTTTGCGGTAAGGCGTGGGATTTCCTGAAAAACATTTGCTTCACTCATTCAACTTACCTCATTCATTAATTCCTCGGTAGACATTTCTTGGGAGCTCGTTGTGTGTCGTACACTCTGCAGGTCTTGCCTGAGAGGATAAACACATCATAAGCCATTAGGATCGGTGGCACTAGCACATGGGGCACTCGTACTCTCCATGAAGGTCAGGAAGCAAGTAGGAGGGCACGGGAAATAGGACAGGTAAGTTTTGATCGTGAGGAGGGAAGAGGCCTAGGAGTTGGGCATAGGGTGACGCCCAGAGAGACTGCACCTGCATGAGTCCCCCAGCGAGGACCGGGGGTGGGCTCTTGGTTCTTTGAACCTCAGAAAGGGAGACTGCTGTGAGGGCTGCATTTGGGGACTTGAAGTGGTGCCTGTTTTGCCGTCTTACCAGGGCAGGCTTTGTAATTGGGGTTTCCGGTCCCCCAGTTAGGAAGTCTCTGGGGGAAAGATGACTAGAGTCTGTGGTTCTTGATTTGGGCTTTGAGAGGATTTGGGGGTCAGATGCTAGGAAATGAGAGTGAAGTCTCCGAAACTTCCAGGAAGAATCTTCCCCAGTCCAGCTTGTCTGCTGCTCTCCTGACGCTGGAACAGTTTCTCGGGAGTTTTCCATTTTTCATGGCACAATTCTTTCTCCTGCAAGCATAAGAGAATAAGAGCTTCATAACCCAAATAGTTCACAGCGTGGTATTCGCCTCTATTTAAAATCATCTCCCACTGGGTTCAATTAACAATGTACATGTCAAATTATGTCACACCCATTACTTGCTCTAATTTGGTCAGGCTGGGTCAGGCAGTCCCTGAACTGAGGGAGCTGTTAGCCTCCCAGCAGAGAGTCACGGCTGCTGTGCCTACACTGCCCTTGGCCTTGGCTGTGTCAGGGCAGAACACTGTACTGGGAAAGTACCAGGCAGTGCTGCAGGAAAGGTCAAGTTCGTGACGACGGTGAGCAGTCATCAACCCCTTTACTGGAACTTTGCTTCTAGAGATGACTACGCGGGTTGAATCGTGGCTCTGTCATTTAGCAGCTGTGTGATCTTGGGCACGTTAACTTTTCTGAGCCTCGTTTTCCACATCTGTAAAATGAGACTATTATAACACCTTACTTATATTTATACTTTTAATTATATTGATATTTATTCCACTAGGGTTGTGGTGAGGATGAAATGCCATAATGCATGTAAAGTGTTTCGCATAATGCCTGGCACTTAGCAATAACTCGATACCAGCTATTTAGTAGTAGTATTTAATTTTTAAAAAATCTTGGCCGGGCACAGTGGCTCACGCCTGTAATCCCAGCACTTTGGGAGGCCAAAGTGGGCGGATCACAAGGTCAGGAGATCGAGATCATCCTGGCTAACACGGTGAAAACCCATCTCTACTAAAAATAGAAAAAGTAGCCAGGCGTGATGGCGGGCGCCTGTAGTCCCAGGTACTGGGAAGGCTGAGGCAGGAGAATGGCGTGAACCTGGGAGGCGGAGCTTGCAGTGAGCCGAGATCGTGCCACTGCATTCCAGCCTGGGCGACAGAGCCAGACTCCATCTCAAAGAAAAAAAAAAAAAAGAAAAATCTTGTTTGGTCCCTTAAAACTGGGATTCTGTCTGAGATCACATTCAGGAAATATTTCATTAGCCCTCAAGAAACTAGGAGAAGACAGGTAGTCTTTCCTGGAATGGGTAGAGGGGAGCCGAAGGATCTGCAATGGTACCTAGACATCAGGATTATTAATATGTGTGCCAAGAGCAACCCTGACTTTAAGAATACCTCTGTGGCCGGGCGCAGTGGCTCACACCTGTAATCCCAGCACTTTGGGAGGCCGAGGCAAGTGGATCACGAGGTCAGGAGATCGAGACCATCCTGGTTAACATGGTGAAACCCCGTCTCTACTAAAAATACAAAAAATTAGCTGGGCGTGGTGGCAGATGCCTGTAGTCCCAGCTATTCAGGAGGCTGAGGCAGGAGAATGGCGTCAACTCGGGAGGCAGAGCTTGCAGTGAGCCGAGATAGCGCCACTGCACTCCAGCCTGGGCAAAAGAGCGAGACTCCGTCTCAATAAAAAAAAAAAAGAATACCTGTGTGGGCACAGAAAGTTTCTTTCCCTGCCTTGGGGTTTCACAGGTCAATCAATCTGTGTGGTCAGTCTCTTTGTGGTCAATCCGCAGAGCCCCAAGGAAGAAGGTAGAAGGGTGCTGGCCACTCTCTCCATTTTAAATAGAGGTAAACTGAGGCACAGAGAAGTCTCCACACACATGTACAGTACTTTTCATCTCCTCTCAAGAAACAAGGGGAACTGCAGTAATTGTAGAGCTACAGGCAGAATCTCTTGCCCAGAGAGACTTGAGACTGAGGCCAATATTGGGGAAAATTACCTTGGTTTACAAGCACAAAAACTATGCTTTTTACCCTCTCTCCACATCCAGAAATCTCTGGGGTACATCAGCAGCCTCCTTTATGATATATCCAGGAGACAGATAGTGTGTTGTAGAAAAAGCCCTGGGTTGTAGTCAAGAAACTTGTACTGTAATCCCAGTCCCACGAAACCAGTGATGTGGCCTTGGAAATGTCACTGAACCTAGTACTGTACTTGAGAAACTGAATGGAAAGGTTTGGACTATATCAGTGGTTCCCAAACCTGGATGCTCATGAGAATCCATGTGTGTGCATATGTGCATATGTGTGTGCGTGTGTGTGTGTTGGGGCAGGGGTAGCTGGAGCCTAGGAATCTGTATTTTGTTTTTTGTTTGTTTTTTGAGACAGAGTCTCACTCTGTCACCCAGGCTGGAGTGCAGTGGCACAATCTCGGCTCACTGCAACCTCCGCCTTCCGGGTTCAAGCGATTCTCCCACCTCAGCCTCCCAAGTAGCTGGGATTACAGGCGTGAGCCACCACGCCTGGCCAGAATCTGTACTTTGGAAGTGTTTAGAAGATTCTCAAGAGCAGTCACTGTTGGGGACCCTGGAACAGATGCTTTCTAGAGTGCCTTGCTGGGCTCTAACATTTTCTGACTCCAAAGCCTCTTTTAGCACATCCCATACAGTTCAGTCCAAAGGCAATGTCAGCCCTCACAGTCAGCTCCCATGAGCGAATTAGTGTGTGATCCCACGTGCGTGGGGCTGTCTGTGTGCTCGGGCCCTGGGTCCTGTCTGTTTCTGGGCTAATTTGACACTGAAGCCTGAATCTTGGGCCCACCTGGGGCCAGTGGTGCCTGGACCCTGACTTGCTCCAGAGGGTCTGGGGCCTTCTTGCCATTGTGCTGTGGTCTAGAACACCAGCTGCACCTGCCCTGAGTCCAAGAGCAGATTAGGAATCATGACCAGCCTCCCCCGCACCCTTGAGGCCAGCGTCCTTCACAGGAGTTTTGAATTCACAAAAACGTGTCTCCAGCTGTCTCAGAGTTGTGAAAAGTCTCTGTGTTAATAAGGAGCTGTGGAACGCCAGGGCTAAAGCTGTCTTTAACTCTTCTTTCAAAACATTCAATCCTGACATTCTTTGGCTTAGTAAATGGGGAGGAGGCTTCTGCGTTTGTGTGGGGGCGAAGGAAGGAATAAACTGTGGCTCCTAGGGCTGACTTCTGTCGAGGAAACACGGGTCTAGACGTCCTCTGAGAACAGGAGAGTGGGGCTCTGTGGTGGGAGTGACACAGTGGCCCCTTGCCTGCAGGACACTCCAAGCAAGTGGGGTGGGGCTGCATGGGTGAGTGTAGGGGTGCAGTGAGCAGAGGAGGGGGTGCTGCTTGCTCACCCACCGTGTGCTCTTACCCGCTGCTGTTGTGTAGGAACACAGTCTAGTGTTGCCAAACACGGTGAAACTTGTGATTCTTGGAAGAAATCAGGAATCTCAATTTTACCTGAATTTTCCCAATTTTAAAATGATGGCACATTTAATTTTTACAATTCCTTAGGCTGGGCATGGTGGCTCATACCTGTAATCCCAACACTGGGAGGCTGAGATGAGAGGATCACTTGAGACCAGGAGTTCAAGACCAGGCTGGGCAACATAGCAAAACCCCAACTCGACTTTAAAAAAACAAAAACATAACAAAAAAATTCCTTAGACCAAGCAAATTGCATCTTCAGGCTATAGTCTGGGTAGAGTCCTGGCTGCAGGACTGGTCTGGGTGTGCTCTAATATTCTGCCCCCAAATAGGCAGAACCCCAAAGGAGGTCCTTACGTCTTAAGAGCCTCAATCCACTTGGTGTATTTAGGATAAATTATACTTGGTGACGTCCGTGGTTGGAGGGAGAAGGAAGGCTCTGGCTCTCTAAAGCCTTAGGAAACCACTTTCTCTGCCGCTGTATAACAGCCTACTACAGTGCCATGGATCAGCAGTCCTCACCTTCCTTCTCCCTGTCTGTCCACTGCTCCCAATAAGCCCTGATGACAGCGGGCTCAGATGGTGCCAGCAGAGCCCTCTCCCTGGCTCTCCTCAGGAGTGTAGCCAGGCTACAAGCTCTCACACCGTCTCCTTTCCCATTCTAGAAACAAATGTAAACCCAAGTAACAGAGAGGTACCCTGTAACACCAATCACTTTGAGCTACAATTTAGTTTTTAAAGGTAAATAATTTTTTTGAGACATGGTCTTGCTGTGTTGCCCAGGCTGGAGCTCAGTGGTGCGATCATGGCTCACCACGGTCTCTACCTCCTGGGCTCAAGGGATCTTCTCACCTCAGCCTCCAGAGCAGGTGGGACTATTGGCATGAGCCACCATGTCCAGTTAATTTTTGTATTTTTTGTAGAGACAGGGTTTTACTGTGCTGCCCATGCTGCTCTTGAACTCCTGGGCTCAAACGATCCACCCTCTTTAGCCTCCCAAAGTGCTGACATTACAGGCATGAGCCATGTGCCTGCCAGGCCAAAGATAAATAATGTATGTACTGTGATACTATATCAGAAACTATTTGTGACACATGTCACAGCAGATGAGTGGTGACAATGGAATTTCTATATAGGAAACTCTTGCGAGTGGCATTTTGTTTGGGAGCAAGGAATGGCTAAAGGACTTTATGTAAAGCTACATCGTATATTTGTTGTATATTAAACTCTTTTGATTTAAATTGCACTTTTTTCTTTTTTTTTTTTTTTTGTGAGACAGAGTCTCACTCTATCACCCAGGTTGGAGGTCAGTGGCGCGATCTCGGCTCACTGCAACCTCTGTCTCCTGGGTTCAATCAATTATCCTGCCTCAGCTTCCTGACTAGCTGGGACTATAGGCCTGCACCTCCACACCTGGCTAATTTTGTATTTTTAGTAGAGACAGGTTTTCACCACGTTGGCCAAGCTGGTCTCGAACTCCTGAGCTCAGGTGATCCGCCTGCCTCAGCCTCCCAAAGTGCTGGGATTATAGGTGTGAACACTAAGCCCAGCCTAAATTGCACTTCTATTTTAAAAACAAAGTTGTGATGGTTAATTGTATGTGTCAACCTGACTGGCCTCAGGTGCCCAGGTAACACCTTGTTTCTGGGTGTGTCTTGGAGGACGTTTCCAGATGGAATCAGCGTTTGTATGGGTGGACACAGTAAAGTTGCTTGCCTTCCCCAATGTGAGTGGGCATCACCCAATCCTTTGAGGGCCTAAATAAAACAAAAGGTAGAGGAAGGAGGAATTTACCCCTTTTTTCCGGCCTCACTGCTTGACCTGGGACATTTTATGTGGTGAGCCATGATCGCAGCATTGAACTCCAGTCCTCCACTGAGATCTCATCCATCCGCTCTCCTGGTTCCCAGGCTTTCCAACTTGGGTTGTATTATATCACTAGTTTTCCTGGGTCTCCAGCTGGCAGATGGCAGATCATAGGACTTCTCGACCTCTATGACCCCAGAAGCCAATTCCTCATAATAAACTTCCTTTTATTTACATACACACACCACACACACACACACACACACACACACACACACACCTCCTACTAGTTCTGTTTCTCCGAAGAACCCCAATAAACAAAGAAAACCTCCAGGAGCCACGCCTTGACACTGCCCCTGTGACTGGTCAGGACACATGGAAGGATATGAAGGTATGTAGAGACCCACTTTGTTCCAGATGGGGAGGAAAATGGTCAGAATGAAGTCCCAGAACAACCCAGGGAAAGTGTAGACCCTACTGCTCAGGCAAAAATTCAATGTTGAGGGTGAGAATTTTCAGCCTGGTTCCTGAAAGTGTCCTGGACCAGGAAGATGCATTCTCACCACCACGCTGGGCCATTCTGGATAAAACCAAACCTGCTTCTTGGCAAAGGTCGGTAGTAATGTCAGTAGCATCTCAGACACCTGCCCGTGGATGCCTTCTGCCAGGCAGCCAGATGGCTCATTACGACCCACATGTAGCCCTCTAGGCCGGGTGCCCTGGCTTGGTGACAGCAGATGGCCTGGGGGGCAGGGGCTTGGTCTTATTGCTCAGAGTGTTCCCAGAGACCGTCTTGGGATTAGCAAACTCAGGGGACACTAAGGAAGATTTCCTTAGACCTGGGTGGACCCAACTTAGAGTTTACTTCTAAGTAACTTCTAAACTTGAGAAAATTAGAATAAAATGAAGTATACTTATTACTTGCCAGGAAGTGGTTGAATTCTTGCTGTTACCATAATGCTACTAGTTGATATTATTTCAAGTAAGTAATCAGAGGGTTTCAATATTCAAAAATAAATAAATAATGGCTAGGTGTGGTGGTTCATGCCTGTAATCCTGGCATTTTGGGAGGCCAAGGCGGGCGGATCACGAGGTCAGGAGATCGAGACTATCCTGGCTAACACAGCGAAACCCCATCTCTACTAAAAATGCAAAAACTATCTGGGCGTGGTAGCAAGTGCCTGTTATCGCAGCTACTCAGGAGGCTGAGGCAGAAGAATCACTTGAACCCGGGAGGCAGAGGTTGCAGTGAGCTGAGATCACGCCACTGCACTCCAGCCTAGGCGACAGAGCAAGACTCTGTCTCAAAAATAAAATAAAATGAAATAAAATAAAATAAAATAAAAATAAATAAATATACAAGAAAACCACTGACCCTTCACTAAATTGGTAGTTGTCATCACACTTAATCACTGCCTTGCCAGCATATCATTCCCTTCTGGAAAACCCATCAGCAGCAGCTGGCAGGAACTCGCACCGTTCTTAAATTTATCTGTTAATAGATGGTTTGACTGCAACTTTTCTTAACTTTTAAGCAGTAGCAATTCAACACTGAAAAGGAATGTGATGTTTATTGCTGTTTTCCGCCAGGAACAAAGAAATCTGGTAGGACACACACAGGTACAGCATAGAGCTGCTTTCGGAGTTATGCATCATGATTTTTTAAGTTGGAGTGTGTTTGGATGAGGAGGGACAAGAAAGCTCCTTCTGCAGGGGAGGTGGTCCCCACTGCAGCTTCATCTGTCCCTAGGCCACCTCCCTGCAGCCGCCCCAGGCGGTTGTGCTCGGCGTCGTGTCCTGGCTGCTTTCCTCTGAGTCACAGGCCTCACCACAGCACTTCTTCCTCCACCTCCTTCAGGTCTGGCCAGCCAGGAAGTCACAACCACAGATAAGAGGTTCTGTGCTGAGCATCTTCATTAGCCCCCAAGTGAGGCCAGAGGCAGATGGTGATGGGTCTGAGGCTTGGGGCCACTTCACAGGACAATCATCTTTATACTTTTCATTTTGGTTTTAGAACTCTGTGGGATTTCTTTATCTCAAATGCCCTTCTCAGTCTACAGACCTCCTGAAGGCTCATCTGGTTTGCTAGGTATTAGTCTGCTCAATACAGATGACAAGATAGTGGGCGAAACAAGAGGTCTGGTAACGTAAGTTCCTGATGACATGAGATGTACACAGTGTATGTGCAATTTCTCAACACATGTTTGACCTAAACACTTGCAAATACACCATTCTGAGCTGAGAGAGTGACTTTCTTTGTTTTTGTTTTTTTTTAAGCAATGACATTAATCCAACAATCATTGGAGAATGCCTACTATTTTCCAGGTATTCTCACAAGACCACAAGATTCAATGTGAGAGATCCCCTGCCCTCTAGAGTTTTACAGGTTAATGGAAAGGGGTTTTTACCAAGAAGCGCAAATCCAAATTACTCTTGCTTCTTATGTCAGCAACCTCACACTCAGGAGTAAGCAGCAGCCAAGGGGCACACAGAGCCACAGGCTAAACACGGTCCACAGCTTCCCGTAATCAAAGGGCTTCAAAGATTTGGAAGACACTTTTCTTTTTATTTTTAAAGCAACCACACACCTATTCTGGAATAGTGTACAAAAATCACATAGACCATCCTGACTCCTAACTGAATCCCCTCGTCCACCATCAGAGAACACAAGGGCACTTTTTGGCATGACGGAGAGAAGGGAGGGGGCAGGGGTGGCCAGAGAGGCGGCTGGAGTGGAGGCACCAAGGAAATGTAAACTGCAGGATGCATCCTGAGGCAGTCAGGGTTCAGGGCATTCTTGTGGGTGGTCACTCGGGCCCTAGATTAAAGGCAGAAACACAGAAATGCCTTGGGGGATGTTGTAAACTTCAGCAGCTCTATCTGTTGTTTCAGAAATGAGGGAGAAACATTCACCAGAAGCTTCAGACTGGGAAGAGACAGTCTTTGAAGCAACCCAGGGGCTTCTTAGCTGCAGCGGTGTCTGCTTTGAAGTTCAGTCCACTCTCCCCAGGAAGCCGGGAGGCTCTCAAGCGCTTGCAGCAGAGAAGTTTCATAAAACAGAAAGAGCAGAGAGAGGCACGCTGCGCCCTCCAGCATGGCTGCCTGGCAGGAAGTTTTGCTGAGTAACTTTGGTTTTAGTTGGAAACCTTCTGTCATGTTCCTGTCGGGGCAGGGTGGGGAGTGTGGGCTGCACTGTGGCCGGTGGGTTAGATTTCCTCCTTCCATGCGGTGGACAGGGATGCAGGGTGGCGGCATGAAGCCATGGACAAGTGGAGAACTGACCTTGAGAAGATGGAGAGGTCACCACAGAGGGTTTCCAACTCACGAAAGCATTTGTGCTATGGGGGGGACAAGGGACGCTGGCCTATAGAACAGGCCACCGGAGATTCCAGAGCAGAGCCCTGCCCAGGCCTCCAGACTTGTGGCTTTAATTATCCAGTTAGTCATAGATTTACTGTCATCCAAGTTTAAGAAGCTTGACTGTGACCCATGTGCAAAAAAAGATTGTTCAGGCTTTTTTTTTTCTTCTTCTTCTTAAAGCCACTCTGGGCTGCTCAGCAGGCTGAGGCAGGATCCTCAGGGCCCGCCAGCCCTGGAGAAGTGGGGACTGCCTACTTGCACTTTTTTTTTCTTTCTTAGGCACTTTTATCTTGAACACAGAGCCTCAGGCATTGCCCAGTCTGGTTAGTCTGGAAAAACTTAAGAGCCAACAGTTTATTTCTGCTCAGAGGGCAGTTTCACTAGCACAGAGCACGTGGTGAGCAGAGTACAAATGACAAGGCTGGGGGTGCAGGTGAGGTGCTTCGACCCTGATGGGCGCTGGGCTGCTCACTCAGTTTTACACAGGAAGTGGTAGGGCCCTGTCTCCCCTGGCCCCTGCCCATGCCCCAGGAGAAAGGGGTATGTTTGGGTGGTACCCTCCTGCATGGGCAGGGGCGGGTGATTGTATCGTCGGCCGTGGAGCTCAGTGTGCACAGCTTGGGCTTCCATTTGGAGGAATCTGATCCTTGGACTTGAACACTCTGCTCTTTGTGTTTTGCACAACAGGAGAGTCCTGCTCCTCGCTTAGCTCAGCACAGCGAGTCCCCTGGTTTCAGCTTCCCTCCTGAGCACCTGATGGTTGTTGGTTTACTGTGACTCACTGCCATTGTATCTGCCTGGGCTTATGTTTCCAGCATCTCACCAGAGCTGCTGTGACCCATCTCCTGGGCAAAGCCTTCCACACAGAGGCTGCCAGGCCAGCAGGAGAGGAGACCCAATTCATCCATCAGCATTTGAGTAATTCCATCCACACATACTTCTCTTCCAAATACCTGGGCTATTTTCCTTTCCCTGAGCCATGCAAGCCCAAGGCGCCAGCAGGGCTGCGTGCTCTCAGGAGCAGGACACGTCACATCACCTTGAGTGCGCCAGGGGCCCTGCCACAATGATTTCTTTGTGAGGTCATCTTTGCAGCGGTTTCCTGAAGCTCTGGACTCCGTCCTGGTATCTTCACACATTCTAGGTGTTTCAATTCAGTAAAACCATAAGGGCCTTTTGACTGCTCACTCCTGCACTTCACACTGGGGAGGACACAGAAGTCCCCAGAGAGTGCCCTGGACGACAGAATGTAGTTCAGAGGTATCTAAGGTAGGTTGCACCCAAAAGGGGTCCTACAAAGAAAGAATTCCGGGGCCAATTAAATTTGGGGATCTGCATAGTCCATCTCTCTCTTGATGATTCAAAACATATATTTATACATATTAAAGGTTCTGAGAAGTCCTGTAAGGAAATCCTGCTCCACTTTTTAACCCACCATTTCCCAAACTCAGCACGATAGTGATATTAGCATGCTACTCTTTTCATATAACACCTACTTATATCTTAAGGAACTAATTGATGTCTTTTGAGATGTATTTTAGGAAATGATCTAACAGTGGTTTTCAACCTAAGGAAACACCTCATTAGAGAGTGCTTGGGCATAGGAGGTGGCATTTTGGGTTGTCACAAAGATGGGGAGGTGCTACTTGCATTTCATACATAGGGGTTGTGAGGGCGGGGGCGGCTAGTGGTTACAGTAATGATGCAATGCAGCCCCGTCCCAAGCCGGAGGCGGGGCACTGTCCTGCCCTAAATGCCCACAACTCTCCCCACGCCACTCTCCCACCCCACTGAGAAGCAGTGGTTGGGCCCACGCTCAGCATTGTGTTCCAGGCCCTCTCTGCGGGTTCAAACGCCTCTTGATGTCCTTTTGGTCTCTGCCTCCTTGCTTCCTCTAGTTGGGATGCCTGCACGCTGGACAGAGTTAGGTCTTTTGTGGCTCTGGTCCCAGTAGGAGATGACAGACACAACCAGAGGGCAGGGTTCCATGGTTCCACGGTTCCATCTACTCTGGAGGTGAAAAAGGAGTGTGTGAAGTGGTCCCTGGGAATAAAGAGAAAGCGCTCATCTTTCTGAAAAACTTTTCACCTCTCAGGGAAAGGGAACCTGAGACAAGCCAAAGAGAAAACTCCGGGTGCTCAGCCAACTCCTTGAGAAGGAAAGTGAGGATGGAGGCTGAAGCCCCTTCCATCCTTCCTGGTAACGCAGCGGAGACGCCAACATCCACGATCTGCAACTCAAAGTCAAGGGATTCCGTGTCCCTGCTTGTGTCAACACAGAAAACGCCCATGGCAACGGGCAAGTGCGGCCTGAAACGGCAGAGTGTGTGTTTCACAAAACGGGTGGCTCACGGCTGCAGCAGCCCGGGGAGGTGCTGGCCCTGCCTTCCAGGGGCTGGTCCTCAGGGGTGGGTGCAGCTTCGCGGGGCTGGCTCGGCGTCGCGCCGCGGCGGTTTGGGCGGGGGAGCAGCTCTGCAGGGAGGCGCCGCGGGGCGGGCCGCGGAGATAGCGGCAGGGCGGGGCCCCCGGGGGCGCGGGGACGCCCTGCGGCCGGATATCAGCCGCCACGCCCGCGTGGGCGGAGAAAAGAGCAATTTGACTTTGGACTGAGAGGAGGGATGCGGGGAGGGAATCCACCACCTGCCCTCCGGCGACTCCAGTCCTGCGCGCAGCAGAGGCACCGCCGCCCGTGAACACCCCGGAGCCCGGTACGCGCCGAGCCCCGCAGCAGTTCTCCGCACCTCCGGTACAGGTCTCTGCAGCAGTCAGAAGGCTCCTCTCCCAACCCAGGAACGTCTGCAATAAATTGCTTCCATGTGCTGGCTTCCCGCTTCCTCTTTGTCTCTCAGGGTTAATGTGGGAAAAGGGAAGTGGCATATATATATATTTTTTTATTTTGAAAATGACCTTTAGGGCAAAGTCCTGCCAAGTGTGTAGTTCAATAGCTCATTTTATAGATGAGGACACCAAGCTCCAGTGAAATCAGATTCCAAGTCACCTGCTGGTGCGCCGCCAAACCAGGTGGAGAACCCTGGTGCCTCCGCTCCTTGGGCATTTTGACTCCAGCATTCATGTCTGTTTTCCCTTCTTTAATACCCACTACAGCAAAATTTTTGTTGCTGTTTCCCTCTGTTAAGAATTATTAAAAATAGGACGAGGGGAAGCAAAAAGTTCTTTCAATATTAAATTAAAGCAATGTCTGACAAGCCCATTTGAGAGTCATTTGGCTATCTAGGGGAAGATAACTTTGACTTACTTTTTACTATAGAGTCCAAACATTCTTAACTCTTAGTTAGGCCAGGAGCCCCGGCTCAGGCCTGTAACCCTAGTACTCTGGGAGGCCAAGACGGAAGGATTGCTTAAGGCCAGGAGTTCAAGACTGATGTGAGCAACATAGCAAGATTCCCATATCGATTTTAAAAAATAAACAAAATAAAATAACATGAGACAGTACTGTGTAGAAACTGTTAAAATGTAAGTGCTGTCTGGGTATGGTAGCTCACACCTGTAATCCCAGCACTTTGGGAGGCTGAGGTGGGCTTGAGCTCAAGAGTTTGAGACCTGCCTGGGCAACATGGTGGTGTGTGCCTGTAGTCCCAGCTACTCTGGAGGCTGAGGTGGGAGGATGGCTTGAGCCTAGGCAGTGGAGGTTGCAGTAAACCAAGATCATGCTACTGCACTCCAGCCTGGGGGACAGAGCCAGATACTGTCTCAGAAAAAAAAAAAAGTAACTGTTTTTCTGTTCTGCAGAGATGCAAATGATTCCTATCTGGTCAGATCAAGGACCCCAAAAGTTACAGTTTTGCTGCCCTGTAGCATGCACGTTAACCAGTTTTGTATCTAACTTTGTGATCTTACATCAGCATTCCTTTTCGTTCTCTGAGTTCACAAAATCTTTATTCTCGTAATCTCTTCGAACCAGTGTTGCCACCTTGCAAAGTCCCTTATTAATGAGTTACCTACCTCACTGATACATATTCACCACATCTTGTCAAGGCTTCATATTCCTCTCCCTGTATTCTCCCACAAATACACACTATCAGCTTTCAGTGCACACCAAGTGCCCATTGTTGATTCTCTGTCCCAAGTGGCTCCTCTGGAGCATATGCATGACATCAGGGGGACATAGGGCTTTTAATTGTCAAAAGTGTACAAACTCAGCACATTATTCCAAATAATCTCTGCCCCTGACCCCTCATACTTTGATCATGCTGTATCTGTGATCTGGGGCTGGGGACTCTGGCCCTCAAGATGCCTACAATGCTCTTGGTCCCTGCTAAGAGCCTCTACCCACACACGGGCTCATGCGCATAACCCTAGAACTCTGCACACGGCTGGATGACCTGTGGCACGCACCTGATCCAGGCAGCAGCCCACTTCCCTGTTGGTCAGCCAGTGAAGGAAGGCTCAGCCCCACAAGGCCAGTGAGATTCTCTGTCTTGGCTTAGATTGCTTAGAGTGAAGACTTGGTAGTAAAGGAGAAGGAGATAAAGCAGGCACTTGAGGCCCCGAAGCAGCAGACACTTAAATAAGCAGCAGGAAGAAGATCCCGGCAGAGACAGAACACCTGAGTTTTCCACATGGCCCACGGAGCTTGTAGGCACAGAGGGATGGGCCCCGCTGCTAAGTGGCAAGAAGACGAAATGTCTGTGTTGTAGAACTGTGTGTGATCTTGGAAGGCCTCTCGGTTCCTGAACGGCATCTTGGGTTCTGTCAGGCTCCACACAGGTTCTATTGCTCCTCTTCCTCCAACAGGCCAAGGTGTGTGGCTTTTCCAGGGTTGCCATCCAACCTGTCACTTGGTCTGTGGCTCCTAGTTTCTTCTCCACATGTGGCTGTAAAAGAAACTCCACAATCCCGGAGGGAACTCAGTGGGCCCCTTCTTCCAATCCAAAAACCTCGATTCACTCTTTTACTTTTTCTACCAACTTAATACGTTAAAGAATAATAATAATAAAAAAAATTGTTACCTTTGTTCAGCCAACTCTCTCCAGGCTCATCAATGATTTTCTAGGAGAGAATAAGTTTCCTTGATTAGGCCTGTCCTTCCTCTCTGTCTCTCTCCATTCATGTTTGAGCATTCATTCATTCTCTCCACAAGCACATCATGGATTCTAAAGTGAAGAAGCCAATATTCGCACTTTGAAGATTCTCAGTCTCGCATGTGCAGTGTTACAAGAGTGGGATTGGTGCAGCAGTGAAATGGGAGGCGGGTCCCGAGATTTGGGCACCAGAACCTTGAGTGACAAGGTGGGGGTGGGGAGAGGAGCTTTTCCTCCTGGCTTTCCCCCAAAACACTGACTTTCATGCCTCTGGCCTGGAACCACAGGTGACCAAAGCCATATGTTCAACTTGCATTAATTAAATGGTGGCCTCAGCAACATTTCTGGTGCTGCTTCTGTTGCTTTGGCATTACAATGTCTTCAATATTTGTTACTGTGTGTCATTTGTCATGTTTAACCCAGCGGCTCAGGTTTTATTTGTCTGTAAAACTTAAATGTTGAGAGACTTCTGTTCTTGATTTTTTAAAAAATAAAAATTATTTTTGGTTTATTCCATGAGAACATATCTTCTATAGGTTGAACCTCCAATGGTCTTCCTCCTTGATTTTTCTGGGAGATGACTGTAATTTTTTTTTTTTTTTTTTTTTGAGACAGAGTTTCGTTCTTGTTGCCCAGGCTGCTGGAGTGCAATGGTGAGATCTCGGCTCACCACAACCTCTGCCTCCCGGGTTCGATTCTCCTGCTTTAGCCTACCCGGTAGCTGGGATTACAGATATGTGCCACCATGCCTGGCTAATTTTGTATTTTTAGTAGAGACAGGATTTCTCCATGTTGGTCAAGCTGGTCTTGAACTCCCAGCCTCAGGTGATCCGCCCACCTCAGCCTCCCAAAGTGCTGAGATTACAGGCGTGGGCCACCGTGCCCGGTGTAGTCTTAACTGCTTTTAGGAAATGGTGTAAGAAAAGGCTGTGCTATAAACTCAAAATCCTACTAATACCCAGTTCTCAGCCCCAAACGGAAGATTACATTTCCAGTCTAGTTTCTAATCGCAAGTATCCAGGCACCCAGGATGGCGGGAGAAGGGAAAAGGTGGTGCCTTAAATGAGGGGAAGGACATCTCAGGCTTGGCCAGTTCTTACTCTTCCCAGGGGCCACCCTCAAGCCCCATCCTGAGCAGGTAAGTGAGGCAGGCAGGCAGTCTGGGAACATGTGTGGGAGGGAATGCAATGGTATTCTCCAGGCTGGGAAGACGCAACGGTGCTGCAGCCCTGGCCTGTGTTTTTCTTTCCCACAAAGACCAACACCGGTGCTGCTGACATCATGACAGGTTTGATCATTTTTATTTTGGGGTGAGGGAGGTGTTATGGTGATGAGGAGTCCTGTGAGCTTGCGCAGTTCCCCTCAACTGCAGGCCATCCAGGCTTCCTTCTCTACAGTAAAGACGAGGAGAATGGCTGCTTCCTAAGGTGATGGCGAGGTAGGATGAGGAGTGCAGATGGCCCACCCTGCTCCCGGTGGTAACTATGTGTATGATTTCCTTTGGGGAGAAGACAGAGATTGCCCTTCTGATCCTCCCAGCTATAAATTTGGGCTGAGGCAACTTTTAGACACAAACAGGGCACTCCTGGCTATGGGGCCTCAATGTTTTCCTTGAGGTGGAGCATCTAGGCATTTCCCTGAGGTTTCTGAGGCCTGGGCGGGATGGGGTGGGATGTGGCTCGTGCTGACAGCTGTTCCCCACCCAACTTTGTGCCCTGGGGAGGGAGATCTACCTGCACCTCCCACTGCACTGGATCTGCAGGGAGCTGGGGCTGCCCTTGGACACCTCAGGCACAGGCTCTCATCCCCTGCCCAGCTGCTCTTTACACCCATCCCTGTGTCCAGGGAGATTTTGCCATGATTTCAAAAAAGAAATGATTATTCAGAAGGCATTCTATGTATTTCCTTTTTTTTTTTTTTTTTTTTTTGAGATGAAGTCTCGCTCTGTCAC
>NC_045439.1:57316805-57317346 GCF_002776525.5 Piliocolobus tephrosceles | reverse complement strand
TTTGAGATGAAGTCTCGCTCTGTCACCAGGCTGGACTGCAGTGGTGCGATTGGCTCACTGCAACCTCCGCCTCCGGGTTCAAGTGATTCTCCCGCTTCAGCCTCCCGAGTAGCTGGGACTACAGACACGTGCCACCACGCCCGGCTAATTTTTGTATTTTTAGTAGAGATGGGGTTTGACCATGTTGACCAGGATGGTCTTCATTTCTTGACCTCGTGATCTGCCCGCCTCGGCCTCCCAAAGTGCTGGGATTACAGGCGTGAGCCACTGCACCCGGCCAACATTCTTCTATGTAGTTCTAAGGCCCCTGCTCCACTGTACAGCAAGTGGCCACACCCCTAGCATCTTCCTTGCCTATCCTAGACCCTTAACAGCACTCAGCTTGGAAAAGACCTTTACAGCACTCAGCTGGGAGCCATGATTATGCTTGTAATCCCAGTACTTAGGGAGGCCAAGGCAGGTGGATCGCTTAAGCCCAGGAGTTTGAGACCAGACTGCGCACCATGGCAAAACGCTATCTCTGAGGAAAAAAAAAAAAAAA
>NC_045439.1:57306357-57311805 GCF_002776525.5 Piliocolobus tephrosceles | reverse complement strand
CCAAAGTGCTGGGATTACAGGCTTGAGCCACCGCGCCCGGCCAAATAAATAAATTAAAAAAATTTTTTTTTTTTCACATGGAATTTCACCCTTGTCGCCCAAGCTGGAGTGCAGTAGCACATTCCAGCTCACTGCAACCTCTGCCTCTCAGATTCAAGCAATTCTCCTGCCTCAGCCTCCTGAGTAGCTGGGATTACAGGCATGTGCCACCATGCCTGGCTAATTTTTTGTATTTTTAGTAGAGACAGGGTTTCACCATGTCGGCCAGGCTAGTCTCGAACTCCTGACCTCAGGTGATCCACCTGCCTCGGCCTCCCAAAGTGGTGGGATTACAAGCATGAGCCACCACCCCCGGCCTAAAAATAAAATTTTTAAAAAACAAGGTATTTCTTCAGGTAAAAGAAAAAAATGAGGCAGGAGGAAAGAACAGAAAAACCTATGGGGGGAGGCTTAGTCTGTAAAACACTGACTTCCAGTTGGGCACGGTGGTTCACGCCTGTAATCCCAGCACTTTGGGAGGCCAAGGCGGGCGAATCACAAGGTCAGGAGATTGAGACCATCCCAGCTAACACAGTGAAATCTCGTCTCTACTAAAAATACAAAAAAATTAGCCGAGCGTGGTGGCGGGTGCCTGTAGTCCCAGCTACTTGGGAGGCTGAGGCAGGTCGGGAGGCTGAGGCAGGAGAATGGTGTGAACCCAGGAGGCGGAGCTTGCAGTGAATGGAGATTGCACCACTGCACTCCAGCCTGGGCGACAGAGCGAGACTCCATCTCAAAAAAAAAAAAAAAAAAAAAAAAAAGTAAGAAAAAAAAAGAAAAAACACTGTCTTCTACTTTTTCCCTCTTTATTAAAACCATTCCCCTCGCTTAATCATAGCCAGGTGATCTGTCTCCACTGTGCTTTTAGGACCATAGCCTTGAAAAAGAGACTCTGAGAGATTCACTCAAGTCATGCAGAATTTTGGGACAATGTGAGGTTTTCTCCCCAGGGATCCCTTCCGTGTTTGAATCCCCACACTCCAAGAGTCGTTCAGCAGTGGCCATGGGGACTGGCGTCTGCATCCCAACCCATACTTGGAGTAAGTTTTCCATTTTCAGAAGTCTCTCAGTCATCAGGCTGAAGTTGACTTCAGTGGGGCAGGCAACCTCATGCCCTACCTAGGTGCCTGTGAGAATTGGATTCAGCTTTTAAAGACCCCACTCTCTGCTTCCAAACGGTTTAAACGAAGACAGAAGTGTATTTTGTTCTCAGGTGAATGAAGTCTGGATTTAGTCTTCCTGAGGTTGTCATGAACCAGGATCTCTTTATCCTGCTTTCTCCCCATCCTTGGCATTTGGCATGAACTTTCCACGACTCCCTTGCCTCCCCTCTTCTCGCCCCATGCTGCACATGCCACTTTCACTTACTTCATTGGCTGGAACATGGAGACTCCGCCAGCGAGGGAGGCTGGAAAAGGCATTCTTCATTCTGAGTGCCAGTTTCATGTTGGGGGCCCATCACTAAGGAAGAAGAGCAGAACGGATATTTGGGGGATACGAGGAGTCTCTGACCTCTCATGCCACTCCATGATGTGCCACAGCAAAAAATCCTCACCGGAATAGCTCCACTGCTGGTGATGCCAGTGAAGGCCACTGCGGGAAAGAATAATTGATTCCAGACACATCAGTAAAGACACCCTCCTGTTATAAGTGCTGAGAGAATGGCTTGGGACTACCTGGGGAAAGCTTCCCTATCATTCTCCATCCTGACCATTTAGAGATCACTACCCTCAGGGAGTAAGGTCTCAAATCCCATTTCAATGCCTCATGGACAGCTGGACTTACAAGGATTCAGGCCCACGGAAACATTTTAGGAAACTTCCAGGGAGCCAGAGATCAGGCAAGGGAGCTGCGTCCCTACGTGACCCCATCTCAGCTGAGATAAGACAAGAGCAGCTTTCTTTGTGAAAAACGAAAGTGGGAAATGTTTCTTGATGTTTCACTACAAGTCTATACAGAGGGTCCGTTTATGAATAAGAGAACTGTGGAATTCCACACAAGGTTGTTGGATCTCAGAGAGCTCCTTCTGCAGCTGGGAGCACTGTAACTGGATTATCCAAACACCACTTTGGCAGGTCATTAACAACCATGTGACAAACTATCTTTAGAGAAGGAATCCAGCCTCAACACCTCAACATTCACTAGTTAGCACTTACAGAGTGCTTAAAGTGCTGGTTGGAGCATGGTAGGGGCTCAGCAAATATTAGTGAAACATGTGCCTGGACATTCTGGGTAAGAGAAGCCATTATTATTATTAGATATTTATGATGCATTTACTATGTATAAGGGATATAAGCACTCTGAAGGATCACAGAGATAAAAAAGACATTGTTCCTGCCCTCAAGGAGTTTACAATCTAATAAAGAAAATAAGAGACTGGGGCGGTGGCTCACGCCTGTAATCCCAGCACTTTGGGAGGCCGAGGTGGGCGAATCACAAGGTCAGGAGATCAGGACCATCCCAGCTAACACGGTGAAACCCTGTCTCTGCTAAAAATGCAAAAAATTAGCCGGGTGTAGTGGCAGGCACCTGTAGTCCCAGCTACTCGGGAGGCTGAGGCAGGAGAATGGTGTGAACCTGGGAGGCAGAGCTTGCAGTGAGCCGAGGTCGTGCCACTGCACTCCAGCCTGGGCGACAGAGGGAGACTTCGTCTCAAAAAAAAAAAAAAAAAAGAAAGAAAGAAAGAAAATAAGAATTATTTCAAAAGGTTGTTTATTTCATGTCAGTTTCTAAAAATCAAAGCAAAAAATAATCAAGGTAAGAATCTGGGTTCCTGCCTCCCACATTTATAATTGTAAATGTCTTTTTTTTTTAAAGCAAGTTTAACAAAGTAAAGGCATAAAGAATGGCTACTTCATAGGCAGAGCACCTATAATTGTGTCTTTGAAGAGGCTGGTTTTAATTTTTTTCTTGTATTTGTTTATTTTTAGAGATGGGGGTCTTGCTATGTTGCCCAGGCTGGTCTCAAACTCTTAGCCTCAATCAATCCTCCTGCCCTGGCCTTCTAAAGTTCTGGGATTACAGGCATGAGCCACTGCACTCAGTTAAGGCTGGTTTTAAAATCCTCTCTTTTCTCCTAGAAGATGGAGAGGATGTGATGTGGGTCACATGGGCCAGGCTAGGGGGATCATGGGCTACACACTGTCTTTGGAAACAACAGCAGTGGTGCCTCCTGTTTGTTCCTGTCACCTCTTGCTTCCTAGCTGAGCCTCTGCCTCAGTGTGCCCCTCTCCAAGATGAGACAACTGCATGTGCGGACTCCAGCTCCCTCCCTTCCTTGCACTCCTAGCTGCTGGAAGCAGTCATATCTGTGAATCACATAGAGCTTCCTGACAACTGGGCTTACATCAAATCTTTCTTGGCAATATAAGAATGAAACATCTGGTTTTTCAAACTGGCTGTTTTGTTTTGAATTCATCTTCAGATGAGCTTTTCTCAGGAGAAATGAGGAGGGGAGGACAGAGAGCAGAATAAAATGCCCACAGGAGAGTAAAACAAGATGCCAGAAGACCAGGAGGAAGACCACAGATTTCCAGAGCCTGATCCTCTGCCACCAGACCCTGAGGGCAGCTCTTTGATTTCTGGGCACTCGTGTCCTCCATTCCATGCCTTCGGCGGCCACCACCCCAACCCTGGGGTCGTGCTCCTCCACACTGCACAGCAAGTTTACTGCCTAGCAAAGTATGGCCCAGATCAATGGGGGCTTCAAAACCATCCACACTTACATTTCGTTCATTCATTTGCTCATTTATTCATTCAACACTCATTGAGCACCAGTAGGTGTCACCTAGAAGTGTTGTTTCCATTTGCTATCAGCAAGGGTATCACCTTTTCTATACAATGAGTCTCATTTCCCAAGAGTGGTTTTGGATTTGAAAGCAGATGTTACTCCGAACCTTTTCTGAGGGCAGTGTCTCAGCTCCTCTGGGAGGCCCCCAGTTCTCCAAAGGATCCTTAGACATCCTTGGCCCAAGTTAGCATCCATCTCCCTGCACATCCTCACAGATAACTAAAAAGGATCAAAGCATCTTTGGACAGTCCTGGGTTGTCCCCAAGGAAATCAGAGGCACCTGGATGTAACTAACAAAGACTCTTTGTGTCAATGGGGCTGAGTCACCTGACAGGTCTGAAATGTAACTTCCTCCTCTGGGGCCAGGAGAATGGAACCCGAAAGGCTAGAAGGATAGATCAAAATGAAGATAAAATTTTAAAGGAATGAAAGTAGAGTTTTGTACTTAGTGATTAAAAGAGGAAAAGAAATGATGAAGGAAAAAGGAATCTCATTTGACGGTGTTGTATGTGAAACTGACTTACAGATTTTGGTTGACTGCAAGCTCAAGGTGGACTAAGGCCTGATGTGGCAGCTGGAAACCTGAATGGACTTCGATTGTGTTCACAGAGTCAAGAGTGTCTAGTGAGGAGACAGTAGCCCCCTGGGTTTGTCACAGGTCAGGCCATTTGTAAAATATTAGGCTTAGTTCTGGGTCCATGTTTTAAGATACATTTTAACACACTGGAAAGACTCCCAGAGAAAGGTGGTATAAGTGTGGGAACCACACCGCAAAAGAAGCCACTGATGTTCATCTGTAAAAATGATTTATGGACATGACAACTTTCTTAAAATATCTGATTGTTGAGATGTAAAAGGGAGCGTGGAGAACTGAAGGCTGAGAAGGACTTCATTCTCAGATTGTGGGAGAGACCTTCTGATGTGGACTTCCACAACCTCTGGCCACTTCACCTCACAATTTGATCTGCAACTTCCTCTTTCCCTTCATGTCCTCCTGTCTTAGACGAAGGATCATTCCTCTGTCTTCCAGAGGCTAACTTCATCCTCTCCCATCTCCTGCAGAACATGCCCTGCTAATTACTATCCCCTCTAGAATCCTTTATTTTTCTTTCTTCCCATAAGCCCACAAATACAAGGCAGATGATGAGTTGGGTACTTATTACATGCCAGGTGCATAGTAGTTAACCTGCCTTATCTTGATTAATCCTCAGACCAACCCAATGAAGTAGGTGATATCCTCTCCAGTTACAGATGAAGAAACAGAGGTTAGCTGGGTGTGATGGCTCATGCCTATAATCCCAGCACTTTGAGAGGCCAAGGTGGACAGATCACTTGAGGCCAGGAGTTTAAGACCAGCCTGGCCAACATGGTGAAACCCCCTCTCTACAAAAAAATACAAAAATTAGCCAAGTGTGGTGGTGCACACCTGTAACTCCAGCTACTCAGTAGGCTGAGGCATGAGAATTGCTGGAACCTGGGAGGTGGAGGTTGCAGTGAACCAAGACCCACCACATTGTGTATTCCAGCCTAGGCAACACAATGAGACTCTGAAAAAGAGGAAGGAAGGAAGGAAGGAAGGAAGGAAGGAAGGAAGGAAGGAAGGAAGGAAGGAAGGAAGG
>NC_045439.1:57301964-57306347 GCF_002776525.5 Piliocolobus tephrosceles | reverse complement strand
AGGAAGGAAGGAAGGAAGGAAGGAAGGAAGGAAGGAAGGAAGGAAGGGAGAGAGAGAAAGAAAGACAAAAAGGGAGGAAGGAAGGAGAAAGAGAAAGAAAGAGAAGGAAGGAAGGAAAGAGAAAGAAAGAAAGAGAAAGAAAGAAAGAAGAAAGAGGAAGGAAGGGAAAGAAAGGAAAGGAAAGGAAGAAAGGGAGGAAGGGAGGGAGGAAGGAAAGAGAAACAAAGAGAAAGAGAAGAAGGAAAGAAGAAAGAAAAGAATGAAAAAGAAAGAAAAGAAAGAAAAAGAAAAAAGAGAGAAAGAAAGAAAAAGAAAGAAGGAAAGAAAGAAAAAGAAAGAAAGAAAGAAAGAAAGAGAGAGAGAGAAAGAAAGAAAGAAGCCTCAAGGAGTTCCGTGACATTTCCAAGCTCACCCAAGTGAGCTTGGCCAAGTACGGAACTTGCAGAGTGCTTAAAGTGCTGGATGGACTCGATTCCAGGTCCATCTACCATTAAAATCCCCAAGCTCACTTGCTTCCAGGCTTTAAATGTGCTACTCCACTCCCAGCCAAGTGCCTTTAAAGAAGGCTTTCTCTGTGGATCTACTTTCTTACCTCTCATCCACTCAGCCTGCTGCAGCCTACTTTCTGCCCTCACCCTCTGAAGAAATGGCCTGCAGAAGGTCACTGGTGACCTAGGTTAATCCCACCAGCCTCTCCTCAGTTCTCACCCCACATGGCCCTTTGTGGCATTGACATTGCTAGCCATATTCACCTTCCCCTATCCTCCACCCTCTGCCACATCTGGCTGAGCCCCTTTCTCTCACCACTTCACCTCCCATCCTATAATCCCCACCTCAGGTCCCTTCCTCCAGGTGTAATTGGCCCTTTTAAAGGACCTGAGGACTCAGCTAAAGTTGGAAATCAGGAATCTGTGTGTGGGACTTCCCTGGTAGGTGTAGGGGTGCTATGGGTCTAAATGTGTCTCCCTCAAATTGACATGTTGAAGCTTAAATGCCAATGGAATCGTATTAAGAGGGGGGCCTTTTGAAGGTGATTAAATCATGATTCCTTATGAATGGGACTGATGACCTCATAAAAGAGGTCCGATGGAGCCTCTTTTGCCCTTCCCTCTCTTCTACCATGTGAGGACACAGCAATCATCTCTGTCTTCCTCCTCTGCTATGTGATGACACAGCAAGAAGGTGCCATATGAGGGACAGGCCCTCACAGACACTGAATCTGCTAGTGTGTTGATCTTGGACTTCCCAGCCTCTGGAGCTATGAAAAAATAACCCTCTGTTCTTTATAAATTACCTAGTCTATAGTATTTTGTTGTAACAGCCCAACATATGGGGTGCAGTTCCAATGACCCAACTGTCCTCACACCTATACTGGGTGGAATTATAAAGAGTGGGGAAGAGTTACAGGTCAGAAACAAAGGGGTCAGAGATGGGGATTGGTATTGTCTCAAAAAGCAGAGACAGCTAGCTGGGCAGAAGGCAGAGATGGTGAAGTTCAAGGAAAAAGCAGGCTGAGGCCCTGGGAGAGGGTGCCCATGATACAGAAAAGGAATTACAGATGTCATGGAAATTACAGATGTCAAGGAATTAAGACTCTAGATTGTTGGCCAGTTCATTGACTTAGACTCTGAAATCCCCTAAAATCATGACAGCAGGTGGATTTCACTTCCCTGACTTGTGTCCACAACTCATGTGAAGCTGTGTCCTCAATAGCGATAAGATTTTGCATTCCCTGGGGCTTATCTTACATCTTCCAGTTTGCCCAGAGCTCAGCATCCCTACTCCAGTTAAGCAGGGCCACAGATGCAATGCTGTACTGAGTAGGGTAACTCCAGGGGTGCCCTTCACACAGAATACCCATTGGGGATCCTGAGACCACGCAGATAAGCACTTATTTAAAGAAGAGATGAATTCATTTCCTGTGTGTGTGTGTGTGTGTGTTTTGTTTGTTTGTTTGTTTGTTTGTTTTTTGATGAAGTGTCGCTGTGTCGCCCAGGCTGGAGTGCAGTGGCACGATCTCAGCTCACTGCAAGCTCCGCCTCCCTGGTTCATGCCATTCTCCTGCCTCAGCCTCCCTAGTAGCTGGGACTACAGGCATCTGCCACCAGGCCCGGCTAATTTTTTTTTTTTTTTTTAGTAGAGACAGGGTTTCACTGTGTTAGCCAGAATGGTCTCAATCTCCTGACATCGTGATCTGCCCGCCTCGGCCTCCCAAAGTGCTTGGATTACAGGCATGAGCCACCGCGCCCAGCCTCCTGTGTGTCTTATTCCAATTCAATTCAGCAGCATTCTTTGAACCCCTACTGATACCAGGCTCTGTGTGATGGATTAAGACAACTCACAATGAGAAAAGGGGCAAAGGGATAGCCTGCTGCCCAGGTGCTGATGTCCTCATTGATTCTCAGGGCAAAATCTCAGAGGGTTCCATATGTAGCCCTAGGCTCTCTCTTCTGGTCTCAGCATTTGCAAAGCCCAGCAACTCTTTAGCTTAATAAATGAGAGGAGGATTGTCTTGGTGAGACTGCTCAGGAATATTTGGCATCTCTCAGGTCCTGGCCCACAGCCCCCCGAGTCACCAGGTGAATGAAGCAGAAACGTGTCTGTCTTGGGCAGAGCTGTGGCTGCTTTCCCTCTTCATAGTCTCCACATTGAGGGGGAGGGCATTTACTGCTTTTCCCCTTGGCTTCACTCCTACCTCATTTCCTTCTGCAAGGAGTCTCAGGATCTCTTTTCATTTTCACATAGACACAACCCCTGCCTCCAAACCCTTGGAGTATTTCTCAGAGAATTCCATCTTGGCTGTTTCCTTCAGCATCGACAAAAGCTAGACCATCACAAGGGGCTTCTCCTCCTTATTTTTGAAAGAAGAGCACAAGAAAAGAGCCTCAAATGCTGACTTGCTACTCCCCCATTAAAGTCGGTGTTTGCCCTCACTCTGTCTTATTTTAAGCAGCGGTGCTTCCGTAGAGCAGAGCTAAAAATTCAGCAAGACAGGATAGGTCTTGGATGGCTGCCCCCAGGTCTGCCCTCAGAGACTTCCAGAAAAGCCTTTCTCTCTGTCACTTTGCCTGATTCGCCATTAACATTCCTGCAGCAGGTCCTGGGTACCCAAGTTCTAGCTACATGAGCTATAAAATCCCAAGCAGAACTGGAGCATCAAATTGCTGTGGGTTCACTTTTGGCTGGCAGACCTCTTCTATTAGCACCATAACCACCAACACCATCCCCCCAACACACACAGAGAAATACAGCCTGAGGATAAGAAGCCACATTGAAGAGCTGAGGGTGCTGATGAGGAAGGGACTGGTCCACCAGTCCATGGGAAGGAGTCCCTTTGAAAAGGGGCAAGCTTTGATGTGGGAGTGGAGCAGGGAAATCTAGAAACCCTCCATCAGACCTGCAGTCCCAGGACTCCGGTTCTGTTTAGACTCTTAGGTTTGTCTCCCTCATGAGAAATCCTGGAACTGGACCAGCTACTGTGATAACCTGCAATCCTGGGGACACATTCGGTTTGCAGATGTATTGCACAATATTGAGCAAATGTTGATTCAACATTTATAAGCTGAGAGTCACAGATTCACATCTTCTTTTGGAGAAACAGTAGGTATTAGTACCCCAGGCCCTTGTGGCCAAATAGACTGGACCTTTTAGATAGAGTGAGTGAGTGACAAGTTCGCACTTTCCACCGCTCCCTGTGACAGCCCTCATAAGAGGCCAGGTGCTCCTGACATTGCATGTGCACTGCTGTTTATTCTTATAGTGGAAAAACATTTCTCTATATACTCTTTGCCATCAAACGTGATTTCCCATACAGGACCTCCGTGACTTCTGAAAGTATTTGATTTTGCAACCCCTGATTTAAAGCACCTTGATTGGCCTGGATTGTTTCAATCACAAGGGATGGAAGATAAACCCACCCAATTTAAACAAAAATAAAAAGAGAGGCTGACAGTCTCCCGGAGCTGGGAAGGATTCCTGGGCAGTGACAGAATGGAAGGAGGGGCTGCAGGAATCACAGAAAATGGCCACTGAACTCTGCCAGGACTCTCTCTCCAGCTCTTCTTCCTGCCTGTCTCTGTCTTTGGATGTTGGCCTCATTCTCTTTCAGCAGAGACACCTTTCCACGTGGTGAGGATCATGGCCACCAGAAGTCCCAATTTAGAAATCCCAGTAGAAAAAAGAGCTTCCTGTCTGCAGTTCTGAAAATCAATCCCAGGAAAGGATGCTGGCCTCACTTGGGTCATATGCTGTAGAGCTGCAGACTATTTTCTTTTCTTTTTTTTTTTTTTTTTTTTTTTTTTTTTCTGGGGGTTTTTATTTTTCTCTTGGGGTGGGGGGTGGTGGGGGGGGCTCCGCCCCCCGCCCGCCCCCCCCCGGTTTTAG
>NC_045439.1:57287032-57301864 GCF_002776525.5 Piliocolobus tephrosceles | reverse complement strand
TTTTTTTTTTTTTTTTTTTTTTTTTGAGACGGAGTCTTGCTGTGTCTCCTGGGCTGGAGTGCAGTGGCCGGATCTCAGCTCACTGCAAGCTCCGCCTCCCGGGTTTTACGCCATTCTCCTGCCTCAGCCTCCGGAGTAGCTGGGACTACAGGCGCCCGCCACCTCGCCCGGCTAGTTTTTTTTTTGTATTTTTAGTAGAGACGGGGTTTCACCGTGTTAGCCAGGATGGTCTCGATCTACTGACCTCATGATCTGCCCGTCTCGGCCTCCCAAAGTGCTGGGATTACAGGCTTGAGCCACCGCGCCCGGCCTATTTTCTTTTCAAATCAAACACTTATGTAGTTAGTCACTGTTCTAAGCAGGTCATGAATATTAACTTATTTAAACCATATTTTAAAGAGCCTATGAGTTAGGTGTCATTACTGTCTCCATTGCAAATGAATAAAGTGAGCCCCAGAGATGTTAAGTGGCTATCCCAAGGCCACACAGCTATTAATTAATGAAGTTGACATTTGAAGCCAGGCAGCCTGGCTCCAGAGCCTATGCTTGCACCCCATTGTGTGGTTGTGCAGGTTTGTACCACACAACTCCAGGAAAGCAACCACTGAACTTACACAGAGCATGACCTGCACAGGTGTTGTGAAGAGCCTGCATGTGCCTGAAATTTAATGACCAGTCCTAGAGGTTTACCTGTTTTGGATATTCTGGCTCAGTTTCTACATCTGTAAAGTGAGAGGATAAGGGTTATCTTCTGGGATTGTTAGGACTTGGGGAGATAAGTAACCATCTAGCATGGCTCTTGACACAAAGAATGCTCTAGAAAAGGTCAGCCATTAAAGACTTAACTTTCTTCCTGGCTCTCATGGGCAGATGTCATTCCCAGCCCTCTGCTCTCACTTAGGACAACATCTAGTCTGTACCTCTGAGAATTACAGAGGCCCTGCCACCTCTCCTAGTTTAGCCTTGGCTTTTTAGGATGAAACATAAGCCCTGCTTCCTGTTAAGGAGGGTTGCAAAGGGCAGGGAAAAGGTTGGGTGCTGAGTATGTAGGTGGATGGGTGGGTGGCAGCTGAGGGGAATCAGGGCAAGTGATTGAAGAACACCAGGTGCTTTTATGATGAACTGTGATGTGGGTGAATGAGATGAAACACAAAGGAAAAGGAGCAGAAAGAGAGGCAGGGAGAATGCAACTACCAAAACAAGTAAAATTCTATGACTGGTCATTGTGTTTTAGAGTAAAGGAAACTTAGAGATGATCCGGTTGAGAGGCTATTCAACATTTTTTTTAGAAAATAAGATCTTATGCAGGACCCAATTCTGCAAAATGGATAGAGGCAAGGTGCCCTGGATGGGTGAGGGCAGGGGACTTGGGGAGGGATTAGTTTGCCTTTCCTGTTGCCCTCCATGCAGTGCTCCTATGAACAAAGTTTGAAAACCTGACCTGAGTCAATCTAAGATCCAACAACAGCACAAATATTACCTACTTTGTTTGTACTCTACAAATAAATTAACTCATTATTCATGCCACAACTTAATATCTAAAGCAACGGTCATTTTATTTGCTAATGATTCATTTGGGCTGGGCTCAGCAGGATGGTTTTCTAAAGTTACTTCTGCAGCCACTGTCATCTAGAGGCTCGAATGGAGCTGGATCTTTTAAGATGACCTCACTCACATGTCTGGGGATTGGTACTGGCTGTTGGCTGGGCTTCTTTCTGTGTGTGGTCTCTCATCCTCAAGGAGGCTATTCTGGGATTCCTTATATGTAGTACCAAGTTCTAAGAGGCAAGAATGGAAGCTGAAAGGCCTCTTGGGCTAGAAAGTCACATAGAATCACTTTTGTTACATTCCACTGGTCAATGCGAGTAACAAGTTGCTTTACCCAGAATCAAAGAGTGGAAAAATAGACTCTTGATGAGAAGAATGTCAAAGTCACATGGAAAAGAGTTGTTTATACAGGAATGGGAGAACTTGTGACTAATTTTTCTTTTTTCTGCAACCTCCAGCATTGCCTTATTTTCCATAACCTTTTTTCAATAAATTTGGCATGTATCTGGGTACAGAAACTTATAGTATGTGTGGGAGAATGTGGCAAACTCTGCTAGTTCTCTACTCATTATTAATTCTCCATTTCTTTTCTTTTTTTTAACTTTCTCCATTTTTTTTTTTTTTCTTATTAACACAACCTCAGTTACTTTTTCTTAGAGTGGCAATGTGCCCAGTTACAAATATTCATATCCTCAGATTCCCTCACAGCTGGGGTCACTACATGACCCAGTTTTGGACAATGAATGTAACTAGAAGTTTCCTGGGCAGGGGCTCCAGGAAGGCTGTTAATTTCTGGATAAAAGGGAACAGATTCAGTGGCAATTGCCTTTTTTCTTTTTCCCTTTTTCCTTTCTGTCTTGTTCTTGTCACATATGCCACATTTAAGGGTAGAGCAGCCATCCTGAAATCATGAGAATAATGAAAAAAATGGCAGAATGGAAGAACTGAAGAAACCCAATCTCTAATGGCGTCACGGGACCCCTATTCTGGTCTTGGACTCCCTACCTCTGGCTTCTTTTTGTCTAAGAAAAATAAACCCTAACTGGTTAAGTCACTAGAGTTGTGGTTTCTTCTACCGAAACTGGAAGTGATGAGGAGATGAGGCTGAGAAAGAAGTCAGGAGGCTGACTACAAAGATCCATGACTATTAAGAAGACACCATAGCTGCTATGAAAACTGAAATGAGTTTCTACCTTCTATGTGCATAGGGATTTGTGTGTATTTGGATGTGCATGAGTCTAGACAGATGTGAGTTTGGGTGTGGGGGTGAATGTGTGTATGTAAGGAAATGCTATAGCTGTTGCGAAATTTAAAATCAAATCAGAGTCCAGATTTTTAAAAACTGAAATAACAAGTTAAAAATGAAAAGGTGGCCAGGCATGGTGGCTCGTGCCTGTAATCCCAGCACTTTGGGAGGCCGAGGTGGGCAGATCACGAGGTCAGGAGATCGAGACCATCCTGGTTAACATGACGAAACCCCGTCTCTACTAAAAATACAAAAAAAAATTAGCCAGGCGTGGTGGCAGGCAACTGTAGTCCTAATTACTCAGGAGGCTGAGGCAGGAGAATGGCATGAACCTGGGAGGCGGAGCTTGCAGTGAGCCAAGATCACACCACTGCACTCCAGCCTGGGTGACAGAGCAAGACTCTGTCTCAAAAATAAATAAATAAATATGAAAAGGTAAGTTTAGTGGTGATGACTATAAACCTTGTACTTGGAATTTAAAAGTATATCAGGAAAAAAAAAATGTATATCAGGATGGGAGGGCCTAGTTTCACAGCCTGGGGGTTTGAGTTGTCTGCAGAGGCTCAGAATGAGCTCAGAGTGAGCTGTGTGTGCCAAAAGCTCCGGCTCGCCTTCCAACTGAAGTGTTCATCTAGGATCTAGAGCATGGGGCAGAATTCCCTCAAGCTCTGCATGGTCAGAGCTCTGGGGGCAAGTATCATGTTTATCCCAGGACTGGTGAATGGAGCCCATCCAGAGGAAGACCGAGATGCCATCCAGGGATCTGGGAAAGTTTAAGCTGGACAAGAAAAGACTTGGAGGGGCCTGATAATAACTGTAGTATGTGTTGATCATTATGTACAAACCACACCTAAAACCTGGTTTCTTACCTGGTTTCTTTTTTTTTTTTTTTTTTTTTTTTTGAGACGGAGTCTCACTCTGTCACCCAAGCTGGAGTGCAGTGGCCGGATCTCAGCTCACTGCAAGCTCCGCCTCCCAGGTTCACGCCATTCTCCAGCCTCAGCCTCCTGAGTAGCTGGGACTACAGGCGCCCGCCACCTCCCTCGGCTAATTTTTGTATTTTTTAGTAGAGACGGGGTTTCACCATGTTAGCCAGGATGGTTTCCATCTCCTGACCTTGTGATCCGCCCGCCTCGGCCTCCCAAAGTGCTGGGATTACAGGCTTGAGCCACCGCGCCGGGCCAAAACCTGCTTTCTTAAACCAACAATAACCATTTATTTGTTTACAGTTCTGCAGTCTGGGCCAGGGAGCTTTCCTCTGCTCCATGTGGTGTCATGGTGTTGGCTGGGCTCCTTGATAGATTTGGGGCCAGACTAGAGGAGCCCTGATAACTTCACTCACATGTCGGCAACCTCAGCTGGAATGGGCACCTCCCTCCTCATGTTCTTTCACCATCCTTCTCCACAGAGCCTCTCATACTCGGGGAGGCTAGCCTAGACTTCATGGCTTCTCAAGGCAGCAAGACAGTGAAAGTGGCTGCTACAGGGCTCTAAATGCCCGGGCCCAGAATTTCTGTTGCTTTCTACTGGACTAGGAAAGTCACAAGAGCAGCCAAAGTAAGAATGTAGAAAGTCACCACACAAAAGTACAAATTCAGGAGTGCGACTGATTGAGGACCATTTTGTGACAGTCTATCAAAATAACTAGTATCTATAATTTCTATGGTCTTTATAGTTCACAAAGGACATTTACTTGCACTAACCTAATTTTATCCTTACCACTAAACTGATATATGGTTAGTGGTGTGCTAGTAAAACAACAAACAAGCAAAAAGCCCTCATTGGTAGTATTTGCCAATTTCCATGGTGTAAATATTCCTACAGTACCAAGTTCAAGAGACCAATATGAGATCACTCAATGCAGAGGTATAGATATACTGCCTGCAATGGGGGGTAGTATCTCTACTTGCAAATGAGGTTATGGGACTTTTTCAAATTCACACACAATCAATAGGGGCGAATCTGAGACTCACCCAAGATCCAAATTGTATGCTTTGGTCACATCACCTTGCCTCATAGCAATTTTCTTCAAACATCTGAAAGACTGCTATAGAGAAGGAGTAGCCATATGCTGGGTTACCCCATAAGGTAAAGTAAGAGTTGTTTTGTTTTGTTTTGTTTGAGATGGAGTCTGGCTCTGTCGCCCAGGCTGGAGTGCAGTGACACAATCTTGGCTCACTGCAACCTCTGCCTCCTGGGTTCAAGCGATTCTCCTGCCTCAGCCTCCTGAATAGCTGGGACTACAGGCATGCACCACCACACCTGGCTTATATATATATATATATAAATTTTTTTTTTTTTTTTTTTAGTAAAGTCAGGGTTTGACCATGTTGGCCAGACTGGTCTTGAACTCCTGACCTTGTGATCTGCCTACCTTGGCCTCCCAAAGTGCTGGGATTACAGGCGTGAGCCACCGTGCCCGACCTGTAAAGTAAGAGTTAATACAAGTGAGTTTCAGAGAGGCCAACTTCAGTATAAGAAAGTCAATATGAAAATCAGTTCTACAATAATAGAGTCATCCAAAGAGAATGAACTGCTTTGTGTCATCATGGTCTTCCTATCATGAAGGTGTCTGTCAGAGGCCAGACCCTTGAAGATTTCAAAATTAACACAGAGGTTAAATTAGATGGCCTCTAAAGTTCCATTTATCTCTTGGATTCTGGTTGTTTAAGAGTGTTTTGAAATCCAGATCTGGAATCACTTAATGTCCTTTTGAGACTGAAGAAGGCAAGTGAAGGGAAGAGACAGGAAGCGAAGAAAGAGGGAAGGTGAGTGTTAAATTTTGGGAGGAGCTTGGCCAGATGAGAAGTCCCAGTCCTGGAGAGCTAGCTGTCCTGAGTAATTCAGGGATGGAACATGGGTCTTCACAAGGGTAACTATCTCTGCTCCAGCTCACAGAGCCATATGACTCATAATATGAAAGCACAACCTTTATTTTATCCCAAGCCAGTGCAAATGACAGCAGACAGCCCCGATCTTGTGTCTGAAATGTTAGGATGTTCTCAGGTTAGCAGGATGCAACCGCAGATCTTAGCTGGCTGTTTAGAAATCCTTTCTTTCCAATCAGGCTTCTTTATTTTTACTCAGAAGGAATCCTTGCTGAGGATTTTGGCAGTTAACTCTCTTTGACTCAAACAGAATCCAACTCCTCCTACCCTACACTGCCCCAGCTCAGTTCTGCAGGGGTCTTAGGGATCTGCTTGGAGTCTGGCAATCTCAGACACTCCCCGCTTAGCCCTGGGGGCTTCCTGGGCAGTTACAGATTACAGTTTTATAATGAGAACTGCAAAACTGGAAACTTTCCTGAAGGAGCAGCTCAAAACGTGAGGATGAAATCTCAGCATTTGAGAATAAACACCCAGGATGTTTCCTGGGATGACTCAGGCGTCACCAAACATGCCAAGAAATTACACGGGTAATTGTAAGCCTTTGGCACTTCCACAGCATGCTCAAGATGGTTACTGAAGTAGATAACTCATCTCTGAGAACAAGCCATTCTCCTTGAAAACTGCAAAAGTCCATGCATCTCCAGTTCTGAGGAGCTGGTATTTCCCTGTGCCGAACTCAAAGACAGGAAGGCAAGTTGACTGAGTGAAGCCTGGCCCTTCTCTTTCAGCAGGCAGCTCCCAGAGCAGAAGCAACCCCATCAAAGATTTTTTCCAGCCTGGTATGGTGGCTCCTGCCTGTAATCTCAGCACTTTGGGAGGCCAAGGTAGGAGGATCACTTGAGCCCAGCAGTACAAGGCCAGCCTAGGCAACATAACGAGACCCTGTCTCTAAAAAAGATATTTTTAAAACTGGCCAAGCATGGTGGTGTACACACCTGTAGTCCCAGCTATTTGGGGGTGGAGGCTGAAGTGGGAAGATGACTTGCGCCCAGGAGTTTGAGGCTGCAGTGAGCTATGATTGCACCGCTGCACTCCAGCCTGGGCAACAGAGCAAGACCCTGTCTCAAAGAAAAAAAAAATTATAAGAGCACTTTAACATCAAGATTCCCTGGTGCCCATTGAATAATATGCTCCATGAGGTCCAGCAGATCCCATTTACCAGTAGGTAGAAGGGTCTGGAAGGGTTGGGCAGGATGTGAAATAAGAAGCAATGATGGTCTCAAGAACCGCTCAGGTGCTAGCAGTTGCTAGGATGACTATACTCCACTCTGAAAAACATTTAGGCAATTAGGAAGCCCCGTCATTTTACACACAAACTGGTGCCAGCTCTGTACACCAGGAGTGCCCTCTCCCCAGGCTCGGTGTGCCCTCACTTATTTCTGTTGGCTTGTGCACAGAAATAGATCTGGAAACCTCAGGGAACAAGGCAGGAGCTATTAAATTAGAGCTCACTGTTCCCATTTCCTCATTCAGCAAACGGCAGGACTTGGGCATCCAGCCTGGTCCTGGAGCTATGGAATCCACTAGGACTGGGGCGTGGAGCCTGGAGCAGGCTCAGGGTTCAGGGCTCAGGCTGCTTCATGGGGCTCAAGTTTCTCTCTCCCTATTCTCTTCCCCTTCTTCACCCCTCTCCTCAATAATCTCTAATTGCAAATACCCCAGAATTTAGAAAAGTTAGAGATCATACTCGTCCAAATACCTGACTTTACAGGGAAGGCCCACAGATGTTGACTTTTGAAAGACACTCATCCCGTTAATAGAAGAGCTGTTCATTCATTAGCCAGGTCATACCACTAAACTTTTCATTGCATCATGCTCTTCCTCGTCTTCTCTCCTTTCTGAAACAAGCCTCCATGATGGCCCCCAAGGTCCCGGCCTCCTGGAATTCACACCCTTGCATAGCCTATGCCCACATCAGCGTTTTCTCTGTCACCAAAAGAATGTAGCAGAAATGATGGAATGTCACTCCTGAGATTAGGTTATAAAGGACTATGGCTTCTGTCATGGGTTCTCTCTCCTTCTCTTCCTCTCTCTTTCTCTTGGTTCACTCTGGGAGAAACCAGTGGTCATGTCATGAGACACTCAGGCACGCTGTGAGAGGCTCGGGTTGTGAGGAACAGATGTCTCTGGCTAACAGCCAGCAGGGAGGTAACACCTTCCAACAATCACATGACTGAGCTTGCAAGCAGATCCTTCCCCGATTCAGCCTTCAGATGATGCCAACACCAGCCAGCAGCTTAAATGCAACTGCATGAGAGACCATGAGGCAGAACTGCCAACTAAGCCCCAGATTCCTAACCCACAGAAACTGTGAGATCATAACTGTTTGTTGTTTTAAGTTGCTTAGTTTAAGAATAATTTGTGGCTGGGCACGGTGGCTCATGCCTGTAATTCCAGCACTTTGGGAGGCCTAGGTGGGTGGAACACAAGGTCAGGAGTTCAAGACCAGCCTGGCCAATATGGTGAAACCCTGTCTCTACTAAAAATACAAAGATTAGCCAGGTGTGGTAGCAGGTGCCTGTAATCTCAGCTACTCGAGAGGCTGAGGCAGGAGAATCACTTAAACCCAGGGAGCAGAGGTTGCAATGAGCTGAGATCACGCCACTGCACTTCAGCCTGGAGGACAGAGTGAGATTTCGTAAAAAAAAAAAGAAGAATTTGTTACATAGCAACAGAGAAAAACACTGGTTTTTTTTTCTTGGTTTTTTTTTTTTTTTCTAGGCAAAAAAGAAATCCCTGCATCCACCATAGCCAGCCAACAAGGCCTTGTCCTATACCACTTTCAGGGGTAAAACTGGTGAATCAGAATAAAGAAAGCTTCCCAGGAGGCCTGGGGCAAGTGCCTCCTTGGCACAAGACTAAGTGAGAGAATTCCAGTGGGTGGGCTAAGTGAGAGAATTCCAGGCCTAAGGGAGAGGATTCCAGTTGGTGGACTGCTAGAACACAGCAGCTTCCTTTACAGAAGTTGTGGCCAGTGCAAATGTTAACTAAATAAGATGCGTAATATATGAGCCTTTAACACTTTACAAATGGAGTTCATCGGCCGGGTGCAGTGGCTCATGCCACACTGTAATCCCAGCGCTTTGGGAAACCGAGGCGGGCAGATCACGAGGTCAGGAGATCGAGACCATCCTGGCTAACACGATGAAACCCCATCTCTACTAAAAATACAAAAAATTAGCCAGGTGTGGTGGCATGTGCCTGTAGTCCCAGCTATTCGAGAGGTTGAGCCAGGAGAACCGCTTGAACCTGGGAGATGGAGGTCGCAGTAAGCTGATATCTTGCCACTATACTCCAGCCTGGGTGACAGAGTGAGACTCCATCTCAAAAACAAAAACAAAAAAAAGAAATGGAGTTCCTCGTTGATGGCTGTTCTGTAACTTAAGGGGTGTAAGTTGACTTCCCATGACTCTGGTTTCCCAGTTGCAATGGAATTTCCATATGATGTTTTCAGAGGCTACAGTAATGGCAGAACCTGCACTCACTATGTCCTCCCCATCCCCGCTCACCCCCATATTGGTCCAACCCTGTCTGCCCCACACACACCTCCAAAGAGAGAGTTATTTGAAAAGTGCCCGTGCAGAAAGCAGCCTACAAATGCATACATTCCACAGAACACAGTCACACGTGCTCTTTCTGACACACTTAGTCATTGGAGGGTCCAGAGCTGCAGGGTCCTTAAGCAACATCCTCTATCCTGCTCATCTATATGCCCTAAGTTGAGCTCTGTCTTGTTTTCTCTGCAGAAAACCTGTAGCTAGAAGCAAAACTTGGCCTTTCAGGTGCCCAGCATCTGCTTCCTAAAATACAGCTAAACTAGGTTAATGCTTTTTTTTCTTGACCTTGAAGTGTAGATTCAGAGCCTTTGGGATACTTCACAGCTTCTTGTTTTAAATATCCAACAAGAATACAGCTTTACCATCCTTTCAGCAGGGGGATTTCAGTTGAATATCCTGGAACCAGACACACCAGAGCGGTAGCGCCTGCTGGACCTCTAAGGCCAGGTGGAGACAGTGAGAGCTGCTTAGGCGTTCACTCAGCGATGCCAGTATGTCTTACTATACAAAGCAATGCTGAGTTAATTTCACACAGCTTGGGGAGGACTGGAGGCGCTTTTGGGGCCTATTGTGTGTGAGCCAGCAACCTCATCTCTCCAGCTGTTCCTTGGTAGAAGCAGAAGTAGAAGTAGAAAAAATGAAGAAGTCGGAGCCAGAAGTCAGTTTCTGCCAACGGGAACAATGGGTGCAATTGTGCGTCTCACATAGCAGCAAGGAGTATTAAACAGAACTATGTACACGCTGTTACTACCGTGAGAACTTTGCCATGGGAACTTCCGGATGTACTTTTTTGGAATCCAGAGGATCTGGGAAGACCATTCCAGAAAAAGAGATTCCATAGAAATGTCAGGGAGTGGCCAGTTTTTGGATGACCTCTCCAAGCAAGAGAAAACACAAATGTGTACTTTAGGAGTTTCAAAAGCGATGCAGATCTTTCTTAGTGCAAAAGCCCTGTTTTCCCCTTAATATCAAAGATAGTCCTGGTCTTATTTCTGGGAAGCTTCCAAGGACAGAGGCTAAACTGTGACCAAACTCACAGGAAAGAGACCCTCAGAGCTGGGAAATGATCACTTCAAGTGGTTTCTTGCTCCTTGCCTTGAACTGTGTTCGAGCTAAAACCTGCAAAATCTCCACATGGGGGACTTCTCCAAGGGAAGATGCAGGTGGAATCCCAAAGGCAATGTGGTGGTTGTCAGGCCTCTGAGCCCAAATTAAGCCATCATAACCCCTGTGACCTGCACGTATACATCCAGATGGCCTGGAGCAACTGAAGAACCACAAAAGATGACATCCCACCATTGTGATTTGTTTCTGCCCCACCCCAACTAATCAATCGACCTTGTGACATTCCCCTGGCTGGACAATGAGTCTCGTGATCTCCCCACCCTGGACCTTGTGACCCCCGCCCCTGCCGGCAAGAGATAACCACCTTTAACTGTAATTTTCCACTACCTACCCAAATCCCATCAAACTGCCCCACCCCTAGCTCCCTTTGCTGACTCCTTTTTCCAACTCAGTTTGCCTGCACCCAGGTGAAATAAACAGCCTTGTTGCTCACACAAAGCCTGTTGGTGGACTCTCTTCACACAGACGCGCGTTTCAGTGGTAAGAGACCTGCCTCAGTCACTTGAGCTATTCACCCCAGGAGAGTTCCCTTGCTTCTCCGATCTTCTGTTCTCTACAATGGAGATGACACCTACCTCATGGATTTTTTGTGTGAATTTTTTCTTCTTTTTTTTTGAGACAGAGTCTCACTCTGTCACCAGGCTGGAGTACAGTGGCACGATCTCGGCTCACTGCAACCTCCACTTCCCGGGTTCAAGCAATTCTCCTGCCTCAGCCTCCCGACTAGCTGGATTACAGGCACGTGCCACCACACCCAGCTAATTTTTGTATTTTTTGTAGAAATGGGGTTTCACCATGTTGATCAGGCTGGTCTCGATCTTGTGACCTCATGATCCGCCCGCCTCGGCCTCCCAAAGTGCTGGGATTACAGACATTGAACCACCGTACCCGGCCAAACTTTTTCTTCTTTTTTACTTAATTTTATTTTTCAAAAGTAGAGATGGGGTCTGTGTTACCCAGGCTGGTCTCAATCTCCTGGGCTTAAGCGATCTGCCCACCTCAGCCTCTCAAAGTGCTGGGATTACAGGCATGAGCCACACCATGCACTGCCTTTTTGAGTGAAATTTTAACAAGAGTAAGAATAAAGTTTGAACACTGAAAAAATAAATAATCTCTGAGTTGCATTTAGTTGTGCCGGACCCACCACATTAACAACCTAAGGGAGCCTTGCCCTGTGCCCCATGCCACGCGAGCCCTTGTCCTGGGCCTGCCTGACTGGCTGCTCTCCTGGATGATGGGGGCTCTGTCCAGCGATCTCAGGTGGCAGAGCAACTCATTCCGGGGCCTGCCCCAGGCAGTGGAGTGACGCCATTGGAAGATCTTTGTTTTCGCCGTTGGAAGATCTTTGTTTTCATCCCCTCCTCTTCCTTCTGTCCATCTAGGATTGAGGGTCCTCTTCGTGGCCTCTCTCCTCAAGTGTGGTGCTTGTGCTCCATTTCTCACAACGTGTTTGGATATATTTACAAACCAAAACACAGTTTCCATAGTCTGACTCACCCAGGTCTCTTTCTCTAGCCCTGAGCCCAATCCCTACTGCCTGCGGGAAATCACTAGCTACACGACCACCCCACCACTGATTCCATTGGTCTAAAAGCAAACCTTCCACTCAGAGTGCTTCCAACTCCCAACTATGGCAAAGCAGTAAATCAGGAACTTTTTTCATCCTTTACTCTCCTTCGTCCCCTATTTCAACCTTTTCTGATCTGAATTGCCCCCACAAAATGCGTATGTTGAAGCCCTTACCCTCAATGTGACTATGTTTAGAGACAGGGCCTTTAAGGGAGGAAGTAAGGCTAAATGAGGTCATAAGGACAGTGTCCTAATCTGATAAGACTGGTGTCTCTTTTTTTAAAAAAGGCTGATTTATTTATTTTGAGATAGGGTCTTTCTCTGTCATGCAGGCTAGAGTGCAGTGTCACTATCTCAGCTCACTGCAACCTTCACCTCCTGGGTTCAAGCACTTCTCCTGCCTCAGCCTCCCCAGTAGCTGAGACTACAGACATGTGCCACCATGCCTCGCTAATTTTTATTTTTTGTAGAGACAGGGTCTCACTATGTTGCGCAGGCTGATCTCGAACTCCTGGCCTCCCACCTCAGCCTCCTAAGGTGCTAAGATTACAGGTGTAAACCACGGCGCCTGGCCAGGACTGATTTCCTTATAAGATAAGGAAGAGATACCAAAAATCTGTCTCTCTCTTTCTTTGTACACACAGAGGAAAGGCCATGTGAGGTCACAGCAAGATGGTAGCTGTATTCAAGATGGGAAGAGAGAACTCACCAGAAACCCATTCTGCCAGCAGCGTCTTGATCTCAGATATCCAGTTCTCAGGACTGTGAGAATGTAAGTGTCGGTTGTCTAAGCCACCCAATCTAGAGCATTTTGTGATGGCAGCTTGTATTAGTCCATTTTCACACTGCTGATAAAGACATACCTGAGCCCGGGCAATTTACAAAAGAAAGAGTTTTATTGGACTCACAGTTCCATGTGGAAGGCCTCACAATCATGGCAGAAGGTGAAAGGCACGTCTCACATGGTGGCAGAGAAGGAAAGAGGGCTTGTTCAGGGAAACTCCCCTTTTTAAAACCATCAGATCTCATGAGACTTATTCACTATCACAAGAACAGCACGGGAAAGACCTGTCCCCATGATTCAATCACCCCCAATCAGGTCCCTCCCACAACATGTGGGAATTCAAGATGAGATTTGGGTGGGGACACAGCCAACCCATAATCACAGCTAAAGGAGAATAACACACAACCTGATACCAAAACCAGCTACATCTTCCTTTACAATGGCTCTCAGAGTCTCCTCCTTCTTTCCAGATCTTCTCTTGTTGCCTGCTTCATGTCTTCCTTCCCTGACACCTGGATTCCTGGTCCCACTTCTCATTACCGCTTCACTGCCATCCTTCTCTCCCATTTATCTGATATTCTAACAACACAACATGTTCCTTGTCTCAGTCAGGATAGGCTAGGTTATATGCTACAGTAACAAATGACCCCAAAATCTCAGTGGGTTCACACAACAAAGATTGGCTTATTCGCATCACGTACCCATCATGGACTATCGTGATTGAGCTCAGATTCTGCCCCAGGTTGTTTCCATTCTGGGACCTGAGCAGATGAAGCAGTCCCTATGTGGGACTGTGTTGTTCTCGTGGCAGAGGGAAAAGAGAACATGGTGAACCATGCAGTGGTTATCAAAGCTTTTGCCTAAAATGTCATACGTCCCTTCTACTCACATTACATTGGTAAAAGTTTCACACTACCAAATGTGATATTATCTGGGTAGGAATGTAGAATCCTTCCATGGGGAAGGGAAGCAAATAATTTTGAAAACTGCAACAGTCTACCACCACAGCCATTCCTGCCTGTCAGCTTCCTCTTCTCTCCTATGATGTAAATGCTGTGTGTTGAAGTCCTGGCCATCTCAGTGCCCTGTGAAGCCTACTCTCTCTGGCTCAGAGCAAATCTCTCTGACCTTTAGTTGAGATTGTCATCAGGGACCCCCATCCTGGAGTTGTTTTAGGTGTCTAGCTGCCCAGAGCCCTTTAGGTGATCTTGTGATTACTCCTGGCCACATCTGACCGGACTGTCAGGAGGGACAAGTGACCAAGGATTGCTAAAACACAGGCTCACAGAGGCCTAGGAGCTGGGCCAATCAGAGCCTCTCCTGGGAATTAGAACTACCAAATACTGAAAGAATGAACTACTTAGGGTGGTAGTTGAAGATGAAAGGATGTCTAGAGGTGGAGACAGAATCCTGGCTAGTGAAGTCACGTGTAAGTTGAGATTAGGAGAGAACAGGAGCTGAATGAGCAGAGAAAGCATCATTAGAGACAGGAGCAAGGGACAGATGCACATAGAGAGCAGGGATCCTGAGGGAGGGGTGAGTTGGAGAGGCCTCCCCAGGCCTCGGAGCTATCTCCATGACAGCACCAACCACATGCACTCCTATGTTAAATCTCTCCTTCCTTGAGACAAGTGGAGGGGTCTCTGTCCTTAAGATCAGCACATCCTCAGTAAAGCCACTTTCAGTTTAGAGAAGCCTCAGTTGTCCACTTGCTTCACATAGAGCTTGACCTTCCCATTCAGACTTTAGGCTCCTAAAAAGCAAGGCTCATGTTTGTATTGTCCATGAGCCTACCACAGCACAGGCCCCAGTAAATGATTTACCACCAATTTCACATCCTGCCGGGCGTGGTGGCTCAAGCCTGTAATCCCAGCACTTTGGGAGGCCGAGACGGGCGGATCACGAGGTCAGGAGATCGAAACCATCCTGGCTAACACAGTGAAACCCCGTCTCTACTAAAAAATACAAAAAACTAGCCGGACGAGGTGGCGAGCGCCTGTAGTCCCAGCTACTCGGGAGGCTGAGGCAGGAGAATGGTGTGAACCCAGGAGGCGGAGTTTGCAGTGAGCTGAGATCCGGCCACTGCACTCCAGCCTGGGCGACAGAGCGAGACTC
>NC_045439.1:57248004-57286632 GCF_002776525.5 Piliocolobus tephrosceles | reverse complement strand
GTGGTGTGATCTCTGCTCACTGCAACCTCTGCCTCCTGGGTTCAAGCGATTCTCCTGCCTAAGCCTCCTGAGTATCTGGGATTACAGGTGCACACCACCACACCCTGCTAATTTTTGTATTTTTTTCAGTAGAGACGGGGTTTCACCATGTTGGTCAGGCTGGTCTCGAACTCCTGACCTCAAGTGATCCTCCCATTTTGACCACCCAAAGTGCTGGGGCAACAGGCATGAACTACCATGCCCAGCCCAATTTCACGTAGTTTTGCATCATTATTGTCATCATCTTCTTTGTTACCAAGTCTAGAAAATCAACTCAAAGCATTTTCATTGTTGAAAAAACAAAAGAGAAAATGCAAATGCAAATGTCCTTACCCAGAAAACAGTCTCCATGTTGACTTAGCACACATTTCTGGGACCTCCGTAACTGACATGGTATGGATCGTGGGCATGGAGTGGACTTTTCAGAATTGCTGTAGCCCAGACTCCAAGCCTCTCATTCAAGTTCCCCAGAGTAAATTGCTAGGCCTCAAATGCAGCCTCTTAAAAATGGGGTTAACATCCGGTTATGGTAAGGAATAAAATAGTAAAAATGAAGAGCTGTCACAGAACAAGTGGCACAGATGCTTAGTAGCAACTGAGTCTTCATTTCTGTTTAACAAAATGCCCCATGTAGGCTAGGCATGGTGGCTCACATCTGTAATCCCAGCACTTTGGAGGCCAAGGTGGGATGACTGCTTGAACCCAGGAGTTCCAAACTAACCTGGGCTACATAATGAAACCCCGTCTCCACAAAAAGTTTTAAAAGTTAGCCAGGTGCAGTGGTGCATACCTGTGGTCCTCGCTACTCAGGAGGCTTGGGTGAGAGGATCACTTGAGCCTGGGGTAAGGCTGCCATGAGCTGTGATTGTGCCACTGCACTCCAGCCTGGGAGACAGAGTGAGACCTTGTCTCAAAAAAAAAAAAAAAAGCCCCATATGCCCAAAGCAACCTTAGCTTAGCCCCTTGTGAGGTGAGATGGGTAAAGTAGGCAGTGGAAGGAGCCGGATGGTGGCAGCTTGGCCCAGTGGCTGGCTTTTGCAGAGCCTGTGGCCGTCCTTTGACCTTCTTCCCCCATCCCTGCGGACTTCCAATTCCACAAGCAGAAACCAAGCAGTGGGTGAGGTGGACGGAACCCGGGCAGGAGAGATCACATACAAAGTTTTTTCACCTGTGCATTTGTGCACATGCAAGAATCATTCAACAAACAAAGGATTTAGTTGGGGTTTGCAAAGACTGTTCATAAGTTGAAGGATGCCTACCTGTTTAGACATTTAGATTTTCTGCCAGGAAAAGGGAAAAAAAAAAAGCTTAGATGGATGGATGGATAGATAGATAGATAGATGATTGATAGATAGATAGATAGATAGATAGATAGATAGATAGATAGATAATAGATAGATGATAGATAGATAGATAGATAGATAGATAGATAGATAGATAGATAGATAGATAGATACTCAGACAGACCTTGCCAGTCAGTGTCAGTTGTGCTTTCTGGAAAGTAGTCTTGTGTAACATGACCCCCAGGAAGTGAGCAGAAAAGGCCTTTCTGAAGGATTTGGTCTCTGTCAGGATACCCTGGTTGCCTGCAGGTGGAGAGTGGACTCCTTGAGCTCCTCTACTGAGGGGAATATCCAGGGGATAGTTCTGGCGCAGCCAGGCCAGGTAAGAGTTCCAGAAAATGAGCATGAGAAGAGAGGGGAACCTGCTGCTTTGGGGTTACTGCTGTTTCAAGGTAGCCCTGACTGGGGCAGCCACCAGCCACCAGCGATAGACACAAGGGGTTAAAACACACACACATACACACACACACACACACGCACTGTGGCAAACGACATGGCTTGGAAATGGCTTTCACTCAGCACACCAATCTCAATCAGGAACTACTGTGTCCAACACAGGATCGGATGGACTCCAGCTCATGCACTTAAAGATGTCGTGGTTAAAAGTGTGGACTCTGGAGGGAGTCTGTTTGGGTTCAAACCCCACCTTTTCAGCTGGGTGCAGTCACACCTGCAATTCCAGCACTTTGGGAGGCTGAAGTGGGAGGATTGCTTGAGTCCAGGAATTCAAGACCAGCCCGGGCAACATAATGAGACCCCAGCTCTACACAAATAAACAAACAAAACCCCCCAAATTTCACCTTCGCTACGTATTAGCTGCTAACCTTAAGTAACTCGCTTAACCTCTCTGTGCCTCAGTTTCCTCCTCTGTCACAATAACAAAAGGAATTAGAATATTAAAGCACTTAGAATAGTTCTTGGCAAATTAGCAAGCACTACTTATATAGTTGTTACTGGTGCAAATAACAACCTTTATGAAAGAGAAACACCTGAGGCTTGAAGGGATGCAGCGTTTCGAGGCCATGAGACTGTTTGTGCTTTTTTTTTCACTTTCCATCAATTACAGAAAAATAAAGGAGGCTAGCTGCTCCCCACGTCTTCACGTCCCGATGTGAGGCCGCAGGGAAATCGCCTGAGACCAGTGGCTGTCACCAAACTCCTCCATTCTTTGGTACTTGAAGGACCTTGCCTGAGTTTGCTAGGGCTACCCCCACAACGTATCACAAACTAGGTGACATAACCAACAGAAATTTGTCTTCTCAGAGTTCTAGAGGCTAGAAGTGCAAGACCAAGGTGTCAGTAGGGCTGGCTTCCCTGAGGGCTGAGAGGCAGAATCTGTTGGATGCCTCTCCCATGCTTCTGGTGGTTTGCTGGCAATCTCTGGTATTCCTCAGCTTGCTGAAGCATCACCCTGACCTCTGCCTGCATCTCACACGCTGTTCTCACTGTGGATGTGTCTGTCCCCACCTTTTCCCTTTTCTTTTTTTCTTTTCTTCTTCTTTTTTTTTTTTTTTTTTGAGACGGAGTCTCGCTCTGTCGCCCAGGCTGGAGTGTAGTGGCCGGATCTCAGCTCACTGCAAGCTCCGCCTCCCAGGTCCACGCCATTCTCCTGCCTCAGCCTCCGGAGTAGCTGGGACTACAGGCGCCCGCCACCTCGCCCGGCTAGTTTTTTTGTATTTTTAGTAGAGACGGGGTTTCACCGTGTTAGCCAGGATGGTCTCAATCTCCTGACCTCGTGATCCGCCCGTCTCAGCCTCCCAAAGTGCTGGGATTACAAGCTTGAGCCACCGCGCCCGGCCTTTTTTTTTTTTTTTTTTTTGAGACAGAGTCTCACCTGTCACCCAGGCTGGAGTGCAGTGGCGCGATCTCAGCTCACTATTACCTCTGCCTCCCCGGTTCTTCTGCCTCGACCTGCCAAGCAGCTGGGACTACAGGCGTGCACCACCACGCCTGGATAACTTTTGTATTTTTAGTAGAGATGGGGTTTCACCGTATTGGCCAGGCTGGTCTCAAACTCCTGACCTTGTGATCCGCCCCCCTTGGCCTCCCAAAGTCATGGGATTACAGGCGTGAGCTACCACCGTGCCCGGCCAAATTTCCCCTTTTCATAAGGACAGGAGTTAGATTAGATTAGGGCTGACCTTCATGACCACAGTTTAGCTTGATTACCTCTGTAAAGACTATCTCCAAATAAGGCCATAGTCTGAGGTACTGGGGTTTAAGCCTTCAAGTTTTTTTGAGGCAGAGGCAGGGGGGACAGAATTCTATGCATCCCCAGCCTCATACCACCCAAAGCCAGCATGCTGAGGCCTGCAGTCACCCCACACAGCCCCAAAGGTTTGTAAGTAAACATGCTGACCTTCTCCCCTTGACTCTTGATGTCTTGGATTTGGTTAGCCAGAGACTGGGGAAATAGATCCATTAAATTCTGCATAGATTGAAAAACCCAAGGCAGCGCAGTTCAATTAAAGCACCTCCAATCATTCTTGTGGTTTCTCTAAAAGGGTGCGCTTTTTCCAGCTCTGCCTGAGTATTCTAACTCTTCACACTTTCTCGGGAAGAATGAGAAGGGGCAGGAAAGACCAGTTGCTTTGCTGGACTTTATGTGACTCCGTGCAGCAGGACCTTTGCCAGGGCAGCCACTGAGGGAAGGTAGCCGAGGCTTGGAGAACTTTTGGGCTGTGAGTCTCATTCATTCCTGGAGGTAAAAGCACAGAGGGCAGGCCTAGCTGTGGTGTGAGAGTCAGGAAAGAGAGGAGGTGCAGGGCCGAGGGGATGATAAGGGGATCAAGGAGGTGAAGAAGGATGCTGGGAAAATAGATACTGTAATCACAGACTTTTCTATAAAACAGGTAATTTATGTGTAGTGCAGAACAATGATCTTTTCATTAAGCTGAAAAGAAGCCATGTATAGTAGTTAGGATTATATTTGGTTGTGTATGACAGAAAATGTCAAAATAATAGACGCTTTTTCAAAAATTGACTTTTATTTCTCCCTTTTACAAAAGAAGTCGGGAAATAGGCAATCCAGGGCTCGTATCACAGCCCATGGCCATCAGAGAAGGAGGCTCCATGTAATACGCTGACTCTCCAACCTTAGCATGTCTCTTCATGGTCCCTAATGGCTTTTCAGCCTCCAGCCAGGTACCAGGTAGCAGAAAAGAGCCTTCTCAGAGGCCCCGCATATTACCTCTGCTGACATCTCATTGGCTGGAGCATAGTACGGTGGTCACATAATTTTTTCTCTGGGTAGCTATGTACCTAGCAAAAACTGGGGACTTGTTGCTAAGAAAAGACAAACAGTTGGAGATCCACAGTGGTCTCCACTACACTGTATATGAAGGCAAGACAGTTAATTTCTACCTACATTCCCAAATGTATCTTCAGGAAGAGAATGTTTCTGCAGCATAAATTCTTTGTGCATTGGAAGATCTTCCCTTTCAACCCTCAATTGTACTGCATGCAAACCACCCCTCAGGTTCTCAGCTTCAACCTCACTTTCTCGAGGAACCCTCCTCAGGCCCCTTAGTCTGCATTAGGCTTCCCTGTTTTATGTTCCCATTGCACCTTATGCTTCTGCTTCAAAGCCTCTGCACCCCTGTCATTATTGACTCATCTGGAATTACATGTGTAAGCTCTGTCTTGCCTGTAATCTAAACTGTAAGCTCCCTGAGGGCAGACTCTGCTTCACCCTCCACTGTCTTCCAATGTGTGGCACCTAGTAGGCCCTCAATAAATATTTGTTAAGTGATTGAGTGATCAGAATATTACAGAGACCCCAGATTCAAGGCCATTTCCACCAAGATCTTTTTTTTTTTGAGACAGAGTTTTGCTCTTGTTGCCCAGGCTGGAGTGCAGTAGCGGGTCCTCAGCTCACTGCAACCTCCACCTTCCGGTTTCAAGCGATTCTCCTGCCTCAGCCTCCCGAGTAGCTGGGATTACAGGCATCCGCCACCACACCCAGCTAATTTTTGTATTTTTAGTAGAGACAGGGTTTCACTATGTTGGCCAGGCTGGTCTCAAACTCCTGACCTCGTGATCTGCCCATCTCAGCCTCCCAAAGTGCTGAGATTACAGGTATGAGCCACTGCACCCAGCTGACTTTTTCTTTCTTTATCTAGACTTCCCCAGCTGAGACCAGGACAAAACCAGATTCCTCTGCGCTGTGCACCTGCCAGGACTGGAGCAGCCCAAAAGCCCATGGGAGGGCTGTGGACTGGGGCTGTCAGACCAGGCTCTCCGAGGAGGACTCCCACACCCACAGCCAACTCCACTTTACAAAACCAGCTCCAGCCAGAAGTATGCCTGGGGGGCAGGAGAACAGAAACTGCAGCAGTGTGGGTGGATTTTAAATCTGCAAATGCAACTGACTGCCCAATGTTTGGGAGATAAAATAGGTCACCATTCTCCCCTCAGTTCGGCGTCACTCGGCGTCACTCCCAGGCCCTAAAGGGGAAGGAAGAGTTTTGTGATCTTTGCTGTCACAGGCTATGGACAAATTCGGTTACACTCAGCTTTACAAGAGCTGCCCACCCACCTGACTCTTGTTCACAAGACCCCTAAAAATTAGAAAAAGGTCAGTCCAGGCTGTTCAGTCTTTAGCTGTTCGATGGGGAATCTTCCTGAGGCCAGTTTCTAGAGTCCATTTTGACACCAGCCAAGACAAAAGGCAGGACCCAGAGTCTAGACAGCTCCCAATCCCGCCGTTTTCAACTTGGCCCATTAGGATGGAGCCTTCTGTTCTCTGGCAATGAATCATAGGCTTTTAAAGTAGAGAGTGAGAAAGAGCAAGCCCTGGAGAGAGCCCCGTGAGGCCTTGGGGTAAGGGCGTCCAGGACTGTTCATGAGAAGCTGTGCATGTCTCCCTCCAACTTCCCCAGATGAGACACCAAGATTGAGAAGTGAAGAGTCATTTCCAATTTGGCAGACATCCTGACCCTCCACACTCACCATTCTGATACTTAGTCATTACCATCCTGGTATATTTAACCACTTCTCCTTCTGACTGAGAAGCTGAAAGTGACATTCAGCCTGGGTGTGATGTGGGGATTTTCTGGGACAGGGCGGAGATGATGAGGTGCTGGAGTTGCATGAGCTGGTCATTACAGTCAAGACTTGTGAACCAGTTGTGAAACCCTTGGTAACCTGAAATCTGCCATGGTAGGAGTATTTACACTACAGGAATTGGCCAATGCTGCAAATCAGGGTTTCTTTCTTTTTTCAGTGAGACACTTGACCAGCACACACTGCATTACTCACGCAGGAGGAGCTCTGGGAGGGCTGGAGAAAACCATAGGTGAGCAGAGTTGAGGATGTTTGGTGCCTCCCCTGATGGCTTCATCACGTCATCTTTCTCGGCTCTTCACAGTCAGCGTTTTCTCTTTGGAAACACCAAGAGATTCTACCTCTGCTCCATCAGCAAACAAGGAAGTCATTTATTTTCATGGCCCCTGTGCTAGAGGACTCCTTGAGTCCAACCTCTTAGAGCAGCAGGCCCATTTTCTGGTGGAGAAGAGAGAAGGCAAAGCCAGGGAAAGGCATTTAATAGTGACAACTCAGTGAAAAAGCAGAAAGAGGCAGCCCGATGATCAAAGGTGTCTTCCTTCGAAGCCCCTGATTGAAAACAGCAATCCATGCTTGCCAATGAAGGCCACAGGTGATGTTTCTTATGTGAGTGCATAAGAAAATATGACCCTCTGCTTTAGGTCATATTTTCAGAGGTCATACAAGGTTGAAAGGAAGCAAATCATTTTCATGAGAAAGATAATAAATGAGACCAGGATTGGTATTGAGAAAAGTATTTAGACATTTCTGAGCTGACCAACCTGGAGAAGAAAGTGCTTCTAGACACACAGATTTCCAGGACTTTTCCTGAGAGGGTTAGATTCTGGAGGTCTGCAGAGGGGGCCAAGAACCCATGTTTTTACCAGCCCCTTCCTCACCCCATGATTCCGCTGATGGCAGCCTGCGGACCGCACTTTGAGGAACTGGTCTAGTGAGGGTCCTCAGAGGGCGTTTTGCAATGGGTGGAACTGGCCTCTGAGTGGGATCCTCCTTCAATACCTAGGCCCTGCCCTGCCATAGCTACGGGTCTTCGGGACTCATGCTTGGGGATAGGTGCTGGGTGTTATGGGAAGAGCACAAAAACACAAAACAAAAAATTCCATTTCTTACCACTGGTGGTGAGAAATGGGGGTGGAGCCTGGAACTGTGGTCATGGAGGCTCCAAGAGGAGCAGCCGGGGTGCCATTGCACAACCAGCCACCTCTAAAAGAAGCAGGACCAGGCCCAGGACTGAGCCTCCACAAGCCCTGCCGCCAGCCGCCAACCACCCTTCCTTCCTGGGAGAGCCAGAAAGGGAAGCATAGAGAAGCCCTGCATGGTGGTCTCCATCAACAGGGAGGCCCCTCCCCTCCCTCTGCTGCAGCCATCTTACCTGCAGCCAGAATGTGCCAGGGCCAAGCTGAGGACAGGGCGACCTCTCCAGAATCCCTGCCCTTAGAGGACTTGCTAGACATTGGTTTTTCTTGTTGGAGGCACCTCTTCACAGTCTGCATGAATAAGGCCTGATGAAACTCATCCCAAGAACCCAAGCCCACTTGCAAAGACGGGATAGAGAAGGGGCATGGCATTCCACTGATGGGCTCACTCTGGAGAGGAGCTACTGACCCAGCAGCAGTTCCCCCTCCCTCACCCCTGTTCACCATCCCCAGGAAGACATCCGACTCCCCATCAAATGGTCCCTGCCAAGGGCATCGTGGTAACGTGGGGAAGGAGAGGATGCCAAGTTGCCCCTCTGGCCATTGGACCCCTTCTCATCTGAGGAGAATTCCATGGCAGCCCCTTCTGGGCTGTGCTCTTTATGTCTCTAAGCCACTTCCTGTTTCCTTTTCTAGGTCATAAGCCAGGCTTATAGTTGGTGTGAGTCACTTACCTAGGAAGCCCAGAGTACACGGCTGCCTCTCAGGGAGGGAGCAAAGGATACAGCTTAGAAGTGCAAGGCATTGGTTTGCTCCTAAAACACACAGATTGTCCTAGGCTTTTAGCAGTGCTGTGTGCCATGGCCCCCAAGCAATGCAAGCCTTGGAGATCCGTGATTTGCCCGGTTTGTGTTCCTCTGCTGATGCCAGGCTTTCAGTTCCCAGGAGGCACTGGACAAGCATAATTTTGCAAATAAAACATTGCTTTGCCAAGGGGCTAGGCCTATCAGACATTCATTAGGCAACAGCCAGCAGGACCTGTGAAAGTCATGGCAAAGAAGCCATTCAAAAGCATTGTCTTCTAGTAACTAAATTTCAAAACCAGGAGGAAACCACAGTTCAGACATCGGCTGATGTTCAGCAACCTGGATTCACAGGGAAACGGACAAGAATAGACTTTGCACAAGTCTAGTGCTTTCCCTTCATGACATCTAGGCAGTTTACTCCTCCTGACCTCCACTACTCACTGCGCGAGGATTATTCTGTGGTCACCAGAGTACTAAGGAGGAGGCGCTGGGTGATTTGGTCGAAGTCAATGTGCCAAGTCAGCATCAAGCAGCTATTTTTGCCTTCCCATTCCATTCCCTGAATTTTTTTCTGTGAAAGTGTCTTGTAAGCTAGAACACACCTGAGGTGGCAGAGGAAAAGCAGAGCTCTAATCTCTTCCCTAGGCCTCTAAGTGAGTTTTGCATTCAGGGATGATACTGGGGCAAGGGGTTTGGAAGGTCCTGAAGTTGCTGACGCCCGCATAAAACACTTTCTGCAGCAGAGAAGGGAAGGGGAGAGGAAAGAACAGGCAGAGAAAGACCCAGAAACTCAGATCAGCCTAGGATGAGAGTAGCTGTCCTGAAAACAATCAGAAATCCAGAGTCCCGACTCTCCAGCAGGTATGACCTTGATCCTAGTGAGATTATCTTCAAAGACAAAACAAACTCCAGTCATGCAGAGAAGCCGCATTGTTCCATGCAGATCTATAAAAAACAACGGAAAGAGCGTCACCCTCTTAATTAATGAGGAAGTAGGGAAATAGGAATCCTTGTACCCTGCTGGTGGGAATATAAACTGGAAAAACTGAGGTGGGGAATCAACTGAGGCCAGAAGTTCGAGACCAGTTTGGCTAACATGGTGAAACCCCGTCTCTACTAAAAATACAAAAATTAGCTGGGTGTGGTGGCATGCACCTGTAATCCCAGCTACTCGGGAGGCTTAGACTAGAGAATCACTTGAACCCGGGAGGCAGAGATTGCAGTGAGCTGAGATCACACCACTGCACTCCAGCCTGGGCAACAGAATGAGACTCTGTCTCTAAATAAATAAATAACTGGAAAAACATTGCTGATTGGCAAGTTGGTTATGTTTGAGGCAGAGACAATGCTTGTTCTGGGTCCGTTACACTCTTGTTTTCCTCCTGGACACTCAGGAAGACTATACTTCCCAGCCTTCCTTGCAGTTAGGAGCAGTCATGTGACTGAGTTCTGGACAATGGGAAGGTGGGCAGAGGAAGTGATGTGAGTCACCGCCAGGCCTGACCCTAAAACTACCTGTGCAATTCTCCATGCTCTCTCTCTCTCTCTCCCTTTACCTATCAAGTGAAATCAGAGCATCCAGTGGAGAAGTCCAAGGCCGGGGCAAATGGAGACCCATCAGGTGGGCAAACCCTGGTTCCAGACGACCATGCAGAGTGCCTTCTACTCCCAACAAACGACTTGTGTTGAACTGTGACATAAAAGAGAAATACATCTTTATTGTGTTAAGCCACTGAGATTTTGGCTATGTCTGTTACAACATTTAGCCTATCTGACTGATACACTATCACAATCTTTTAAAAGGTCATAAGCTTTGGCCTAGCAGTTAATTACATTCTTTGGAACATATACTAAGGAAATAATTAAGAATAATCACAGAAAATTATAAACAGACCAGACGTGGTAGCTCACACCTGTAATCCCAGTACTTTGGGAGGCAGAGATAAGAGGATTGCTTGAGGCCAGGAGTTTGAGAACAGCCTGGTCAACATAGCAAGACCGCATCTCTAATAAAATTTTTTTAAAAAAATTATAAACAACATTAATCTCCAATAATAGGCAATTCATTAAATGAATAATAACACAACTCTGCAATGGAATATTTAGGCACTTAATATCATTTAAATGTATTTATTGACATGAAACAATTTCACGATTTAGTATTACATGAAACAGAGTAACAAAGCAACATGGATGGTATGAGCCCATAACTATTTATATATGTATATGCATGCAAAGAAGAAAATTCGGAAATATACCAAAAAACAGTGATTATTTCTGGTAGTAGGACTAAAGATGGCTTTTAAAAATTACCTCTTTCTTGCAGTTTTATGCTTTTTCTACAATTAGCATATCTTTTTTTCAGTTAAAAAAATTTTTTTGGCTGGGCGTGGTGGCTCACGCCTGTAATCCCAGCACTTTGGGAGGCGAAGGCGGGTGGATCACAAGGTAAGGAGTTCGAGACCAGTCTGGCCAATATGGTGAAACCCCGTCTCTACTAAAAATACAAAAAAATTAGCCAGGTGTGGTGGCACACGCCACACACACTAAGTACTCCCAGCTACTTAGGAGGCTGAGGCAGAAGAATCACTTGAACCCGAAAGGTGGAGGTTGCAGTGAGCTGAGATCACACCACTGTACTCCAGCCTGGGCGACAGAGCGAGACTCTGTCTCAAAAAAAAAAAAAAAAAAAATTTTTTAAATAGCCTTTTGGAAATGGATGGGTCTCCTTTGAACTTTAGGGCTGGCCTTACTCTCTCTAAGTATTAAGTATAATGTGTGCAAAGAAAACGCAGGTCCCTTCCACTCTTCTGGGCTAAAATGCCACCATTCATAAGGTTAAATATCTATTTTATCTTCACCACTGAGAGCAACTCTCAAGCCCTTCATTCACTTAGCTTCAGGGCTCAGTTCTACTGACATAGTGCTCTGGCTTTAAGGAAAGATGTACCTTTTTATCACAAGGTTTTTCAGGATTTTCTCCGAGTTGCTGGGCCTCAGAACTCTCTTCTTTTGAGTCCTAATTTGGATAATTTGGGAAACTGCAGCCACAGTTCCTCTCTCCCTTGAGACTGGCTGAGTGAGGCAGACCACGCCTATAATGCAGAAAGCAGGGCAGGAAATCACACTCTAACCATAGGTCTTTATTCAGAAACCCAGCAGCCTCACCACCAAATAAACTCAGGAGCCCTAAAGCCTCAGTGCCCTGACCTATAAGATCAAAGAATCTCATGTGATCTCTCCAAGTGGACTTTTAATAAAAAGTAGTGCTGCCAGTTTCTGTTTTGACCTTCCAACCACAGGATCATGCCAACATTCAGTAGTAACTCCATTTTATTTTTCCCCTGCCAAATCGACTCCTTGCTCTTTTCAACACATCCTCACACAGAGGGAACAAGCCACTGAGGTTTCCTGTTGAGGAAGGTTCTTTGGTGTTCTGGGAGGAAACCATATATTCACAGAAACCATGTATAAATTTTCTGTGTAGTAGGACAGAATTACCTTAATTTAACTTGATGTCTTTCTGACAAACCTTGTACCCCTAAAATGAAGAAATGGAAGGAAGGAGTTTATTTTCATCCCAGCCCTTACTCTGCTGCATTGTTCCTGTGTACATTTCTCTTACTCCACGGAGTAGGAGCTTCTTGAGGACCATGACTGTCATTTATTTCTCCCTCCCTGCTCCTGGCACTAGCAGGACCTCCCCTCCTCCCTCTTAACAAAGTTTTCAGTGACTGAGTGAATGAATGAACTTTCCCCTGTTTCCTGATGGGTTTCAGCCAGCACAGACTACCTACTTTTGTTCAGATGCGTCCTGTGTGTCTTTGTCTCTACGGGCACTGTGTTTGATGGGTTTCTTGAAACCTTCCCATGCACACAGTAGTATAGTGGCAAGATCAGCTACATACATTGCAGAACCCACTGAAAAATGAAAATGCAGGGCCCTTGTTCAAAAATTATTTACAATGTCAAATTATCCAAAATTAACACAATTAATTATTAAACATTAAATTAGATAGTAAATGACTAAGAATTTCAAAGCTTTGCAGAGTACAGCAGTGCAGGCGAGCCTGGTTGTCGTCTACCACGTGGCTCAGCTGCCTGCTCCTCCCCTCTGCTCAGAGTCAAGGTCCCGAGGCCAGCACAGTGTTTACTGATGAGGGCCATCAGTAAACATACCCTGCCCTGCATCCTGTCACCAGAGTTTCATTTGGAATCCTGAGCAAAGGTCTCCGATTGCTGATTCTACTGCCAACAGAAAACACTCTCCCTCTTCTGAATGTGTTGGCAGGAAAACCAGATTTTTATCTCTCCAGGTCAGCCAAAATCTTGAGGCCAGTTGACTTCCCCAGTGATCTCATTTGAATCATCCTTCACTTCTGCCCCCAGTGAAACTGAATCTGCACTCTGCTCGGCTCTCAGCCCAAGTGAGGTGCCACTCCCACACCTCACTTGTCTTCCACTGAGGTCTTTCCTGACAACCCGTTTCTCTGGGTTGCCCTCTCTTGCCCTTGAGACCCCTGTTCAGTTGTGAACAGTCTCTCCATTGTATGGCTGTAGACTCTTCACTGAAATCTGTTTGCCTCCATCAAAACTAGATCTTTCCAAGGAAACCACCTGCCCCTGTGTGGCTCTCACAGTTCCCGAACGGAATCTTCCAGTGCCTCTCCCCATTGCCAGACCTGCCATCGCCCCGTAAAAGCTGAATTTTCATGTGTGAATCAGCCAGTATCCTGGCCTCAAATTTGTTCACCTCCTTAACTTTGGTGACCATTGTCTCCTCTCCACCTCAGCCATCTCTATATCCTGTACATTCTCAAAACTCAGAACTGAAATGGTAAACTTCAAGATCCCTAAACTTATTGAAAACACACAAACTCCAATATCCCACATTCTCATTTCAATTCCTTGGTTTCCAGCATTCATACTGTCAAACATAAGCATTTTTTGCTCCTCCACATGGCCTGTCTCCATGTGGAGAGCTTGGGCTTCCTCACAGCATGGTGGTCTCCAGGTAGTCAGACTTGCTACATGGTAGCTGATCTCCAAGAGTAAAAGCAGATGCTGAAAAGCCTTTTGAAAGTTAGGCCCAGAACTGGCACAGCATCCTCTCTGCCTTGTTCCGTCAGTCAAAGCAAGTGATAAGAAATCATGAGGCGAGTCCAGATTCAATGGAAGGAGAAATAAACTTGACCTCTTGAATAGTGGAGCAGCATGTGTATACAATGGGAGAAAGATTTGATGGTGGCCATTTTTGGACACTGTCTACTACAGAGGAGAGAGAAAATAAATATATAAAACAAACAGGAAAATACCAGATAGTAATAAGAGCTGTTCAGAGAATCGAAATAGGGTGTTTTGATGGAGAATGACTGAGGAGCTCCTGGAGATTGAGGGTGTTGTCAGGGAAAGTCTCTATGAGGAAGTGATGTTTAAATTACAACTTGTGGCCAGGCGTGGTGGCTCATGCCTATAATCCCAGCACTTTGGGAGGCCACAGTGGGTGGATCATCTGAGGTCAGGAGTTCGAGACCAGCCTGGCCAACATGGTGAAACCCCATCTCTATTAAAAATACAAAAATTAGCTGGACGCAGTGCTAGGCACCTGTAATCCCAGCTACTCAGGAGGCTGAAGTGGGAGAATTGCTTGAATCCAGGAAGCAGAGGTTGCAGTGAGCCAAGATCGCACCATTGCGCCCCAGCGTGGGTGACAAGAGTAAAACTCTGTCTCAAAAAATAAAAATAAAAATAAATTAAAACTTGAAAAGCAAGAATTTCCAGCTGTGTGAAGGTCCAGGCAGGAGGGAGAGCCAGCAGAAATGCTCTAATATGGGACTGAGCCAGGCATGTTTAAGGAATAGAAAGACCACACATTAGGAGTATAGACAAGGACAGGGAGCATGGGCTAGAAAACAGGTCAGACAAGCGGGAAGGGCCAGATCAAGTGAATCAGGGGAAGGAAGCTGGACTTTTCCCAGAACCATTCATGGAAACTGATTGAAAGGTTTACAGCACAGAGGGGATATAATATGACTTACATAGTGAAAGGTCACTCCGGCTGCCTTGCAGAGAACAGGAAGTGTAAGTGTGGAAGCAGCAAGACCAGTCAGGAGGCTACTGTGAGACCCCAGGGGAGATGGTGGCTTGTTCTGGCTGCTGGCTGTGGGGAGGAGACAAAATAGAGATAAGTTTGGTTGCTGGACCAGAAGTTGCTGAGGATTGAGCCTGTACTCTCTTGGTTCAATTCCTCTTCATGCCCAGGTGATCACTGCAGAAACCTGGTTGGTCCTCACCCACACCTAGCTGTCGGTTAGTGTCCCTCCTTAGAGTTTTGTGGGGGTTTTCTCTTTTGTTTTGTTTTGTTGAGACAGGGTCTCATTCTGCTGCCCAGGCTGGCGTGCAGTGGTGCAATCATAGCTCACTATAACCTCGAACTCCTAGACTTCCACAATCCTCTTGCCTGGCCTCTGGAGTAGTTGGGACTATAGGCAATACTACCATGCCCAGCTAATTAAAAAAAAGAAAAAAAAAAAAGAAGAATAACTTTTGTAGAGATGGAGTCTCACTATGTTGCCTAGGCTGGTCTTGAACTCCTGGGCTCAAGTGATCCTCCCACCTTGGCCTCTCAAAGTGCTGGGATTACAGCTGTGAGTCATGGTGCCTGGACCTCTTTAGAGTTTTTAAGATTACTTTAAATTCCATATCGTTGCACACAATGAGACCCTTCATGGTAGGCTCTGCTCCTTCCCGCTTAGACTGGTTTCCCATCTCTGTCCCACATAGGCCTTTGCTCCAGCCAGATCTACGTCTTCACTGTTCCCTGACCATGTCCTGGTTCATGACCCTGTGCCTGGCATGTGCTGTCTCCTCTGCCTAAAATATTTCTTCTCCCTCACCTCCATTACTTTGTCTACCCAACTTCTGTTCCTCCCTCAAAATCTAACAGGTGTCACCTCTTCCACTAAGCCTTCCGTCACCTCTTCCACTAAGCCTTCCTTGAAACCCCAGTTTTATTTAGATTTCTATGCAATGGACACATAACAGCATGAATGTCCAACTCCTTGTCTGTCTCTTCCAATTGGTTGGGGTTTCTTAAGGGCAGAGACCATCCCTAGAACCCGGCACAGGGCTCCATAAGCTGATGCTATCATGTTCAGCACGGTTGACCCTTGGAGTGTGAAAATGTGTCTTACAAGGTCAAAGCACAGCAGAAAGATTTGATAGATCCCCATAACGAGGTCCTCCATTTTCCCAGGCTGATTCTGGGAGGCTGGACTCATTACTTAAGAAGCCTGCAAGTCTTCAATGGGAGAACTGACAAAAGATCCGGACATGCTCCAGGAAAGGTCTGGTCCCCGCACGCGATGATCAGCATCACCACTAGTAATAGTACTGGTTCTTGGCAGAATTAGTACTCAGACCACCGTTCTCCCCTCGCTCCCACCCATAGTCTCTGGGAAGATCTGAAAAGCCTAGTGCAGCCAACATGAAGTTCACCATAGTGCTTAAAGGTAAATATACTACAAGTGACTGACTCTAAAATCTATACCCAAACCTGGTCCTCGTTTCTGAACTTCAGACTCTCATATTCAATTGCCTGATGGACTTCTGTACCTAGATATCCTCCAAACGTGGCAAAATTGAACTCATCATTTCTCTTGCCCCCATATACTCATGAGTGGCAGCCCACTGAGAATGACTGATGGATGTCACTTGAGTTCATCCTCTCCATTGCCATTGCCAGGATCCTGTTGCAAGCCCTCAGCTTCTCTGGCCTGCATAACCACCTTAGCCCTTCCCCAGCCTCCCTGTTCCCGGCCTCATCTTCCTCAGGGACCCAGAGCATCTCTCCAAAATGCAAGTCTAATCTTGTCCTTCCTCTCTCAGAAAACCTTTAATTGCCCAAAGCAGGTTATCAAACTTTAGTTTGCATCTGAATTGCCTTGAAAGTTTCTTAAAAATGCAGATTCCTGAGCCACCTCCAGACCTCCAAAAATCCAAAGTTCTGTGGGTGGAGTGATGCACATTCTCAACCAGTGCCCAAGGGCTTCTGATAGAGCTGGGCTCCACCTTGAGAAACACTGTCACGTACAGGCGACTCCAGATTCCATCATTCACTCCACCAGGCCCTTCTCAGGCCAGGGACCCCCCAAGCAAGGTCTGTCTCATTCACTTCCTCCTCACACACCATGCTCTTCATGGGTACTGCATACTTTCCCCCTTTGCTCTATTTTGCCTGGTGCCAAGAATGTCTTCTTCGAAAGACCGAGACCCTTTTCATTCCGATAACTCGATAATCCTTTGGAATGTTGCTACTTAAAGCATCAGTATCACCTGGGATCTTGTTAGAAATTCAGAATCGCAGGCCCCACCCCTACTGAATCAGAGCCTACTGAATCTCTTACGTATGCACGTAAGAGAAGAAGCAGCACAGCCTTATAACTTGGCTCAATAGTCGTCTCTTCCAAGAAGCCTTCCTAGACTGACACTGACTCATCAAATACCCATTCCTCCAAACTGACACTGGGCATCACAATCACAGTGCTTGTAACATTTAAAAGTTAGGAATCTCGAGCTGCCAGGGGAGCCCTGCACACCATGCCACGTCCTGCCTGTCTGTCCCTGTGGGTTGTCGCCCGCCACAGCCCGCCCTGACCACCCAGCAGATCGTCCTCCAGGGCCCGGGGCCGAGGGACTTCCGCCTCGTGGACAGCAAGGTCTTCGAGCAGCCTCTCGCTATTTCCCCGGTCACTCTTGGAAGCAAGGTGGCTCTAGCTAATTCATGTATCAGAGATGTAATCACAGCCATTGATGGGGAAAATTCTCGCAATATGACGCATTTGGAAGGAAGCTCAGAACAGAATCAAAGGCTGCACAGACAACATGACTCTCACTTTGGCCAGATCCAAACATAAAGTCTGGTCTCCTCTGGTGACGGAGGAAGGGAAGTGTCATCCACACAAGATGAATTTAGCCTCTGAACCCCAGGAGGTACTGCACATAGGAAGCGCCCACAACCGAAGTTCCATGCCCTTTACCACCTCGCCTGCCTCCAGCACTGCCGCCAGGGTCATCACAAACCAGTACAGCAACCCAACTGGCCTCTACTCTTCTGAAAATATCTCCAACTTCAACAACGCCCTGGAGTCAAAGACTGCTGCCAGCGGGGTGGAGGCGAACGGCAGACCCTTAGACCATGCTCAGCCTCCAAGCAGCCGTGCCATCGACACAGAATCTAAAGTTTACAAGATGCATCAGGAGAAACAGGAGTTGAATGAGCCCCCAAAACAGTCCATGTTTTTCCCGGTTTTGCAGGAAATCCTGGAGTCTGAAGAAAAAGGGATCCCAACAAGCCCTCAGGATTCGGAAGTGTTAAAGCTCCTGTCACTAAAGTGGCTGCATTGTTTGGAAATGCTCAGAAGTTGCCTGTGTGTGACAACTGGCCCTGGAATTGTCGGTGTGAAGCTGCGGGACCATCACCGCCACCCTGAGTGTTACGTGTGCACTGACTGTGGCACCAGCCTGAAACAGAAGGGCCATTTCTTTGTGGAGTATCAAATCCACTGTGAGAAGCATGCCTGGGAGCGAATCACACCACCCGAGGGCTACGAAGTGGTCACCCTGTTCCCCAAGTGACCCAGCAGATCCAACTGCTGTTCTCCAGCTGGCCAATGCTGCAGCTTTTTCTCTCAGTGTTCTGGGCCCTCTCCTCTCTTGAAAATTCTCTGCTTACTTTGGTTTTCCCCCTGCTCGTAAAACATTGAATTCCCTGCCTTGGTTAATTGACTCACACCGGCTGTGTGATGCCCGCTTTTATAATGAAAGGAAAACTGTTCTGTTCAGTGTCCCCTTGCCAGCAACACCATGTCCTTTTCTCCCTCTGTTCTTCTCTGCTGCATTTGGACATCAGCCAGATTTGAACCCAATCAAATATAATGTATCTGACATTGATTTTGTTTTTACTCAATAAATTTATAGACTCCAAAAATAAAAAATAAAAAAGTTAGGAATGTCATAGTCCAGTCCCAGAGAACTGTCAGATTTAAAGAATGGCCCAAAGGATAATTCTAATCCCATTATCCCCAAAGCCCAGGGAACATCCCCCCCCCTTTTTTTTTTGAGATGGAGTTTTGCTCTGTCACCCAGGATGGAGTGCAGTGGCGTGATCTCAGCTCACTGCAGCCTCTGCTTCCAGGGTTCAAGTGATTCTCCTGTCTCAGCCTCCTGAATAGCTAGGATTACAGGCGTGCATCACCATGCCCAGCTAATTTTTGTATTTTTAGTAGAGATGGGGTTTCACCGTGTTGGTCACGCTGTTCTCGAACTCCTGACCTCGTGATCCACCCACCTCAGCCTCCTAAAGTGCTGGGATTACAGGCTTGAGCTGCTACACCTGGCTGGAACATCCCTTTTGTGTTCTTGCAGTCCCATGCCCTATCTTGGCACGTTTGCCCCCTTTCTTCTCTGCTGGTGTTCAGCCCCACAGGAGGTGTTTCCAACATGCCCGGTCCCCCTGCCTCATCTGGCCTCTGTGGCATGGTTCTTCTTCAGCCCTGTCTGCTTTTCTCCTGAGAATCTTGCTAGGTGGCTGCGTCTCTTCTCCTTTCAGAGAGTGGGGCAGGCAGAAGGAGTGAAGTGGGCTCCTGACCCCAAGCGATCCACCTGTCTCAGCCTCCCAGATTTCTGGGATTACAGGCTTGAGCCAGTGCGCCAGCCAACACCAGGTTCTTATTAGGCTGTGCTCCCATATCATTGTCCGGTTTTTAATTGTGATGATGAAGCTCAGTAACTTCGGAAAATTTGAAATCGTTGTTAATCCTAGAACAGAGAAAATTGTTGTGACCCTCACAGGCAGGCTAAATAAATGTGCAGTGATCATCTCCAGATTTACTGTGCAACTCAGACCTAAAAAAATGGCAGATTGGTCTCCATCCCATCAGTTTGGTTTTGTTGAACTGATGACTGCAGCTGGCATCATGGACCACGAGGAAGCATGATAAAAGCACACAGGAAAGAAAACCCTGGGATTCTTTTTCTGGGGATGAAATATATAATTACAAATTAAATGCTTCCCTCAATAAACAAAACTGAGAGAAAGAGAAAGGACAGAGGAGAGAGGAGAGAGGAGAGAGAGAGAGAGAGAGAGAGAAAGCGAGCAAAGCCCCTAGTCAGTTGTCTGTCGGCTGCTGCTCTGAGTCTCAGCCAGAGCTCTGGACGAGGAGGAACTCAATCCCCTTGGCATCCCCACGAGTGCCTGGAGTGGAGACTTCTCCTCTGCAGCAGACTGGGTCTCTGGTACATGTGGACGTTCTCACCGAAGAATGTTTCAGAGCCTGTAGCAGACACAGAAGTACTCTGGCCATCCAGGGAGTTGGTCCCAGCTCGCTCTAGCAGAAGAGTGGGGACTAGGGACCCGGGAGTTAGCACGCTTGCCTAGGACATCTATGGAATCTTTATTTTCTCTTTCTTCCTGCTGAGTGAGGCAAGAGAGTTCTATAAATGGGTATGGGGTCAAGGAACATATATTATTTTTGGAATAGTTACAAAGATCTCTCGGGCATAAATGAGACTTGGAAACTGGACGACTCCTCTCCTCCCCACTTTCATTTGATGAATGACAGCTCTTTATGTGTGACACACCTACCATGCGCCATGCACAGTATTAGATGCTTGACTTCCGTTGTTTTAGTTGGCACATTCTTTACAGAGAGTTGAAAATGAGGCCCAGATGCTCACGTGATTTTTAGAACCTGGGGTAGAGCCTGGAGCATCTGACCTTCACCTCTATCTTCCTCACTCTGTCAGCCTTTCCCAAGGCATTCTTAGTAGAGCCCTGGTCTGGGGGGACCTTCTGTGGTCAGATGAATTGGTTGGGCACTGTCTGTACTTTATGTGCCCCTTGGTTTCAGGGTGCTATAAGTTGAACATCACAGGATACCCTAAGACCTAAACTACAAAGTGACAAACTCAAAGGGCCATTCCGGGGTTGGTTAATGCACAACTTAACAGCATCAAAGATCAAGATCCATTTCTCTGAGATTTTCTTGACTTTTCCCTCATGATTTCAACAGGACTGAAGTAGCGCCAAGCCCATGTCTTCACATGACAATGTCCTAAGGCAGGAATAGGCAAGGACTCATCCTGTGTCATGTTTTAAGAGTCAAGAAATCCTTCCTAGAGGTTCCCAGGGCTGATTGTCTTTACATTCATTACATGCAGGACTGCAGCACATGGCCACACTAAAGCAGTCACGGAAGGAAAATGGCTCAGACCTGTGAACATTTCTTCCTGGGATCAGGGAGGAGCCCGTGAGACACACAGGTGCTATGAACCAACAAAATCGAGGGTCTCTCAGCAAAGGCGTGTGGCGGGGAATGTTGAGCAGGAAACCAACACGGTTTTCCATACCCTTCTTGAAGATTTGCATTGCACATTAATATGCTTAAGGCTTTATTGTAAAGAAAGGTATTTTACTTCTTTTTTTTTTTTGAAACGGAGTCTCACTGTGTCACCCAGGCTGGAGTGCAGTGGCATGATCTCAGCTCACTGTCCACCTCCTGGGTTCATGCCATTCTCCTGCCTCAGCCTCCCAAGTAGCTAGGACTACAGGCGCCTGCCACCACGCCCAGCTAATTTTTTGTATTTTTAGTAGAGACGGGGTTTCACTGTGTTAGCCAGGATGGTCTCGATCTCCTGGCCTCATGATCCATCCGCCTCGGCCTCCCAAAGTGCTGGGATTAGAGGCGTGAGCCACTGCGCCAGCTGGTATTTTACTTCTTTTAACCCAGTGCTTCCCAGGCCTTTTTTTTGAGACAAGAGTCTCGCTCTGGAGTGTAGGCTGGAGTGCAGTGGTGGGATCCTGGCTCACTACAACCTGTGCCTCCCAGGTTCAAGCAATTCTGCCTCAGCCTCCTGAGTAGCTGGGATTGCAGGCATGCACCACCACGCTCAGCTAATTTTTGTATTTTTAGTAGATTCAGGGTTTCACCATGTTGTCCAGGCTGGTCTTGAACTCCTGACCTCAAACGATCCACCTGCCTCGGCCTCCCAAAGTGCTGGGAATTCAGACATGAGCCACGGTGCTCGGCCCAGGTTTATTTTTTCTTGAAGTTCTTATTAACTCCCTGCAGACACTGTGAGAAAGCTGGATCCGCCATGCTGTTTGTCCTCAGTTAAACGACTGTCCTGAGAGCTGTTTGGCACAGCCGCGCAGCCAGATAGTACCCTTTGCAAACACCAGAGAACAATGAGAGCTAGAAGAATGGCTCGGCTTAGCCATTTGAAGGAAAGAGTTTTCTTTGGCTCAATTAATGGGAAATAAAGGCAAGAGTTCTCTCCTGTGGGCTTCTTTATCTTTTGGTCATTCTAAATGAATAGGTTTAAGACGTTACTTTTAGTTCAACTTCTTTCCATTACACTTTCAGTACTCCAGTGCCACCAGGGAGGGTAGGAATGACTGCTTTTAATAGTGATTAAAGACAGACCCATGGTTAGGTCAAACCAGGCCTGCACCTCCTCCCATGCTGCACATGCACCAGCATCAGCAAAGCCGGCAAGAATGCTCTTGAGTGATGACGTACCCACGGCCACTTGTCTGCAGCAAGCAGGCTGCCAAAAGCCAGGACAGCTGGCAGCCCGTGCTCACCAAGCGCTCAGCCCTCAAAACCTCTCCTTCTCTCTCCTCCTCAGTCATCCAGTCTCCCCACCCATAGTGTGTTCTCTAGCAATACATCCATTAGCTGTTTCCCCACTGCTAGACATCTAGATTATTTAAACTGCTTTTGCTGTTGGAAGGAATGCCTCCCTGAGCACGCGTGTGCAAAGGTAGATCCCAGAATGAGGAATCTCTTGGTTCACCAGGCTTGCACGTTTAAAAATGTGACAGATACATGCTTTTAAACTGCTCCATCACCTTGGTGCAGAATGGAACTCCTGAGAGGTAAGGTCAGCGAGAAGATGTGTGTGGCTCTGAGCTGGCCAGTGGACCGCGTGTTCCCATGCGGCACTCACACCATGCAGTGAGAAGATGTGTATGGCTCTGAGCTGACGGTGGCCCATGTGTTCCCGTCCCAGCACTCACACCGTGCAGTAAAATGTGTGTGGCTCTGAGCTGGCCACTGGACCACGTGTTCCCGTCCCAGCACTCGCACTGTGCAGTGAGATGTGTGTGGCTCTGAACTGGCTGGTGAACCACGTGTTCCCATCCCAGCACTCACACCGTGCAGTGAGAAGATGTATGTGGCTATGAGCTGACGGTAGCCTGCGTGTTTCCATCCCGGCACTCACACCGTGCAGTGTTGCTTCTCCTGCACTTGCTGATCCTGTAATTGATATAGGGAAAAGCCTAGCAATGGCTCGTCTCAGGGGGATAAAATGATTTCCCTTCTATGTTTCCACTCTGTCATTTCCTCTTCCGCCAGGGTGGGATGAGATAGAAACAGGAAGGGTTTGAGGAAAGAAGCCCTTTGTTTAAAAATAGCAGAGAAGTGCTGCTTGGTAATTTCCCTGAGTTTTACTCACTGAAGAACCTGACTCCAGCTCTTCTTGAGTTTGGGATGGACAACAGAATGGCTTGGCGCCATCCTAGACTCTATCATGCGTTCAAGCAAGAAGTGTTTGTTGAACACGTCGGGGGCATGGCATACTGACTGATCAGGGCATCACTGGCCTTCATGCAGAAGTGGGGTCCTGGGAGCCCCCTACTATTTGAGTCAAGGCCTGTTTCATTGTCCTTGAGTGAATGTTTGTGTTTCTCCCAAAATTCTTATGTTGAAGTCCTAATCCTCAGTGCGATGGTATTTGGAGATGGGGCTTTTTGGGAGGTAATGAGTTAGGTGAGGTCAGAAGGATGGGGGGCGTCTGTCTGATGGGATTAGTGTCCTTTAGAAGAATGAACCCCAGAGAGCATGCACACTCTGTCTCTCCCTCCTGATGTGAGCACTTAGCAGGAAGGCAACTGCCTGCAAGCCAGGAAGAGAAACCTCACCAGGAACCAGATTGACTCGCACGCTGATCTAGGACCCAGAACTGTGAGAAAATACATTTCTGTTGTTGAAGCCACCCAGTCGATGGTATTTTATTATGGCAGCCCAAGAAGACTAAGACAGCTGGGTGGCTGGGAGGTGCCATGGAGGGCACACAGGGACTTGGGGCAGTGACCAGTCACCCACTGGTACAGAAGTGCTTCAATATTTCAACAACAGATACAAATATGCTAGTACCAGCCCTGTTCACGGAGTTTACATTCTAGTGAGAAGACACAGACAATATACAAAATAAGCAAAAGAAATATTGTGTCAAATGGTGTTATCTGCTGTGGAAACAAACAAGGCAGAGAGAGAATTAGCAAGTGCCTTGGAGGAGGGAGGTTGCTACTTTATGTTGTACAAAGAAGGAAAGAGAAGGAGAAAGGCACGCTCCCTATCCTTTAAGGCACACTATCATTTAAGGGCATTTTCCAGAAGTTGCACACACTTACTTAGACTTAAAGCTTCTTGCCAAGAACTTAGTCACACGGCCACACCTTGCTGAGAGAGAAGATGGGAAATGCAGACCGAATTCTGGAAAACCATGCTCACAGCTGTGGGTCAGGGGAGATGGGGGTGTCCAATACTGAAGGTGCAGAGACTAGGAATTGGGAGGCCACCAGCCATAACATAACATGACTGGATTGTGTTTTACAAAGATAACTTTTCAGGATCTGTTGGGAGACTGTTCTCCATGGGTCTCTCACATTTGTGGGTGTCTTATGAGCAGGAGCACTCACTGCCTCTGTTCTGGAATCTCTTTCCAATGGCATTTGAATAGCAAATAGCCTTGGAAGACAAGACTCCCTCTGGAGCAAAGTACAGGCATGCTTAGTGCCTAGTGTAAGAAAGATAATGTCTTCTGCAGAAGAGGTCAGAGACTTATTGCCCATTATAAAAGATGCTGATTCTCTAAGCTCAGCATTCCTCCCCTCTAACACAACCCGCTGTGTATGCAGGTGCAACTGGGCCTTCTTTATGTTGACCTGTGGAAATTGGAGCCAAGGGAACCAGCATAAGAACATATATTTAATTTCCACTTTACAAGAACAGATATATATATATATTTATATAATTATTCCCATGTATCAAGGGAAAATAGTACCTTTACAATGAAAAGATCTGGCAGATACCACCTTAACAAGGCGATCAAACTTAATACCAGCAATAACTGACATGGTGTGCCTCTTAATGTGATACACTGAAAATAATCCAGTTTTATTAAAAATATATAGCATGACTCTAATCATGAGGAAAAAGCAAATCCAAATTGAAGGATACAAAAAATGCCAGTGTCATGAAGTATAAAAAAGGACAGGAAGACAATTCTAGGTTACAGGGGACTAACCCGATACGACAACTAAATTCAGTTTGTTACCCATGATTGGCTCTTGAACTGAAAAGGGAAAAAAACAATGATAATAATATCTTATATCCATATACAAATTCCACTTGGCAAAACTGAATGTGGATATATATATTAATATTAGATAATATTATTATATTATTGTTAATTTTTCTTTTCTTTTTTTTTTTTTTTTAGACAAAGTTTCACTCTTATTGACCAGGCTGGCGTGCAGTGGTGCGATCTTGGCTCACTGTAACCTCCGCCTTCCAGTTTCAAGCGATTCTCCTGCCTCAGCCTCCCAAGTAGCTGGGACTACAGGTGCCTACCACCATGCCTGGCTGATTTTTTTGTATTTTTAGTAGAGATGGGGGTCTCATGTTGGCCAGGCTGGTCTTGAACTCCCAACCTTGTGATCCACCCACCTTGGCCTCCTAAAGTGCTGGGATTATAGGCATGAGCCACAGCGCCCAGCCCTGTTAAATTTCTTGAATGTGATCACGGTATTGTAACTGTGTAGGAAAATGTTCGCATTCTAAGGCAATATATGCAGAAATATGTAGAGGAGAAGTGTCATGACATCAGCAACTTATTTTCAAATGATTCACAAAAAACGCACATACATGAAGATATAGGAAAAAAGGGAACATAACTGTCACTGAATGCTAATAACTGGTGAATGTAGGTGAAGGTATGTAGGTATTCACTGGATTATTCTGTCAGCTTCTTTGTAGCTGGATTTTTTTAAAACAAAAAGTTGGAGAACATGGAAAAGAATCCTGGTGGCCTGTGGAGGATGGATGGGGGCCGGGGGTGGACCTGGTTTGGGGACAGCTGCACTGGGAGCTCTGTCCCCTCAGGAAGTCTCTCTCTGCGACTCATCACGGCTTCTCCTTGCAGCACCATGTCCCCTTGCTGCTGCAGGCAGACTTTGCCAGGCTGTGGATGCATAGCCACAGGTTTCTCTGGATTCCTAGCCTTCAGCAAGCATCTAGAGAGAAAAGAGCCTGCTGCAGCTAGAAAAACCCTGGGGAAGGGCTCTAATGAGCTCAGCTTGGGTCATGGGCGCCTCCCAACTCCCACTCCTACCCCTGCCAACCACCCACTGGGTCAGACCCATGCACTCCAGGCATTGAGGGGAAAGCTAGGAGGGAGAATCAATCAGACTCGGGCGGGGGGGGGGGGGGGGGGGGGGGGAAGGGCAGAGCAGCAGAGGGCTAAAGGATGAGCCAATCGTTTCTAACTAGGGGGACTAGGGAAGGCAGCCTTAACTGAAAGAGAATACAAGACAAGCCAGTCTGGATGTTCTGTTTTGAACTCAATAAATTCAGAAGCTTTGCGAGGATCTAGGCGGAGAACCTCACAGATTGCTGCAAATACAATTCTGTAGCTCAAAAACGCATTGGCAGTGCCTGCTGCTTGATGAAGGCATGGGTGTGCCGGCTTCATCTGGAGAATGCGGAAGGTTCCATTGTGCCCGGCAGGCTAGCACGGAGCCCCCTCTCCTTGTAACCAGGCTCGCTGGCGACAGAGATCCTGGCAAATTATGAGGAAGTAGAAGCTGGGAGCCATTCAAAGGCATCACATCCACATTTCTCTTCAGGGACTCAGCCAGGGCTGCTCCTGCTGCTTGTTCCAAGGCACACTGGGAGTTGTTGGGCAAATATTTGCACAACATTTAGGCCCTAAGCCTGCAATGGCCTGAGCCCCTCCGTGACAGAGCCTCCTGCTCCGGTGCAGGCAGCTGTCTCAGCTTCTCCATCAAACCTAGCTACAGCAAGGGCTGTTGAGCCACTCCAAGTTCAAGTCTGGTTTTCCAGAAAAGACGCCCTGCCAAGAAATGTGTTACTGAAGAGGGAAAGGGAAATATAACCAAAGGCCAGGGTACTGGCACCTTTCTCCTGTCCTCCCCTGAAAACAGGGACCTCTGCTTTCTTTTGCCTTCTTGTTCTGTGTTCAGGAAAAGTTGTGTCTGTGGTTAATCTCTCGAGATCCAGAGGGAGTTGGACATGGGTTTGAATTCCAGTTTCCCCATCCCTAGTACTTCCTTGGGAGTCAGTGAAAGTCACTGAGGTAACACAGCAGAGCGCTTGGCACATGGGAATGTGAGCCAAATGTGAGCTGTTCTCTTCCAGGAGCGTGTCTGAATGGGGCTGGAGATGGACGCCTCCTTTCCTCATTGCTCTCAGACCTCCTGGGGTGGTTTCCTGTCACACAGCAGAAGCAAGTGCCTCAAATCAGATACCCAAGGATGCTGCGGGGAGCAGAGGCTGGAAGAGGGCGGCTGGGGTTTCACTTGTGTAAGCTGCACACCTAAAATAAGCCCCGGCAGGAGACTCTGGGAATTTCCTGTAATGTTCACTGTAAATGTCCTATTTATAAAGCTGAGTCACTGCAAGCCGTTATTTCACAACCACCCAGCATGTGGAGACAGGCTGGCACAGAAAACAAGGAGCACACCCCGAAAGGCAGGCCTCACTCATGGGCTTTGGGGGTTCCCTGGGGTCAGCCTGGGCCTGGCCGTTCAGCCCCTGGAAATACCTCCACAAACTCAGGATTTGGGTCATTGGGCCAGACTTATGCTGTCATCCACCATTAGCCCTTTTTCTGGATTCTTTGCTCCAAAATAGACTCTTTTTTTCTGTTATACGTTTACAGGTAAAGTCTGGCTTCTTCCAAAGTTACTTACAGACAGTGCCAGGCCTGTCTCCCCTGGAGACACAAAGGGTCTGGCCTGAAGTGGGATCCAGGGCAACTCTCTGCTTTCCCACATGAATAGACCTGCCTGGATGCCTCTGCTCATCGCCACCTCTATAAAACAAACAGATTCTCCCAGGACAGATTCCATACGTTCAAGGCTCGGGGTGCCTGAACCCAGAATTCATTAAAAGCAGTGAAAGGGCAAAACAGGAGCAGACGTCAGAAAGCACAACTGCACTTAGCACATTGCCCTTTCCATCAGAGCTCCTGCAGGAGGGGCCAGGAGGCAACACAAAAACCTCCTCACTTCCTGATTTTACAATCACTCAACCAGCGGCTACAATCAGGGTCACTAATCACAGCTGTTGAACCAGGACGCCACATCCTGCCTCCAACAGCCCCAGAAGACACTGTGCAGGGCAGAAGGCTGCCGGCCCTACGCCACTGTTTCTCTGGTGTGAGGCGAAGTCTCCAAATCAAAGCAACCTTAATGCTTAGCGACAGCTTCTCCTTAAACAAGGTAAAGAGTGGTCCAGTGAAAACATTCTCAATGTTGCTGACAATGTTTCCCTCAACACACTTCTTTTTGGGAGCCAGCTCAGAGACCCAGCTCTGTGTGCCTTGTGGGTTCAGCTCTGATTTCTGAGAGCCCTGGGAATGTAGGAAGTTTGGACCCTGAGAAGTCCCTTGGCCGACAGCATTGGGTGTCAGTGTCAAGGCAGCACAGTGACATGGGGCAAGGCCTCCGTGAGCTAGTCAGCGTGGGTGGGGTGGGAGGGCACTGCCGGGTGCCCAAGTCTATCTCCAGTGCCAGAGCTCCTCCCTCCCTGTCCCCACATTACGTGACCAAAGGTCTTTGGGTGTTGCTGTCAGATGGTGGGTCTTCTGGTCCAGCTGCTCTCTGACACCGGATGCCCTTTTATCACCCTCTGTCTTTCATACCTGCCAGGCCCCAGCCTGACCCCCAACCCAGGCAAAGTCCCCCGAAGTCCCTATTCCTTTCCTTATTCTGTCTTCCTTTTCGTCGCCACATCCCTCTCTCTCACCCCCATTACCAGAGAATTTAGGCCACCTTTTCTCCATCGGCATGGCCCGTGGCCCGACAGCAGTGTCTGAATGTGTGTGGCAGCTGGCACTCAGCTTCTCACGAGCTCCGCGATGTGAGCCCTATCTATGGAGGACACAGGTGTTAGTGACACAAAAACCCAGGCATTTTCCACTCCTGTCTAGTGGGTCACCCTTTCCGTAAGCCCCAACCCCCACCTATCACAGAGATTAACTGTGGTTGGGGGCAGGTGCTTCTTATTGTAGCAGTAAAAAAGTAAAATAACCTGTCAATTTAGAAAAAAACAGATTCAGGCCCAGTGCAGTGGCTCATGCCTGTAATCCCAGCACTGTGGGAGGCTGATGTGGGCAGATTGCTTTGAATTCAGGAGTTCAAGACCAGCCTGGGCAACATGGCAAAACCTATCTCTACAAAAAATTAGCCGGACATCATGGCACATGCCTGTGGTCCCAGCTACTCCAAACGCTGAGTGGGAGGATCAATTGAGCTCAGGAGGCAGAGGTTGCAGTGAGCCAAAATCACGCCACTGCATCCAGCCTGACAAAGACCTGTCTCAAAAAAAAAAAAAAAAAAGAAAAAGAAATTAGAACTCATAAGGTTCAGCAAGTTCACCAGACAGAAAATCTACCTGCAAAAATCAACAGCATCTCTGTCCACCCACAGTAACTGCTGGAAAATATTATTTAAAAGATACCATTTACAATAGCAGCAAGAATTACAAAATATATCTAGGTAATAGCCAAGAATACACAAAACTTCTATAAACATGTTTTAAATTCTAATAAGGAAACATAAAATGATCTGAATAAATGGAATACATTCCACATTTTGGGTAGGATGACTTCATGTAAGATGACTTATTTTGGATGACATTTATAAAGACCTAATTATATCAACAATGAACCTATAAATTTAATGCAATCCTAATCAAAATTCCAACTGGATTTCTTTTTGAGGAACTCAGTAGAAAAATAATTAACTTTTACAAAGAAGAGTAGAGGGGAGAATTGCCCAATTACATACACTACAAAATCAGAGTAACAGTAGCAGTGCCAGCTCTGTGGCAGTCCAGCAGACTAGCGGAAAACATGGGTAGCTGGGCAACAACGGTCCAGTCCTTTAGGAACTACACAGAGAGAAAGTTAACCGGGCAACACAGGTCCTCAGTGGGCTCAGCCACCGGTGGAGGTTTTGCTGGGAGATTTTGCTACACTACTATCATTGCAACAAGTATAGCTAAGGAATAACAAAACATGTGCCTCAAGGCCCCCGTGTGACTTCAAATGCACTACATCAAACTGGCTCTGTGGAGAGAACAGGACTTAACTGTTCAGCAGGCCTAACTCTTTGGAGCTGCCCCGAAGTCGACAGCAGCTACACATCCTTCATGAGGCCAGATGTGAAAAGCCAGGCCCAGAGAGCTGAGGTAGGTCCCTGCACAAGGCCACAGGGTTTCCATCTCTCTCCACAGAAAACACATCGTGGAGCTCATGAGAAACTGGGTGCCAGCTATCAGGAGAGCTGGAGGGTGAGCTGGAGGGGGTGGCCTTAGGTGGAGAGAAGGGACAGGAGAACACAAAGCAGGCCCATTCTGAGTGTTCAGCAATGCTAGGTAAAATTCACAGGTGGAAATCCTAGCCCCCAGGGTGATGGTATTTGGAGGTGGGGCTTTGGGAGGTGATTCGGTCTTAGGGGCAGAGCCCTGAAGAGCCCTTTAACAGAGATGATTAAAGCTCTTACGAAAGAATCTCCTTCCACCACAAGAGGACTCTGGGAGAAGGCGCTCTCTATGAACCAGACAGCAGGCCCTCACCAGACACCAACTCTGCCAGCGCCTTGATCTCAGACCTCCCAGCCTCCAGAACTGTGGGAAATAAATGTCTACCCAGTCTGTGGATTCCTGTCCTAGCAACCCAAATGGACTAAGACAATCAACTTTGACTTCAGCTAATTCATGCAGATGTTCAGCTCTCCTGAATTACTAAAAGCATACACGTTTTTAAAAATACAGCATACAAATCAAATCTCAAGCATTTTGTGTCTGCTCTCTTTAGCTCCTTGTCACTCATCTCGTGTTTCTATAAAACCACATTCTTTCTTCTTGTTTTAGGGAGGTCTGTCTGGGTTGTGCTGTAGCAACAAAAAATTTCCAAATCACAGAGGCTTTATGCATTGATCATTGACATTTGAGCACCGATCATTGTTGAAGCTGAGTAATGGGTATAATAGGGTTGATATTATATGTATGCATATGTATTATATTGCATATATACATATATATTTGAAATTTTCCATGATAAAAGAGTTTTGTAAATCTCCATGGCTTAAACCCACAAAGGCTTGTTTCTTGCTCATCTTCCATGTCCCTCATGGATCAGCAAGGTCTCTACGCTACTTCATCCTCATCCAGAGACACAGGGTAACCAGCCTCCGCCCTCTGGAGTATTACTCAGTACCATAGCACCAAAAAGGAACCATGGGGAGAGCATGTGATGGTTCTTCAGGCTTTTGCCTGAAAGCGAAACCCATGACTTCTGTTCACATTTCATCAGCAAAGCCAGCCACATAGCCACACCTAATTTTAGTGGCTCAAAGACAAATGGATCTACTATCTACTCAGTAGAAAGGGAACTGGAAATATCTGGTGAACAGCACTAATGATGACCACAGCCATGAAGAGATGTAAGTCTAGAGATTCATTCAGAAAGAAGCCCTGATATGCCATAGAGTTGTTCCCAATGGATTTCACCCCCAACCAAAACCAAATACTCAGTTTTCTCAATTTTAATAAAACATTCAAACTTATACCAAGACTGGGAGTTCTACAATGTCAGGGACAGTTTATATACCTTCTTTACTTTTCCAGTACCTCACAAACACAGCCCATTGAGAACTGTCCCTGACACTGTGAAACTCCAACCTTGGTCTAAGTTTGATTGTTTTATTAAACGATAAGAAATGTCTTCTTGTTGTCGTCCCTCTGTACTGTTTGTGTCCCATTTTCTTCTTCCTATAAGGATGACAGTCCTCTTGGATTAGGGCCCACCCTACTGATATCTTAATTTGATTACCTCTGTAAAGACCCCATTTCCCCACACAGCCACACTCTGCAGTGCCAGGGTTAGAACTCAGCACTCTGCCTTTAGCAGGTGCTAGATAAAGATCTGCTCAACTGAGGAGGCCAGCAGAATGGATTTCCAGGCATCCTCTAGAGAAGCCATTGCTCATCTTTGTTCTTACTCTTACCCAACTCTGTCTTATGACATTCCCAGGAGGAGACAGGAGGGGGCTGGTGCTTCTCTAGGAGGCCACTGAGTCATTGAGGCTGTCCCAGGTGGCCAGTCTTTCTCTGCTGTGAACTCACCAAACGTCAATGGGTGGAGAAGGGAGCCTTGGGATCATCCTACTCAAAAGCATGCATCTTACAGGTGAGGAAACTGAAGCCCACAGAAGGTAATGACTTCTACCTGCTTTAAGTCTACCGTCTCTTAAGTACCTTTGTATTAGCAATCTCTGAAAGGCTTGTGACTTTGAAACCTGGGTATCCTGGACCACAGTCCAGTCCTGTCTGTGTCTGCCATATTATATCCAGCCATGCTGTACACTGCCATATGTTTAGTAAGGCTGAACTGAGAGAGAGAGAGAGAGAACATTTAAATAGTGTAGGCAATTCTGCCCATTTCACTCAATGAGGGGATATGAATCTGATTTTCCCGATAGATGTTGGTTCCTGCCTCATTCTCGTACGTGAGCACTAGCAAGCCTTTGTATAATACTAGCGTGGCCCCTAGACACAGGCCAGTCCTGCCCTGGGGCTCTACTGAAGAGTCAACACTCTGCTTCCACACCGGAGAGAGAGCCCATCCTATGCTTAGTGAGAAATGGTGTCAGGGTCTCCGACATGGCAACTTCTGAAAGGATTTGCAGGGGTCATTTGAACTGTACTGTCTTTACACCCGAAGCCTGGTGCGATGTGCTCTGCTGTGACCATTGCCAGTGCCGGGGTTGGGCTGCCACGAAAGGACACATCGAGAACAGTGCCATGTATTAAATGAGCCTTCGGTGGGCTCTTGCTGGAGCATCTTATGAGCAATGGAGTGTGTAGCGAATAATAACTTGAACAAACCTATGCATTGCTTGACCATATAAATCATTAAAATATCAAGGGATTTAAAGACGTAATGACCCAGCAAAGATGGAAAATATGTCTAAATGCAGATCTCAGTCATTAAAAATGCATTTGGCATGCCACATTTGCCTCCTCTGAAAATGGGGGAAAATACATTTAGGGCAAGATGGCCACAGCTCCCCAAGAGGAAGGGCTGAAAAGAGAGAGACAATCCTCATTGGGTGCCCAATGAGGCAAAAGCTCTGAGGTGGTCAGATTGCCTTTCTGTGAGGGCTGATGATGATATCACCATTGGAAGCTGCAGCCAGTTCACCACTCCAGAGGCTTGTGAACTATGCGAGATGCAGGAAGCATTTTCTGAAAGAGAGACCCGCTTAGGGGAAGATACCAGAGTCTGCTTACCAGAAACATCAAGAAGGGAGGCAGTTGCAGAAATGAATGTGGACAGAAACACTGAACGCAGCAATTTATAAAAGAGGCTACCTTGGTCTCCTGGATACATGTTTCTTTTTTCTTACCAGATCTTAATTACTGTATTAGTTTGCTAGGGTGCCCATAGCAAAGCACCACCGACTGGGTGGCTTAAACAATGGAAATGTATTTTTTTTTTTTTGAGACAGAGTCTCGGTCTGTCGCCGGGGTTGGAGTGCAGTGGCCGGATCTCAGCTCACTGCAAGCTCCGCCTCCCGGGTTTACGCCATTCTCCTGCCTCAGCCTCCCGAGTAGCTGGGACTACGGGCGCCCGCCACCACGCCCGGCTAGTTTTTTTTTTTTTTTTTTTTTTGTATTTTTTTTAGTAGAGACGGGGTTTCACCGTGTTAGCCAGGATGGTCTTGATCTCCTGACCTCGTGATCTGCCCGTCTTGGCCTCCCAAAGTGCTGGGATTACAGACTTGAGCCACCGCACCCGGCGGAAATGTATGTTTTAGTTTCAGAAGCTAGAAATCTGAGATCCAGGTGTTGGCCGGGTTTGTTTCTTCTGAGGGCTGTGAGGGAAGGACCTGTCCCTGGTTCTGCCAGGTTTGTAGATGACCGTCTTATTCCCGTGGCCTTTTATCATCTTCCTCCATACTATTTGTGTCCCAGTGTCCTATTCCTGTAAGGACAAATTCCTATTGGGTTAGGGCCCACCCTGGTGACCTCATTTTAATTTGGTTACCTCTGTCAAGACCCCACTTGCCCACAGAGTCACACTCTGAGGTACCGGGGGTTAGAACCTCAACATATGAACTGGTGAAGGGGAGGCAGGACACGGTTCAGCCCACAACAGTCACTCAATGATTATAATGCATCCAAAGGGAGGCTTCGAAGGGGTGTGTTCTGTCACATGGAGAAAACAAAAAGCTCACAGTGTATGCTCCTGTTTTTCTAAGGTGTTTGCTCAATGAAAGTCCAACTCACCAGGGACAAACTGCATAAACAGTGAAGGGCGAAAGCTGGGGCTGTTGGCTGTGAAGCAGTTCTGTGATCTTGAGCAAATGAAACCCTCCCATGACTCAGTGTTCTCATTTGTAAAGGAAAGGAACGGAGTTGGTGAGCTGGACGTGGTGACTGGCACTCCCACCCGCTGTGAGCCTTCCTGTATGACAGAAACAAGAACACTAAAAACTCTGTTTTCAGATTCCTCTGCAGCTAGAGTTCTGCTTAGGCATTAGGTGCCACCGACAAGATGCACTGAGATGAGATCTGGAGGACCACAGTGAGGTAGAGGCCACCTCGTTATTGCTGCCTCTGTGGGCAAAGCCTGGTCAACTGTGTGGAAAGAAACTATGGAGGATAGGGTTAGCATTCAGTGTCTCTAACCAGCCTGAGGGGCTGGTCTGGCTGGCTAGGCAGGTGTCCCCTTCCTCCCTCACTGCTCTATGTGCCTCCCTCCCGAAGCTGTGCTCTCGCTCTATCCCCAGTAGAGGAGGACTGGTCTTCTTTGGTCAAAGGTATATGAGTAGCTGTGCTCCCCTGCCAGAACCTCCAAACAAGCTCTCAAGATTGGTGAAAAAGCCAGGCACGGTGGCTCACACCTGTCATCCCAACACTTTGGGGGACTGAAGCAGGTGGATCACCTGAGGTCAGGAGTTCAAGACCAGCCTGGCCAACATGGTGAAACCCCCTCTCTACTAAAAATACAAAAATTAGCCAGGCGTGGTGGTGGGCACCTGTAATCCCAGCTACTCAGGAGGCTGAGGCAGGAGAATCGCTTGAACCCAGGAGGTGGAGGTTGCAGTGAGCCAAGTTACACCACTGCACTCCAGCCTGGCAATAAGAGCAAAACTCCATCTCAAAGAAAAAAAAAAAAAGATTCGCGAAAAAAAAGCAAATTGGAGAAAAAGGTATAAAGTACACTTCCACTTACAAAGGAGGGATACACATGTGTATTTTAAAGGAATCTCAGAATAAACAACAAACCAAAAAAAGGTAGTCCTAACACTCTCTTTTAATAGGAAAAATATTGAGACTAAGATGTCAGGTTCCAAACTCTGGCTGTGAAACTAGAAGCAAAGGATGAGTGAGCCTGTCTCTCTTTCTCCTGCTCAGTTCAGAATGAAGGAGGAGAAAACACATGGTGGGCAGGTGAGAAAGGGAAATAGCATTTGCTGAGCTCTCTCTTTTAAACCACCTGGGCAAGGTACTTTACGTACACTGCTTTCTCTAATCTTTTACAGTTTTGCTTTGTGGTAGGCATTTTTATTATCCCCACTTTATAGATAAGGAAAGGAGAGCAAAGAGGAGTGAAGCCACAGAAATCAGATTCATAAAGCAAGGAGAGTGGCAGAAGGGGGCTTTTTGCATCCAGGCCATTGGACCAAGCTCTAGCATCTCTCTCTTGCTGGGCCCCCAGATTGAGCCCATAGGCAGTGGCCACAGGAAGGTGCTATCTCCTTGGAATCCTGGTTTCTGTCTTCTTTCCTCACTCCAAGGCTAGGCCCCAATCTTGAATTTGAGAGGTGGGCCCCAAGCCTAGCCAGGGTAGCTCCCAGCCCTCCAGCTTCTCTGGGATTGGCTGAGAGGAGGAAGGGAGGGCCACTAAGCCACTGTTTTTTCTTTATTTGATCGGCTATTGAATTCATTTGACAGCCGGGCCCTGTGGCTCATGCCCATCATCTCAACACTTTGGGAGACCGAGACAGGAGGACCACTTGAGCCCAGGAGTTTAAGACAAGCCTGGGCAGCATAGTGAGACCTCATGTCTACAAAAATAGAATAAAATAAAATTAGCTGGGCGTGGTAGTGCAAGCCTGTAGTTCTAGCTACTGGGAGACTGAGATGGGAGGATCACTTGAGCCCAGGAGGTCAAGGCTGCAGTGAGCCAAGATTGTGGCACTGCTCTCCAGCCTGGACAACAGAGTGAGACCCTGTCCTCTCCACCCAAAACAGAAAAAAAAAATCATCTGAGGAGTTTTAAAAATGACTGATGCCCAAGTTTCACCCTCAGAGATTCTGATTTAATAGGCAAGGGATGTTTGGGAGTTCCCTATGCAATCCTAATGTGCCCTAACGTTTGAGACTCCTTCTGGTTTTGAGTGTACAGGGGCCAGTATCAATGACACCACCCACCATGTGGGAGCTTGTTAGAAATGAGAAATCCATGGCCTACTGAATCGGAAACAGGTGGGAGGACAGGGGTAGAGGGAAGGGAGCCAGTATTTTAACAAGCCTTCTACAGGATTCTGGTGTGCCCAGTTTGAGATTCACCATTCTAGGCAACAGCTAGAGACAGATCGTGTGCCGTGGTTTGCTTTGTCAACTATCACATAACTGCTATGTTGATTATAAAACAAGCGAAATTTAATGGCCCCAGAGAATGAGAGTGTTCAGGACTTTTCCCCAAGAAAAAAAACCTTGAGGCAAGTGAGAAAGTGTTTAAATGTAATTTGGAATCAACTGGAACTCACTCTAGCTTCTGAGAGGAGAGCAGCATTATTAAAACATGAGGATGCCCCTGAGCAACTGTACCACGAGCTTCCAAAGCCAGCGTGGATGCCTCCGGGAGAACGCAGCCCCTGAGGACAGACGGGCGCGGGTGAACAGCCGCGGTGACCCCGGACCGGCAACCCCTCTTGCCAAGGCTTCCCAACTCGATGGTATGTTCATTTCCTAGGGCTTCTGTGACAAATTACCGCAAACTCGGTGCTTTAAAACAACAGAAGTGTATCGTTTCCTTGCTCTGGAGGACAGTAGTCTGAAATCAAGGTGTCGGCTGGGTTGATTTCTTCTGAAGGCTCCGAGGGGGAGTCCCTGCCATGCCTCTCTCCAGCCTCCGGCGGCTGCTGGCAACCCTTGCGTTCCCTGGCTTATAGACCCATCACCCCAATCTCTGTCTCCATCGTCACATGACTGTGGGTCTCAAATTTCCCTCTCCTTTCTTTTCTAAGGACACTCAATGGACTTAGGGCCCACCCTCTCCTAATTTCACAGGTGCAAAAACAGAGGCTCCGAATGAATGATTCGGGGCCTTGAGGTCACTCAACTGTGAGATAGAGGTCAGAATCCAGCCTGAGCTCTTTGCACTACATCTTACCTTCGTCTTGATTTAGCCTTCCTTTGGTGGCTCCCAAATTTACTACTTATCTTTTTTGTTTTGAGATGGAATCTCACTCACTCTGTTGCCCAGGCTGGGTGCAGTGGGGCAGTCTTGGCTCACTGAAACCTCTGCTTCCCAGGTTCAAGTGATTCTCCTTCCTCTCAGCCTCTCGAGTAGCTGGGATTACAGGTGTGCACCACCATGCCCGACTACTTATTTTTTAATTTTTTTGTATTTTTAGTAGAGTCGGGGGTTTCACCATGTTAGCCAGGCTGGTCTCGAACTCCTGACCTCAAGTGATCCACCTGCCTCAGCCTCCCAAAGTGCTGGGATTAGAGGCGTGAGCCACCACGCCAGGCTCTTCAGATTGGCTACTTCCCTTCTGCTTTTGCTAGAACTACCTTAGTCCAGGCCTTCACCATCTTCTTTCTGAATTGCTGTAACAGCTTGCCTGCTAGTCCCTTTGTCTACTCTTTTCTGCTCCAATTTGCCTGTGCCCCACTGCTGTATGCTTTTTCATATTTCAGCACATTTTGTTAATAGAATGATCTGGGCCTAACTCAGCAGGAAATTTATTTTCTAGCATCTAAAAATGATTTTTCATTAGGTTAGGTGTCACCTACTGGTCTGTGCCTTGTTAAGATGGGGAGCAGTAAAGTCATACCAGATACAGACTAGGTTTATAATATAGTTGACTTTTTTACCATCCTTCGTAATGATGGATAAGGACAGAACTCACAAGTTCATAGCTAATCTACAAAGCTTACTGTGGCTAACAGCTTTAATCTAAACACTCAGGCTGATACGTTTGCAGCCAGTTGTGTTTCTCTACCACTGTACAACTTCAGGTGGGGCCCAAAAGTCTCAGGTATTAATGATCTACACACTAAACCCTCCAGCTGAGGTGGGAATCTTTAAAAGCCACAAATGCAAAGGAATTACTGAATTCTCAGGTGGCTTTGATGAAGAAAGTCAAGTAAGTTTAGGTTAACCTGAGTCAGGAACACACACCTTGAGATGTACATTTCAGAGGGAAAGGTGGATTTTATAGAGTTGAGTTCTATATGCTTCTCTGATGAAGCATTCAGGGAGGTGTATAAGTTCATATCATATGCATTTTCTTTTTATTTTTTAGTTATACTTTAAGTTCTAGGGTACATATGCATAACGTGCAGGTTTGTTACATATGTATACTTGTGCCATGTTGGTGTGCTGCACCCATCAACTCGTCAGCACCCATCAATTCATCATTTATATCAGGTATAACTCCCCAATGCAATCCCTCCCCCCTCCCCCCTCCCCATGATAGGCCCCAGTGTGTGATGTTCCCCTTCCCGAGTCCAAGTGAACTCATTGTTCAGTTCCCACCTATGAGTGAGAACATGCGGTGTTTGGTTTTCTCTTCTTGTGATAGTTTGCTAAGAATGATGGTTTCCAGCTGCATCCATGTCCCTA